>NW_028324145.1:12806500-13118333 GCF_054372755.1 Phalangium opilio
TGATTTGGATTTAACTTTTGATGGGCTCATAATAGCCAGGGATTTTTATTTTTTATTAGCAACCATTCCGTATTTATTAAGCTATTGTTTACGAACTGGTTTGGTTTAATACCAGTTGTATAACGTGTGTTTGATTTTCAATCATGTAGCGAGGTTCTTATGTATATGTTCAAAGAGTTTCTTATACTGTATAAATACACCGGTATTTAATAATTAGTTTTGACTTACCGTGCATCGTGGTTTTCTTTATGGATAGCTTTGTTTGATTTTGATTTAGATTAGAATGTTCAGCTCAAATCTGAAATAAATAAAAGTAATTATTGTATTTAGTAATTGGAAAATATTACAGTTTATCGCGACATATTTTAACTAAATCAAGACTCAATAGATCAAAACGTTTCTTAAGGCCAAAACAAAGGTCTAATTTCGTCTATTTACATTTAAAAGTGTCTAATGATCTATTTGGCATCGTTTACATTCATCTGTTATTTTACATCTAACAGTGTTAATAATTTAAGATAGTCCGTGAAAATTCCATGAATTTCGGAAATTATAAATTTAACTATAAATCAACTTGAACAAAATTAGTATTCGTAGAATGTGCGCAGGCGTCAACTGTTACTAAGTCGTTGGTCGAATATAGAGTAAAATCAGGCGGGAACACGTACGCTTCAATGCCAATAATTCGCGCCCTTTTCTCCCCCACCCCGAAAATTCCAGATTCGCTTGGTTTAATTCGTTGTCCCCCCGCTGTTAAAAATAACGAACTACTAGTAGCAGAGTTCCTTTTTCATCGCACTCATCTCGGACCTATACCTCATTACTATTTCATTACGCAGTAAAGACAAAGGCAGCGAATTAATTCCGTCATTAATAAAACCGAGAGACAAGTCAACATTACAAGTCAGAAGTTTGCTAAAGATTTTACTTCAAATTATGGACTACTACGTATCAACACTGACATTGGAGATTAAGTAATAGTCCGAGTCAATCGAAGTATGCTCTAAGTGTAAAGGTAGATTTAATCGTTTTTGAAAGACGGGGGATGTCTTTGGGCGCGTTGCATCTTCGGATTGATAAGGTGAGTGGAAATTAGAAAAGTCGGGAATGACATCACTTCTCGCGGGCTTCGTCTCCTTCCCCCACGTGCTCTTTCGTTGGCGCGCGCTTTTCGGGCAAAAAGTGGGCCGAAAGAGCGCGAGATTCGTTAAATTTTACGGGGAAGCCACCCTGATATGGGCGCGAGTAGCCGCGACACAAAGGAAACTAACTAGAGAAAAGGGTGGGGGTGAGCCATCCATGGCAGCCAGCATCAGCAGCACCACGCCGTACGTCACTTCACTCGTGACGCCTGCACCCAAAAGAGAGGGCTTTACTCCTTAAAACGGTGGTGACTCAGCTAGACCAAGTGAGCGCCTGTTGCTAAGGGTAACCGACCCTCAATTGCCTCTCCCAAGCCTAACTCCGACAGCGTGCCCCATCCACCTTATAGACTAACTATATTTCTCGTGTCATCCATCCAGCTTCCAGAGCCCCTATAGCTATAGCTACTTCTCAACATTCTTCCCCCTTTTTTGTTCTATATGACCAAATATAAAAGTTTTATCGGTCCCCCTTGCTCCGTTACAAGAGTTCATGCCAATCTCAGAAGGTAATGGAGTCGCCAAGTTGACAATTCAACGAAGCACGTGTTGTTTTTTAATTTTATAACGAGACAAGTGATATAAAATCATACTGGACACTTTCTATTAATTCTATTTCTCTTTGGTATTAATCTTTGAGAATTACTGAGCGTCAAGTGACGAAGGAGCGATTTTATAACCAACAACCTTTGAACCCATGAATAAGAAATTCTTTAACTTTCGTTTATTTATAGTTCATATTCAAACCTGTGAATGTAAACAAACCCAAAGAGGTTCATAGCCTCTTAAAGCGTCTACAAACATATTGGGTGATCGCGTTTTGTCCAATGATACGATATATAAGGACATGTAGGCCTAAAATCTGCTGGGTCCAACCTAATCACTGTTCCATTTAGCTCAAACCTCCCCTATCGAATTTTTGCGTGATTTTGTCATTGGACTGTAACGTCTCAACGGGAAAGCGTACCAAAGACAAACGCGTGAACCGTATATAATTTCAATTACGAAGTATAACAACCATCAGTAGTTCGGATCTACGGTAAAACCTTAGGGTGAGACGTTGAACTACAGCCAATTATTTATCGGTTTCCTTTTCTCTTTAGGAAAGAAATCACAGATAGAAAATACAGAAAACAGTTTTTACGCAAACTATATCGAAGTATTGACTACGAATTGAAATGGCAACGGACATAATTTACCAGTTGAATTTTATACAGGCGAAGGAAGGGACTGCTATCACGGAATTAGTATATGAATAACTCAATAACTCCGCCTTTTCGGAAATATAAAACACAAAATGGAAACAACTTTTCTCTCAAGGGGGGCGAAAAACGTTTAGGAGAAATTTGAAATATCGATTGAGTTCCTGTCGTTCTATCGTTTGTAGATCAACTAGAAGTTAATAACGTAGCTATTATTTTACTGACAGTTTTGAATTTCACTGGAGACCATTTATAAACATGTTAAAAATTATGAAAAAAGTTTAACTTTGGTTTAATATAGTTCAGTGATTACTTATAAAATACTTTACAAGACGACAAAAATATTTTAAGGTATAAATAAAGACTTATTTTAAAGGGATAGTGTCACGAAAAACCTAACGTTGAAAAAAATTTTAAACTTCAAAAATTCTGTGAAGTATTATTAATTCACTCAACATATTCACAATTATCTAACATAAATTAATTCTGTGATAACATGAAGGGATTAGACCCGATATTCATTTTAGGGTAAGAGGCATTGGATAATCTGAGAATATTATATAGGTAAGCTTTTAAAGCGACCCTGGGGGGAGGAAGGGGGTATCCGGGATCCAATTATCTGGTATACTTCCGTATATATGGAGCAGGCATACTGGTATCGTAGTGTATAGTCATAGCGGTGGCGTTAAATGTTTAGTATTTAGTCGCTAATGTGTTTTTGCCATATCCCCTCGACACCGAAGAGAGAGAGGGGGGGTTTTGAATAAAAGGGGGGAGGGGAACTAAAGTCGTACGTAGCTCGTTGTCGGAGGCCCGGATTAAGTAAAGGATCGTTATTGCGTTTATGGGCCGCGATCCATGCCATATATTAAGGCGTAAACCCCGTAATTATCTCGGAACAGATACAATATTGACTTCGCTAGCCCGCACCACCAATGCTCTCCCGATATTCCCGACATTCGCTGCCTAGCTAGCTAGCTACCTCGAGACGCACTATATCAAATACCCAGAGTGTTATTGTTAAATTATATCGAAGTATTCTATTTTTATTAGCATCTATTTGAAAAAGTAATTAGTGTTTATGACACCGTAAGTCAGGAAATCATTATAAACACTATACCCTTTTATAACAATTAGTATACATCGTTGAAATTTATCATTATCACAGGCGTTCATACGATTCTGAGCGTATCTTTGACGTCTAAATTGATATTCTAGAATGAAGCTAGTCGCAGTTGAAGAGCGCGTGCTACTAGAGCGCGTGCTATCCATATGAGAACACGTATACATATACATACCATACCTCGCGCCAAAATCGAGTTGCCATGACAACCTATATTGGGCTAGTTAGAATTTTCTCCCCCCCCATCTTGCCCCATTATCCCTCCTATTAAAATCCGTTCCACGTATACTATCGCTGCCTCCCCCTTCTGTTTCACCTTAATTTGTCTATCTAGTCGCCTAATTTGACCGAAATGGTGGCGACCAACTGGTCACGTTAACGTCGGACAATTAATATAAGGGAATGGACGACGTCACGTCTCTCAATTCGGTCTCTTCTCCCCCCCCTTTACGAAGGAATCTGTCAGTGGAAATTATCTTAGCGATTAGGTTTTGGAGCAAATGGACGACGCGGAAATAAACAGCTCCTTTCTCCCGACTCGCCCCCAATTGGAGCAGAGTCTTATCCCTTATTACATATTAAAGGGGGAAGTGAGTTTATTATCCATCATGGAGCGTTTCCGAGACAATGATAGCCTGACTGACCCCTTCATACTTGCTCGTTGCTAGCAAAACCACGCGGAAAAGGACATGCAAGGCCAGATTATAATAATGTAAAATCAACGCTTAATTATGAATAACAAGGGGTTAAAGGGTACATCCCAGTCAAATGGATATACTGTTTACCTTTAGGATTTTTTAAATTGAGTATTATTATTATTTAAAATTGGTAAACAACATGGTCTGACGGGACTTGGGTCAGAAAATACGGTGATATTTGGATAAATTTGAGCAACTTTTAACATAGGGTTTTTTTTATAAACAATAAATTGGAATTAGTTAATTAAATTAACCAAATTCTGCGTTACTAATTGGCTTAATATTAAAAAAATTACCGGGTTATAAACGAGATAAAAACGTAATTAAATATATATTTCAATTCCTCTCCATAAATCCAATTTTCAAATTTCGCAAAATTCTGGTCAATTTTCAAACGAAAATCAAACTAACCTTACAATGCAACTTATTATTCACGAAATGAACCTTCTTTCCAACACTCTAAAAGTAATTTATATGGAAAGAGTGACGGGGTGATTTCAAATAAAAAGAAAAAGAGAAATGATATATCAGAGTGAAAATTACCCCTCGTTGTATACAGAATGGTATCTCTTTATCATTTATGATTTAAGAGTGAAGTATTCCGAGCTAGCGAGCGAGCGAGGCAGCAATGTGAAAAAGAGCTTTTCATTGTTAACACGGAAGAAATTAGCCCCGCCTACGTATCTCGGGGTCCACCTCATCCCATTAAAATGACCATACACCCTGCTGGACATTAGCTTGTTTTTGATCCGGAGCGCTATATTTCTGGACCTTAACGAGGAAGGCGGAAATATATATTATTTTTATCCCCTATAACTGATGATAAGTACGCTTTTTTTCTTTATACATTTTTGGAAAAGGGGAAATACCTTTAAAGGGGGAGGGGAGTGTCAGTTACTATTAAGCCCCCCTAATTATAGCGGAATAACAGAAATTGCTTCAAAAGGTGAAAAGAGAAGAAAGAAGAAGAAAAAAATGAATATTACGGATATGGAATTTTGATTTTGTATCCAAAAGTGTTTTCAGCTGTTTAGGACATTTAAGGATTTAAAGACAAATTTGCGTGACATTTTTCATTTAAATTTTGCTTGTTCGAATCATTTTATATACTGCTACTTTTAACTTTACAATTATTTAGTTGCGTAATTTGTACTAACGTTAGAAAATTTTCGCTAATCTCTCTTTTGGTTTTTTTTTCTCGAATTATAAATGTAATTTTAAAGGGAGTATGAAGCTAATCTAAAAGAAAATGTGGAATAAACATGACGCGTTGCTTCTTAAAGTAATAACCAACGGCACACTTATACTTGTATACACCCTTTAAATAATTTTATATAGTGTTTTATGAAGCAAATGAGCTATTTAAAATATTAAATAAAATACCGTTTAAATTAATCATCGCAAAACATTCCATAATCTTTAGTTATACCTCATTTCTTCCTATATACCTTCCATAAAATGCTTCAATAATTCCATAAATAAGTTAGAAATTAAGGTTATATAAGTGCGTTAAATCGTTTAGTCTACGTAAATTGCAGTTACATAAATTGATTGCCAGCATAAGGGGCGGTTCACAATTGCACAGGAGATATTTCGGCCAAGAGGAGGAAGTGGGGGGGGGGACAACAAGCATTTTATTTTGACCCTGGTAGGTCCGTACGTGACCGAATTAATCAGGCGCTTTATTGATCATAAACGACCCTTAGAAAAACATCCTCTCCTTCGAAATTGGGATATATCCATTCGATCCCGCCTTCTCTCTCTCTCTCTCTCGCAATTCCCGCGTTAACGTGGTTCTAACTATAATGGCTAATGCAGTAATGCTTTCATTGATTACCCCCGCTAGCTCTAGAGCTAATATAAGCGGCCAGGAAGCTACGTGTATGTATGTATACGTGTACTTAGGCTTGAAAATAAAGATTCGAATTATAGCCTTGGGACAAATGGAGCCAGCTGACTATATACCTCTCTTAAACTGTATTTACGACAAATGTTAAATGGGCTTTTAATTCGTTATTGCAAATTTAACCTTTTCGTTTTGATCTTGCTTGCCCTTACCGATATTATTTAGAAATATATTTCCTGCACGCCTAAACGATTTGTTTTGGTTTGAAAGCGACACCGGTATATGTCCTATTAATTTAATTTATATGTCAAACCATGGAGTATTTAATCAATTTGGATGTTGTTGTTACGATCAGTGATAACCATTAATTTTATTTTACTTTTAAACGATGCACTGGTAAAGGTAAATGACCTATTAATTTACGTCTAAAACCATGGAGTATTTAATCAATTTGAAAATGGATTGGCATAAACAATGTATGTTATATTTTGAGTTAAGAATTACCCTAAAATATACTTTTCTATAATTTTAATTGATTGAATAGTCTCATTTAAGCTTTAATAACGTTTATGGTAGAGGTTTTTCGCTTTGTTTCGCCCCCAAATACTAACATAACTTAGGGCCATACCCCGTAACAGTCATACGCCCGCGCGAGATTTGAAAAAGGGCGCGAAAAAGAGTCATGCACAGGCGAAATATAAAAAAAAAAAATATAAAAATGGAAAAACAAAAACGGAGTGTTTATAACTCATACACCTTTTAAAAGAGTCCTTTCTGGGTATAGAAAAAAAAAGAGATTACCACCTCCGCAAACTTTAAGGCGCTAGAAAACAAGCGATTAAGGCATATATATAATATAAGAAATCCTTTATTTACCGCCTATCAAAGCTAGTGTTTTTATATAAAAAGCTTTGGACTGTAATATTTTTCTAAATGGATCTTTATAAAAATAATAATAAAAAAAAAAATTCTTTAAAACGGCGTTAAAAATGAGCTCCAGAAGAAAAGAAAAATATGAAAATAACACTCTTTATACTGTAGAGTTTCCTATATAGTTAGGAGACATTTTATAAGCGTTCCCCTTACGGAAAAGGTATATATTCCGAGCTTTACGGTAAAACAGAGGGTTTTCTGGTACAGAAATTTGGCTGGATCCGCTGGAAGTTTAAGCCGAAGCTGCATGGCTCGCACGCGTTCTCTTTAACTTGATGGGAATTTAACGAGTCCCGAGGGGGTGCGTGGCGAAAGACCACGAATAGGGAGGAGTGGATTGGCCAGCGGAGGAAAACTACATTTCGCCGCCGAAATCTTTACCGAGTTTTAAAGGGAAGCCAAATTAAGGAAACTGCAAACGGTTTTAAAACGATTCTGTAATACAATAAAAGGGGATTTGCCTCTTCTCTTGTTAATTATCTGTACAAAGATTAAAGCCTCAATAACTCTAAAGAGCTCCTATACTTTTCGAAAGGACTCGGATCATTTCTTGCATGGAATATTGGAAAAGAGGTTTTTAAAAATAGCCATATATTCTTTCTAAATTTATGCCTACTGAAAATTCCAAAAGAACTAATATTATTATTTTTTTAACTATTTAAACCCTGTATTATAAAAAAAGGAAAAAAAAAATATGGTCAAAAAACCTTCGACCCAATTAGACAGACCTATTCTGGGAAGTAACTCCTAATATTAGTTGTAAAGGGGTCCTAAAATTAGATCTACTTTTAACAGGAAAAATTCTTCTAAAAATTAGAACTAATTTAAATGAAGATAGCTTCTTAGAATTAGAGCTAATCAAAAAATAAAATAATACCTTATAAAAATAGACCTCTTAGAAAATAATTTCTCAAACAATACTCTCGAACTCTAACATTATAATCTTGGCAAAGCATTTAAAAAGAACCAAACGAATTTCAACATCCCTTTTGCACCGAGTTCTTTTCTTTTCGGCGCGAAAAGTTCTGATATTATAGAGCGACATTTAACAAGGCAGCCAAACAAAGCGTTTTTGGCGAACAGAGAACAACGATACCCGAGAATAGGATATTCCACGGGTAATAGGAAACCCTGACGCATGCGCTCTCCCTCATTTAAATGGACGGCGAAATGGATATTAGAGTCTCTTACTCCGGTTAGCCCCTCTCGTTTCTATGGAGAAATCCCTAACAGCAAGCTCCGTGTGTGTATATTATTGAAATAGGAATTTGAAACGATCTTTTGTTTCGCTGAGCCGACGAGAATAAAAAACCCTATGAAAGAGGAAGGGGGAGGAGGAGAAGAAAATCGTCTGCTATTTTTTTCCCTAATTTTTTTTCTGGAGAGAACCACTAGCTTTGGAATAAAGGATCCTTTGAAAAGAGAACCTCTTATTTCGGAAAAATATAAAGGACTTTTTTTCCTTTGCGATTATTATTGTACTCATTTTTGGAAAAGAAGTCTTACTGTATCGGAAGTAGATAAAGCTAAAATTATATGTAGAAACCAGCTTCCTCCAAAGACCGTGATTCATTTCCCAGAATCCCTCGAAAGAATATTCAAATCTCAACATTAAAGTCAAGAATATTAACATTTTAGTCTCAAAGTACTAGTTAACTAATGTTTATACTTGTGTCGTTTAAATATAATAATTCCTGATGAAACACAAGGCTTAAAATAAATTTAAGAACCTCCAGTTAATTTGGTTCGATGAGTTAGAAATAAAACTTTTGATTTAAAACCACTTTTCTAATTTTTTTAAACTCGGTTTTATACACTAACTAAAGGTCTGCACGAAATCTAACTCTTAAGTAGCCTACTTTGTTGTAAAATTGAAAAAAAAAGAGAGGCCCTTGTGTGTATATTATCTCAGTTGTGGAGTAGTTGAGTCTACGAATACGGGTTAATTTTATCGCTAATCGTTTTAATTGTTTTGTTTCTGAGAGCCCACATGGCGTCGATTTCCACCCCCCCTACTCATGCCAAAAATTAGTTTTATTTTAAACACGGATCGGATGTATAGAGTAGAGGTTGCTTACGTTTAATTTGAAACTGTTCCTACCAGCAGCTATTAATCAATGATTATTTAGAAATGAAAATAAGGGTGTACAGACGTCATAACCTTCGCTGAATTTATAAACATTTGAAATAACGGATATCGCTTATTATTTTTTTTTCTTCTCGCTAATGTACTTAATAAGATAATTTAAAAATTAATGCATTTGAAAATTTAAAGATAACAATTACAGGATGTTCGCTTCTCTCATTGCATCGCTGTTCAGATAGAAACCAATATTAAAGGGCATAAATAGGAAAATATTGCAATTTCGCGAATATAGGCTAATATATTCAAAATATTAAAGTTTATTAACTGTTATATTGGGGTCAACTGACTGTAGTTAGTTAATATTACAAAATTGTTTGAATTTTCCCTGAGCCTAAGGGTCGACTCGTTTCCTAGTGAACCTTATTTACCGAAGGAAACTGAAAATCAGGGATCAGGTCATATAGCTAGCTTCTTAATAAAATGAATGGGAGGAAATGCATGCGTGGATCGAGGAATGAAATTTCAAATTTCGTCAGCTTAAACATTAAAGAGTATCGAAATAGAGTGGAAATAGTTTCCTTCACAAGCTTCCTCCCGAGAGCAGCAAGCACCCTAGCCCCTGAACCCTTCCAAAAAGTAGATAAGTTTGAGGATATTGAAATTTCCCATTTGTATTAAAAGCCTAATATCCCTCCCAAATATTAGTTTTGAATGGTAACTTTGAACTATACTACTTCTAATCTCGCTATATGGCTGGTCGTTGGGTCTACAGCCCGTTTTCTGATCCCTTTTCCCAGAGCTGTGCGCGCCATTTCAGCTAACGCCTTGTAATTACTGAGCTTCAAACTCCGCTCCATTCCCTTCATCCGACTAGTTTGCTACCACTTTCCCTCTTTCCCACTATGAAGGGGAGCAACCCCCATGGGATAATTCACCCCCCCCTTTCTACAGGACTCCCAGCCCCTTTTTTCTGACGCTACACAAGATGGGAATTCAACATATTTAATACTAAACACGCGTAGTAATTAAACGTTACTTAAACCTACATTGGCATTAAGGATGGGATGAACTGCTATATATAATTTCATTTATAAAATTCTTGAGATTTTAAGTTGGAAATTGAAAGGAAATAGTATTTATAATATCAGATTAAAATTATAAACCTTTAGAGTATCAAAGCACGATAATAATCCTCTAAACATCCCTTCCAATAAACCATCATCATATATGACGACATTGATCTATCTCTTTGCTACATCCATCTTTAGGAAGTACTCTCTCTCTCCCTCTTCCATTGCCGGACTAAAAGGCTATTGATCACCCAGTCAGAGAGGGAGGGAGGGAGGGAGGAGTAAGAGTTTCTCTCAGGAGGTAGAGATTTAGAGCACGTGCAAACCATCCTAAAACGACGAGGACGCTGGCCCGACTGCCAAAGAGATGGAAGAAGCGCAAGAGCGAGAGAGAGAGAGAGAGATGCGGGAATATAGCTGAAGAGCAGAGCGCGAGGAGAAAGATACCCAGGGATGAGGATGGGAGAGAAAGAGAGAGAACTCTTTCGCGTTATCCCAGAGAGCGACTCGAAGCTAGGCGTGTTGGGGATAGGGAATGGAGAGGCATAAATGGAGGTTATATGGCTTAGGTGTACAGCGACTACGATTACAGAGAAATAGGATAGCCCATTTTCAACATAGATGAGGGACTGACCATAAAGAATTTGACGCGATCTTGATTACAGATTGCCTACTATTAAATTAAGGAAAAAATGTTTCAGGATTGAATGTGATACGTTTGAGCTATTATCAAATGAGAGTTAAATTTGAACCAAGGCACTCAACAGATACAATTTTTCCCCCATTAATATTTATCTTCTTCAAGGTGAATTTCAAACAAAGCGTACACCTTATTTTCTTTATTGTACAAAAAATGTTTCTTGCCTTATAAAATTCACATGGGAATGTAAACGGTATATATGATCCCTAAACTCCTTGGCTACAATCCCGGCTCTTTTCATTTATCTAACCATAAAAAGGAAGACTCAATCGAGCGGACCAAGAAAATATAAAAAGGAAAATATTTCGTGTTAGGCTCGGGGCAGTATAGTATACCCCCCCCTCCTTCTTAAAAGAGGAACAAATTCAAATTCACGATTTAACGAACAGAAAGGATCCTAGTAACAAAAAATAAAAATTTAGGGAAAAAGAAAGAAATAAAGAAAGAAAAAAAAATACGATTCGACGAAAGAAATAAGGGACGCCCATTAGAGTCCTCTTTTCCCGCGTCTCAATTTGAATATTCAATACGCGTAAAACAATTTACGTCAGGCATACTTTGATACTGTTTACAAGATAAAACTAGTATTATATTCAAGGGGGATTAGGCTTAAGGTTGTTGAATTCTCTATTTGGTTACAGTTACGCGCCAGCAAATGGAAAGAAAACATTCGTATCTCACGTGGCCGCGTTAGCGAGTTTGAAGTTAAATCTCCGCCGTTATAGTCAAAGCGCCTCAACGTATCAGGGGAGGACCATTTCCGCTTAACTGAAATCTCGTCTTGAATTGAGGAAAAGAAGGAAACGAAATAATAAAGTAGAAGACCGAAAAGAGAAAGAGAAAAAAATAAAAGATTTCTTCAAGAGAAAAGATCCGATTTTTTGCTCGAGCAATAAGAGAGCGGGAAAGAAGGAAGAAAAGCGCGCAAAATCGGGGGCGCGTGCTTGAAACCACTTGAGAAATGCATCAGAGAGGGAGTTGGGTGGGATACACGCGCGAGATCAGTGGGAAAAAAAAGTATAGACCTTTTCGACGCAACGACAAAGCATTTCTCATTTTAAAAAAATGATTGCCTTATCAAAGTCTAGCACGAAGCGGCGCCTTCTCCGAATCAAAACAGTCGATAACGGAATAAGGGTAGTAACTAAGGGATCGGGATTCATATATCCTTCCGATGTTCTTCTCGTGAAAACGCGTGCGAGAGAGAGAGAGAGATATTGTTTTTGCTTTTCCCGCGAAAATAGTTCGCTTTTGATGACCCCATCCTTTTTTTGGCGCGCCTAATGGCCTCTTTACCATACGGAAACGGCCTATAAGGCTTGTAAGTTGAAGATCCTCTCTCGCTCCCGTTAAATCGGCTATCTTCTTTCGTTGGACCGCGTGGGTTCTACGGGCCCGTCGTTTAAGTCCGGAAAAAAGAGTGCGTAAAAAAATAGAGGGCTTATAATAAGGAGAGAGAGAGAGGAGCCAGTACTGCAGACGCGCCAGAATATCTATATGGGATTGAGTGAGCGTGGGAGGGAGGGGGTGAGAGATAAAGGGATTGAAAGAGGCTGAGGATGAAGGAGGAGGAGAAGAAGAAAAAGTCTACGGAAAGCGAGCTTTGCCGTGCGCGTCGCCGATATACAAAAGTAACAGAGTAACTGGGTTGTTAAAGCATGCATTCAAAATAGATATAAGTTTGGTTCACATTTGAAAACCAAAAACACTTTAGCCTCTAAGACTTAAACTACCATACTCAGTTACAGCTTTGGTTTCTTCCATTTCTGTCTTTAATAAATAATAATTGAAGCCAATTAACTTCTCTGGTCATTTTGAATAACTGACCAAATGGGAACTTGACCACTAGTTGCTATCAGTAAGAATAAGCTAGACCTAAACATTACGAAAAAAAAAATGTCGGCGTGGGCAAGAGCGACAATTCCAAAAAGCCTATATATCTGTAGCAAAAATAGGAGCAGCTTTTTATAAAAGGCTTTTTAAGGATATAAAAATCCTTTGACTACAGCACCATATATACAGCTCTCTCTCTCCTCTCCTCTGCTTTAGTATGTTCTTGCCATCCTCGAGTTGGCGCAAATCCTTCCTCGGTGCTCTTGGCACGTTTTCTAACAAACCCCTCAAAATCCCTAGCTTCTCTTCCCGACGGCGTATATATACTTCTCCCGTTGTTTAGATGGGATAACTTGCCTGCAAGCGACTTTATTCTGAAGCGGACATCTTTATTACAACGACTATATAGAATATCAGATTATCCTTGGGAACGAAACAAACCATGCACTGCGGCGAAAAATAATAAAAACCATTGAAGGAAAAAACAACAACACGGACCTGATAGAGAGCTTGTTAAATATAACAATATATTAATGGATGATTTTAATAATTAAAGGTAACATTATTATTACGGTTTTTATCGTGAAATAACTACAATACAACTGTATATAGCTTCTTGCTTTTACATCACTTTCTTTGGGGGGGGGGAAGAAGAGCTGAGGTTTTTGAGCAAGAGTAAAGAGAGAAAGAGAGAGGTACTGAGAGAGTTAATGCCTCTTGAGAATTGTTCTTTATTTTAAAGACTCGTTTAATGGGATTACGGAACAGAGAGAGAGAGAGAGAGAAAGTAAGAGAGACTAAGTTGTCGTCGTATAGCTTTACGAGCGAGCAAATAAGTTTTATTCTTTTCTTTATTTTAGAGAAGCTCTTGGCGTATCTTTATCTACTCTAAACTTTTAAGTCAAGATTGCGCGCTCTGGTCTGGTTTGTCTTCTAAGGTTGGACCCCCAAAACAGCGACAACTTCTTAAGCGAAATCTAAACACAGTTAGCGGGTTCTCTCGTGTGTTGAATGATTAATCTAATCTAAGAACGAGGGAACGATAAAAAGACTATTTATACCCTCATTTTCTTAAATGGCGCGGTGAAAAAGTACCCTCGTTTTTCACATAAAACGATTGTTTAAAAATTCTCAAAGCTAAATGCCGCGCTAAAAATAGCCTTATTTCAATGGGCTTAGGAAAAGGGTTAAATAATAGATTTAGTACAAATCTGGATTAGTATTCTACGTAATATCGTGTCAAGCAAAACGAGGTTGGACCAAATTATTAATTACTTAAAATGAGAGTTTGTAATTAACATATTCGGCAATAGTATCTCGTATATAAACGCCTTAAGGATTGAAAAATAAATGTATAATCTATCACCATTTTATTAATACATTCTTTCCAATTCTATGAAACATTGCATAAACGAAGATGGAATAAAAACTATAGGGTATACTTTTTAGAATAATAATAAAAATAGGGATGGTTTTTGAGAGAAAAGATCTCTTGGAACGAACTAAAAAGAAGCGGAAGAAGAAATAAAGAAAAAGAGGAATCTGAAACAGCTAGAAGAGGAACGAACGAATAAAAGTGTATCTTAAAAAAGTTTCCACCTGAATAAATAAGTTGGCTGAATGGGCAATGTCTATGAATATATAAAAAATAACGGTCCATAAGAAGCGGCAACGCATATCCTATAGCAATGCGGAAACCCTACGGTGAATCTGTATCCATCATTTCACTCAAATATTAGCGCGAAATCGCCATTGCCTTTATTTATTTAAACGCGTTTCAAATATGGGAGCTTTGCTGTAAAAAAAGTAAAATTTCGTCGAAAAGGTCTATCGGTCGTTGCGGGCAAAATGGAGGAAAACTTGGGAGGAAAGAATTGGATAAAAATTTTCAAATTCAACCTTGCCTGCGATATGCGGAGGAAAAGGTTTTTCAACCCCAGTTTGCAATTGATAAATTTCGAAAATAATATTTTACAACTTATGTCATACTTATGAAGAATATTCATTAACTTATGGTATATTTATTTGTATAATTAGTATAAAATAATTTATTTCTCTGAAAATTTCGATTTTGGTATTTTTTTACCCCTGGAAGTTGGCTTCTCTAAAAGTCCAAATGTTAAGCGGAGAAGTTTCGAGTTAGGGGCAATGTAGAAAAATCATAATAAATCAGAATTTTAAAGAAATTTCATTGTTTAAAAACAAATTAAAGCTCGAATACTAAAGAGGGTAATATACTCTCAATCTGTTATCGTATTTCCTTCGGCAAATTCCGACTCACTCCATATTTCTTTTTAAAAAGTCAAGTTTGAGTATAAAAAAGCATACAGATTTTTCAACCGCTTATTCTCTCTCTATCTTATAATAAGCGAGAACCAAAAAAAGTACAATATTATGGATAGTCGGTTCGTTGAATATAAGCTTTTTGGTGAGCGTATTTCACGTTTAATTCCAGTCGTAATATGCTCCATAGTCAGAGTTATATCGCCTTAAAATGGCTTCGGAACATTTATCATAGTTTTAATACAATTGTAAACTGTGGTTGGAGAAGAATACCAAGGATAAGAGCTGGGATACGCGATAGATATATATAAATAAATAATTCAACGTCTATTGGATGAAGGTCTCGTCTTTTCGTCGAGAGGGATAACTTGGCTGGGCATAAGAAAAAGAAGAAACCCAAAAATCGAGGAAGCTTTATTCCTAAATGTGGTGGATGAAGAAGGTGAAATTCATAAACGAGTGTTGATGGTGTAATATTGAGAAGTGGTAATTCGATTTAATTTCAATTGTGACAAAATAAATAAACTATTTTATAATTTCAAGTTCAAATTGACAAAGCATCTGAACGTCCTTAGTAAAGTTCTGAATAAATATTTAGAACCAGTCAATCAGAAAATCATCTTTATAGCACTTTGGTGCAACGTAACGTTTTAGCATCATCAACGGCGGCTCGACTTGGTCGAAAATGGGATGAAAAAGAAGTATAATAGAAACGTTAGAAAACGGTGTCGGTGTGGGCAGCACCGTCGAATTGAGTTTCTTTAGCAGCCCAGAAGCGATATACGAGCGGAATATACGCACCCCCAGAATGGCTTACGAAAGATGAAATAAAAAAAGGAGCTAGCTATATAATGTATAGTAGGCTTCCCTTCACGAGGAGCGTCTCTAGTTTCTTTCCCATCCTTCCAGCGGAGCTCGAGCTCTTTTACGCACGCAATTTCCAAGTAGGGAAAATATAGGATGAAGCGAGCGCGAGACGGTTGGGTATATAGGAAGGGGGAAAAGGCGGGAAAGTTCTCGTGCGTGCCAATAATAGAGAGAAAGCGAAAATCCGGCCAGAACGTAGCAGCGCGTGATGCTCCGGAGAAGAACGTGACCCAATAAATGGACTATACTCCTCGCAGCTAAGTTCAGGGCTGAAAGAGAAGTAGAGAAAAACGCTCGCGCGCGCGAGAGCCAGTATAGAAATGGTTGGTCTACAAAAATAGACCAAAAAGCGAGCGCGCGCCGTTCTCTCTCCCTCTATATCCAGCTGCGAAAGCGATGGAAAAATATTGAAGGGGAAGCTAGGAAGAGAAAGAGGAGAGAGAAGCCGGAGAGAAATATATATATATTTAGGTTTTTTTTCATATATATATATATATATATATATAATAATACGAGAGGTTGGGTCTTACCGCCGCGAGCAATGCAGATCTCTTTATACGTTTAAGCTCTCTTTTCCAACGAGGTTATCTATTTATATTTTCCCTTATTCGCCGTTAGGATTCTTCCCAAGGGACCGGATGACCTTTTGTTTTTACCTTAGCTATATAGAAAATAAGAATATTTTACCTAATATAAAAAAACTGCTTATCCATAAGAAATTTCGCCGAAAACTTATTTTTCTTTCTTTCAAATTTATACACCAGAAACGTTACGAAACGAACCTAGTTTCTATATTGGTCTTTTTAAGCGCATTATTTATATATAAATATTTTTTATCGTAAAGGATATTTTATGTTTAAATCCCGAAATAAAATAAAAACTTTACCTTAAAGGTGTACTGAATAATATTTAAGGCTAAGTTAGTATTATGTAATAAAACATCCCACGCTCTACTACAATTGTTTTACCTTCTCTTTAACCCTTAAAAAATGAATAAAGAATATATGGAATGGCATATAATAATTCCACGGTACTTTTCTCCCCATTTTTAAACATTCATAAACGAGGTGGTGGTAGTGGTGGTAGCGGTGGATTTGGTATGTGTTATTACAGAAGGGTCTCGCGCCAAAAGTTTTAGCGCGTAAAATTTTGCTCGCACGCGATATAATAGGTTTCTATGGTTTTCTCCATTCCAAATGTATAATTTAGAGACGTTAGGCTTAGCGTAGCTCGTTTTGACAGAATCACACACACCACGAGACGAGCGTACAAGGCCTTTGGTGGCATGGGGAAAACATTACCGCTTTCGTTGGAATGGCCCTAGCTAGCTCTTAGCTCCCCGACAATGGTCGAAATATTATACTATACAGGGTGTTTGTGAAAAGTCCATCAATAATGAAAGAGCGTATTTATTGGGCCATTTTGAGTCGAAAATGTTCTATGACATTTTGCCGTCCGAGCCACGGTTTTCGAGTTATGATTTGAATATTTTAGGGATGACCCCTTCATTAAATTAGCGCTGTCTTTCAATTTCTTAATTAAATTTAAGGGGTCATCCGTAAATTACTCCAATCATAACTTGAAAACAGTGGCTCGGACGGCAAAATGTCATAGAACATTTTCGACTCAAAATGGCCCAATAAATACGCCCTTTCATTATTGATAGACCTTTCACAAACACCCTGTATACGCTTTATTTTTCGTTCCCCTATACGAACATTTTTACCTTAATTCGTTTATAAGTAGATTGTTACCTTGGGGAGTCGGAGTCGGTAAAACTCGTTTCCTAAGCCTTGGTCCTAAAGAAATATAACGCGTAACGTTTTTATTCCAATTTTTTCAGCTAAAAATAACCGCGTTGAATTTAATATCTGAAATTGACTCCTTTTGTTATACGATAATCATTGGTTTCCCCTTTCTTTTACATGTTATTTTTTTAAATTATTACTAAATAGAGAATGAAGCATTAAGGGGTAATAGAAATTACATTTTAAACTAAAAATTATCCATAGAACCCATTATGCCTTTCAATATCCCTTTAAAAACGGAGGTTATGAAAGGGGAAAAGGGTGGAAATGGAATCTAATGGACCGACAACGAAAGAATAGGAAATGTGAAACCAACCCTCCAATCAGATCGACGGAATATACCCTAATGAATTACGGTAAAAGAGGGGACGAGGGTAAAGTCTTTTTCTCCTATAGAGCTGACGGTATTTATAACACTGAGACCCATTTACTAACAGCTTCCCCTTTATAGACTAAGCGGGCACCCAAATACGAATTGATAACGGGAGTTGCTTTTTGATTGGAACAATAAAATTTACCGCAACTACGGTGCATAGTGGTTATAGGAACGTGATAAGACCCGCACTACCACATACATTTGGAAAGAAGGAAAACGTACGTAACGTATTTTCGCTTACACAGCTCGAGCGCCGTAATACGTATAGTCTATGTGATGTTGGGGGGATTTGCGAGCACGAGCTCGCCAGCCAGAAGAATAGAATATGGAGAAACGCGAGCTGAAAGGGCGGGAAAAAGGTTTACGAATGAATTCATCAAATTATCTAACGAATATTGAAGTTACTCAAACTTGTAATTATTACTTTTGCACCTTGATGATTCATAGCAAATAAAGTCATGGGAAAACCTTTAGGATAATATCGTTTCATGAAGTAGGGTAGAGTCGTAAGTACAGATACTATGAAATAGTCCCACTTAAATACAAATTTGGGTAAGTTGAATCCATCGAAAGTGTTGTTTATATCTTTTGTAAGTTGTTGAATATGCAACAACGCCAGAGTCAAGAAGAAAAACCAATAACAATACTCCTGATAGAATGAAGTAAATTTATGTATTTTGAGAAGTGGGGGTGTGGATGGGGGAGGGGGGAATAGAAGATAGCTCGTGCGGCAACGCGCGAGGAATATTCGTTACCCACATCCGGCTCGTTCAAATTTGCACCTGTCACTCAAAAGCAAACGCTGGGAAGAATGATCGGAAGAGACGGGGGAAAGAGAGAGAGAGATGGGAGAGGAGAGCAGAGACACACACACACACACATACACACACATAGAGGATATATACCAGGAGAGGTAGATGGATGGAGGCATGGAAAAGAGGGGAAAAGTGACGGGAAGGAAAAAAAAGAGAGAGATTGAAATGGGTGGGGGGGGGACTGGAAGTAGAGAAGGGAGATGGAAGGGAATGAATTGGGAGACGTTGTTCCCAACACAAAAAAGGTGACAGGGAACTTTCCTAAAGAATGCGTGACCCGCGAAAGCGATGAGTTGTTTGCGAGGAAAAAAAAAGAAAGAAAAAACATTTCTACCGTTTGATTGAAACCATTCGGTTAAGTTAAGTTTGTGGTTAAGTGTGAGATGGAATTTTTGATTCATTAATAGCCGAGTTATTTTTGAAACTAAATAGATAACGTTTGAGTTTTTACGATTGCCAATTTGTACGTGCCTAAAGGTTTATCCAAAGTAAACAAAGTTGATTCATTTCATTGATGGTTGGTTTAAAAATATCACTAATTGTTATTTGAAGAACAACTACTCGTCTCCTTGTGTTTGTTTATCTTGTCATCCAAATATCCGGAATCTAGGCCTACATATATTATAGTATTTAAGAACACTTATTTTCCTAATATTGTCTATAGCATCCTTTTACAATTAATAACCACAGACCATAGCAACACAAAAAGGTACTGTTAAATATATTTCAGGTACAAGCAATTTCGCAACATCCTTATTAGATCCGTATCGAAAAGTTTGGAAGGAGTGAGTGGGAGGATGGAGAGAGGATGAAGGGAGAAGAGTTCTTTTTCTTATATGACTGCCCATATTTTTATGGGTTTCGAGATGACCCCCTTATAAGCGAAACGGCGAACCAATATTTTCCCGTTTTGGTTTTCCTCAAAAGACTTACCACCCACATTCATCCTCCTCACGATATTCGCCCCGAGCTTACTCCAGATCTACACCAGGGCGGTACAGGCTGCTCCGAGTATTTTTTTTTCCTCTCCCTTCCCCTATGATTCTCCCATATAACACAGCAGCTTTTTCTCTCTCTCTCAGTTTCTCCGCTGCTCTCCGTGATCCCTCGATTCTCTTCCTTTTTCCCTTTTTCCTTTCCGGAGGGGACGCTTGAATCCGTTTCATCCCGAGATTGCTTAACTAAGAAAGCTAACTCCGTCAATATCGTTTCAGTAATATAATCACCTATAAATGTAGCTGGTTTTCGTTTTAAGTTTAAAAGCAAACTCCGGTTGGGACGAACAAAGTCGTTGTCGTCGTGGGTAAGACTGAATCCCATATTTTTGCCACCCACTGGTAAAGTTTCGTTCAAGGAACGCGGACGAATTAAGGGAAAAGTACGATGTAGTTCGTTATTGGTTAACAGGGTGGTTATTGTTAGCCGGGTGGACCAGCTTAAGGAAGGGAGAGGCCACCCGGCCGCCCGCACGCAGGTTTTCTAACTCATCCACTTTTGACGCACACGGCTTATTTCGCCCGTTTTGAAAGAAACCAACAGAGATTATTCGACCTCCCTCAAACCAAAAAGGTTTTTATAGATCATATACTTAAGCTATATACTTATAGATATAAAATAACCGAGGAGGGGGGAAGGAATAAACTATTTTTTAACACATTAGTCATACGGTAAAGTTTGCTTTGGTTTAGAGCCTTTGAAACCTTTAAAGACATCTTCTAATTGGAAACGCCTGGTAGTCGGCTTTGCCCTGAACAGGAATGTGCAGCGGGTAGAACGGGATTATAGGCGGGGAAATATTGCGAGTTTTTGTTCTTCCTCGGGAACAATTAACTGGGGCATTTAGCTCAAATAAACTGTAGATCAGAATATCGCGTCGTCTGCAACTTAACGACCTATTTAGTGTAAACTACAACTGAAATTAATACCTATTCTAGTCGTACTTTAATTAAGTCTTCTTAACTGACACAAGGTAACTCGATAGTGTTTACTAATCGACAATCTTTGGAGCGTAGTAACGTTTTACGGCATTGCAAAGAAGAAGCTTTGACATTTTTACCCAACAAAGTGGAAAGAATGGACCCAAAAAAAAATCCTTCCCTCTCTTCTAGCTCTAGCTCTATTGCTCCGTTAGGGTTAGGGATACATTCTTCTCGCAGCAGACTATCGTCTCCCTTCGCTAGCTGCTTCAACCTCAATTCCCACCCGTCCTACGGGGCTGGCGTCGAATGACAGGTGCTAGGCCTAAAAGCAAACCTATACCGGGAAAACCATACTACTTAACATCGTTCCCAAAGGCAGGAATGATCTTCCCAGATCCATGGCGACACACTAGAGTGCAAATTGAACTAGTAAAGGGGCAGCCCGAGTAACGACCTCCCTTTAAGTTGTCAATCGTGGGAGGTTTTTTCTTTTTTAGTTGGAGATCAGTCCCCTCCATCCTGAACAATAACATTGGCAACCCCAAAAATAAGAAGAGCAGAGAAGAAGAAAAACTTTACCCGGAGCCTTCTTTTCTTCTATATCACCATCTCTTGTTTTAGATAGTAAGGTTATATAACGAGTGTAAGCCTATTCTTTTCTTAAAATCAACAAAGAAAACTCATTAATTGATGTAGAACACTTCCGGCAGGCTTTCAAAAGTGTCTCGAAGGACACCATGGAATAACCGTTTAAAACTAAACCATTGCAACAGTTGAAAGAACATTTAAAATTGTGTTGTGTTAAATTCTCCTGACAGTTATGATTATCATAAGTGATTTGTTTCATTGTACTTTAATTACGTATGTTGGGAAAGCCAAGGATTTACTTCTAGAAATGGCCTTTTTGCTTTATAATCTTGATTTTTCTACGATCTCTTGTGTGGTAAAAAAGACTAGTAGCTCGGGCGGATAGAATTTTGTTTTTAAAAGCCAGAAACTCTAAATATACATTGAGGCTCTCGCTAGCTCGCTCCGTTGTAAAATAGTGAGACTTCTGTTTCCCCTCTGGAATTCCCGCCTTTTTTTTTTTTTTTGCTTTGTCACTGTGTGTGTGTTATTTCGACCCGTGGCACGCGCTTCAGTGAAAACCTGGCCTTTGTTTCCCCACCGCGCGTGAAAAAAAGGTGGCAAATGTTCCATCGAGATAGCGCGCGCCTGGAGACGTTACATCGCCAGACTATTGTCTTCCTTTTCCCGCCATTTTTATTTTTTTTTTGTTAAGCGCGCCATTTTTCTACGAGCCAATTCCATAGGTTTCTAAACTACACCACAGTCGGACGAAAAAAAAGGGGTTCATTTGCCTCATTTTGAGATGCGAAACTCTGAATAATTAATCAGGTTTTAGCTCGTAACAAACTGACAAGAGATTCGCTTAATTTTCTTTCTACTCTACAACGTTTAGAACTTTTTTTTAGTTTTTACTCTCTCATTTAAATCTAAAGGGTTGAAAAAAAAAACCATTTTAAATAGTGTTCTAAGGCCGTATAAACGCTGTCTAGGTAGATTTAAATATAGACACACGTAAAAGTCATTTTGTATGAATCAACCGCATAAAGTTATAACTGAATCTTCTAAATTAAGAATGATTCACAGTTTTAAATAAAATAGCCTAGTTCAAAACACAATAACAAAAAAAAACACCTCACTGACGTTTCGAAACTTAAATGTCGAAGATGAAGATAAAAAGTAGGCTAGGTTTTATTATCCGATGGATGTCCTATTTTTCTTCCTCTTTATTTGAGAGGCATGGCGTTATTCGACACACTGTTACTAATTGCGTCCTCGACCGTCTCTCTCTCTCCCCCCCTCTCTCTCTCTCTCTCAATCTCCCCATCATCCTCATCCCTCAGCATCCCATTTATTTTTGCTCTCTTTAGCAGACGCGCTTTTTCTGAAGAGGAGTAAAATAATATCCCATCATAACCTTTTTTAGTAAAAAAAAAAAATAGCGCCTATTCCACGATGTATTTTTTATAAAAGTGTGAGTACCTTCTTTTATAACCCTATAAAGTTCTTTTCTCGCACCCTTTTAGGATATACCTTCTTTATTTTATCTTTCAACAATGAAATTGTCAAAAGCTCTGGAGGAGTCAAGTGATGCGGACTCGTTTCAGAGATGGCCGCCTGCCTTTAATACTCATTTATTTATTTAGTTTTTATAAAGTGGATATAATTCCGTTAAGTTCCTCTTCCCAAGTTTTAAAAGAGATACTTCAGTTGTATCAGGTCATAGTTTCGTTGGAAAAGTGTGATATGAGATTATAGACGCTTAAGATGCTTAATTTATCAATTTTAAACTTTTGTTGAATGTCTATGATTTAAGTAGAAATCTTAGTTAATTTGTAAACATTGTTAAAGGGAATATAACTGTTCCTGTACAACCGACGAAGCTACAAACAAACGTTTTCCAACCGGAAGTATAACTACCACTTTGTAGCATAGTCAAACCATTTAACTATAGATGCTGAACTCCATCTCTTAAACATTTTCAACCCAATTTAAACTACATCTCTAAAAATATAACAAAAGGGTTAAAGCTTATACAGGGTGTTTCTGAAAAGTCCATCACAAATTAAGGGGCGTGTTTATGGGACCAAACTGAGCGGAAAGTACCAAAGAACATGGGGTCTACAACATTTAGTTTCGGAGATATGGCCCCCCAAACATTTGCCCCAAAAACGAGAAAATATCCCAAAATGTGGAGTAAGGGTTATTGCCATTACTCAACTTGTTTCGAAGTCATAGACAATTTCAATAGCCTTGAATTTGAGAAACACTACTGTAACTTTAGATAGCAGAAGGGTATAAATGGGTAGAAGTACGCGTACGGCGGTAATGTAAAGCTAATGCCAAGTGTCATAGTGTTTTAAGATTTCTCAGCACCCAGTAAAATGGTGGACCTCAACCTAGAGGGCAAGAAGTCCCAGAGGCCGTAGAAGACGAAGTCCTTACTATTTTCGAGGACGAACCAGAAGCAAGTACCCGCCAGGTGAGTAAGCGATTAGGCGTTGGTCACGTGCTCGTGTGGAAAATCCTCAAAAGTCACCAGTTTCATTCTTACCATTTTCAAAAGGTTCAAGGTTTGAATTCCGCGGACTACCCACGACGCATTGATAAACGCCATTGATTTCCCGCGTAGTCTGTTAGTCACAGACGAAGCTAATTTTTCGCAAGATGGTATTATTAACCTGCATAATAAGCATCAATGGTCCCAAAGAAACCCTCACGCAACGCTCGTTAAATCTCACCAAGTACAATTTAGTTTAAACGTGTGGTGCGGTATTGTAGGTGACAATTTAATTGGATCTTATTTTCTACAGCCCAGGTTAAACGGTGAGGCGTACCTACAATTCTTACAAGACGTTTTACCGGAATTACTTGACGACGTGCCCTTAGGTTTGGTGCGCAGAATGTAGTTCATGCATGACGGTGCACCACCACATTTCAGTCTCGCTGTCCGAGCTCACCTTAACGCGACGTTCTCTTTTCGGTGGATAGGTCGAGGTGGACCCGTGAAATGGCCTGCTCGATCACCCGACCTTAACCCGTGCGATTTCTACCTTTGGGGCCACTTGAAGGACATAGTTTATCAGAGTGAAGTACCTGATGTGGAAGAGCTTCGTCGACGAATCGTTAATGCCTGTCAAACTATTCGCGATACTCCAGGCATTTTGCAACGTGTTAGGGAATCGTTTGTAAGGCGTGTTCAAGTTTGCCTTAACGCGGGTGGTGAACACTTCGAACAATTCTTGTAGTAGTTATTTGTTACAGATTAAGAATGAAGAACTAATAAAAAATACATTTACATTGGGATCGTATCATGGCGTTTTCTCTGTGACACATCAAACACTAACGTAATGAACAAACTCAACCTTCAATCGCAACCATTTTACTGGGTGCTGAGAAATGTTAAAACACTATGACACTTGGTATTAGTTTAACATTACCGCCGTACGCGTACTTCTACCCATTTATACCCTTCTGCTATCTAAAGTTACATTAGTGTTTCTCAAATTCAAGGCTATTGAAATTCTCTATGACTTCGAAACAAGTTGGGTAATAGCAATAACCCTTACTCCACATTTTGGGATATTTTTTCGTTTTTGGGGCAAATGTTTGGGGGGCCATATCTCCGAAACTAAATGTTGTAGACCCCATGTTCTTTGATACGTTTCACTCAGTTTGGTCCAATAATCACGCTCCTTAATTTGTGATGGACCTTTCAAAAACACCCTGTATAGAGTATAGTCGATAAATCGACATCGCTGTACAATCAATTTCGCTCTTTCTCTCTCTATAAGAGTAGACTCCTATTATTAGGATTCACGTTCGACGCTCTATAGCGTAAGTAATGTCCTTTGGAGGAAAAAAAAAACAAGATATATCTCTCCGAATTCTCTGATGTCAGAGGAAGTCACTTTCCCTACATAGAGCCGTTTCTTTAAAAGTTTCTCTGGAAAATAAGGGATAACAGGGAAAAGAAAATATCTCGGGCAATAATTCGAGTAAATAGTACTTTTTCTTTTATATTTCGAGCCAGTTTCTCGTAGAGTTTTAGACAGCCATGAAAAGTATATAGCTAGACAGCTACTAACACTAACACTAACACGACTCGGGGAGTCAAAAAAGAAGAAATGGGAAAAAAGGGTGTATGAGGAATCTTCGACGAGCTACGATTGTTCGCCTTAAATTGAGGCGCTTTGCCAAAAAATGTTGGGACGATTTAGAAAATAAAGCTTTCAGAAGGAAGAAAAAGAAATAAATAAAAGTTACGAGTGAGATAACCATCAGAACTTATCGTCCTCTAAAGGTCTTAAGGGTTAAACAAGCAACATGTTAAAATATGCAACGGAATTTATTATTACTGACTGCTCTCAAAATTTACGCCCTGTGGCTGGCTATTAAGACTTTTCACTCAGAAAACACCCTTTACTTTATCAGAAACACCCTGTATATCCATCGGCTTCTAGTGGAAAAGAAAAAAGAAAAAAGGATGATGGTGGCTTTTATCCATCTTCCTCCCTCAGCATCTTCCTCATCCCTTTATACAGTATCTCCTTATCATTTTTTATCATCCTCCCTCCCATTCTCGGAGCGAAAAGAGAAAGTTTCGGCTTTCAAGAAACGATTAGATTCAACGTTTACGAGGCAAAACGGTGCCCAAAGATTTAAGCTCGAAGCTTGGAAAAAGAAGAAAATAAAAGAGAGGGATGAGGAAGGAGGAAAAAGCAAAGGAAACATCAACGTAAACTGCCAGCCAGAGTTTCTCGGAGAATAAAAAGAAAAGAAATTGAAAAAATTGGGGGAATAAAAAAATTAGGCTTCTTCCCTTCGCGTCTCCAATCCTCAGCATCTTCCATCCCCAGCCTCCTACAATCCCACTTCTCAATTCGAAAAGAGAGCTAGGAGAGAAGAAAAAAAAGAGAAATACGGCCGAACAGAGACAGCTAAGCTAAGAAGAAGAGAAGAAGAAAAAAAAATAAAATAAAATAAAAATGAGATGGCTTTATTTCGAAGTTGGCTCTCGCCGAAAAGATAACCGAGCTTCTTCTTTTTGTAGCAATTGACTTCTTAACAGTTTATTGGCCCCATTCCAACCTTCGATGCTTAAAGTTCGTTTCTTTCTAAGGATTCCGCGATTAAAAAGGTAAAACTCGGGCTTCAAAATAGGAGAAAGAAGGTTCTGACGCTGTTGAAAACTTGCTTAGAAATTGGGCGAACTCTCTAAACTCTTTTCTTCCCATTCTCGATGAAAAGAACAAAATAATATGAAAAATAAAAGAACGGTTCGTCCATGGAGATACGCCGAATTGACAGAAAAGGGGGGTAAATTGGATAGATAATAAAGTGGAATGTACTTAACTCTATTCGGGTATGACACTCGGAAAGAAAAAAGGTTTTAGATTGTAGGAAGTGAAATAAAAAATGTTTCCTCGCGCAAAACGTAATTGGCGAGACGCGATTTTTAAATTCTTTCTAAAATCCATTAAATTGATCTGTCCTCGTTTCCCCTTTCCCATTCTAAACTTTCTAACATCTTCTTTCCCAATTTAAAAGTCAGCGAAGGGATGATTCAAAGACCAAACTTCGAATTAAAAGAAAATGTTGATAAAATTAACCGAAAACTTCAAGAACAGAGATTCGAAACATTTTGTAAAATTATCTAGGACTTCAAAAGAAATAAAGTATACTATTATAGGAATTACGTATAATTTAAAGGTAGCAAGCCACCTTTGGGACTATTTAAAAATTTATTTCAGTTCCTCAAAATTGGTTGAAAGTCTGGAATGGAATTTAGAATTTTTAACTTCTCAAACTAGACGAAACTTGTTTTTTAGGATTATGTCATACTTGTATGGACAGAATCCTATCTTTTGGTGTTATAGCAACGGGGAGAGTTAGAAAACGCGTTAAAGAGAAGCGGAAATGACAATGTCATTTCCGTTATGGGTCTCCGTTGCCGTCGGCGGGGTCTAAAATGCCCTACACCAGTAAAGATGACCAACCAATCTTTCCTATATAGCTAGCTGTAACATTTCTATAGTATAAAACTAAAAAATCAGGGTAAAGCGAGTATAAACCATTAGACGGAACTGACCAGATAAGCGCGAGGGCTATTTACGCTTCATTCTATAGCTTTCTATATATATATACGAAAGAGTAGCTGCGATATAGAAATAAATACCCTGTAGATTGTGGTATAAAAATACTACATCAAATACCACGTTAGGAGGATTAAAGAGTCGTCAAGGAACGTGGTCTATATTTGGTGTCCCAAATTGAATCGTTAGAAATATGAAATCAAAAGATACTTATGTGTTTTCAACCCCTATTACAAATTTCTTATTACATTTTATTATCAAACGCGCTATAAACTTAAGTTTACGTCTTACAATAGTAGCGGGAAACGGTTTGTTCTTGGCGGGAAAAGTCGCGGCATGGATGAGGAAGCTCAAACGATTGCGATCTAAATCGCCGGATACGCGACCATTTAATCCAGGCTCAAAATCCCTCCCCTCAAATCCCAGCCATTGAGCAGCCACCATCCCCTTTATCTATATACGCAGCTCAAAATCCCAAGATCTCGGAAACCAAAATTGAAGCTGTTTCACGAGTGAAAATGGTCCTCCTTAGGGAGGGGGAGAATGGGTGCGGGGGAGATGAAATAAAACCGAATTATAACCACCCAAGTATTTTACTCTCAAAATTCACTGAACTGTGGATGAAGAGAAGAGATATAAATAGTCTCGTGAATTTTGCAAAATTTCCTACGTCATCTTAGAACGACGGTAGGATTAGTATGGTTCTTATAGTTAGAGATACAACTTGATCATTAGAGAGACGTGTAACTCCTCCATGCATATCTAGTGAGAAAACCGTTTCACTTTCTTTGTAAAGTCAATATTCACGAGGTAATTGGTTAAACAACTATACAATGAAACCCCGAATCACCGTATACGCTAGACTTGATTCCTACGAAAGGAAAGAGACGGTACACAACAATATTTCCGACTTTGGGAATTCGTAAATCCCGAAGCGAGTGAAGAGAGAGTAACTCCCCATCATTTCGATAGACTATAGAGGACTATAGAGAAAGGAGGACAAAAGACGGGAAATAAAAGTCGGAAGCCGAGCCATCTACTAAGCATTTAAGACAACATTCTCGGCTTGTTGTTTCCACGTATATAATAAAACTCATCTTCCTTCCATACGTCTTTTACAATATACTCGATACTGTGTGTTATTGGTTAAGCCTTGTCTAATATAAAGAGAATGAACCCCCTGTTTTAATATTTCATTTTGACCAAGGTACTCGGGCCGGGGATCCGTTCATACCATATTAAGACGTACTTATCTAAATTTAGACACCGTACAACCTGACCAAAATAAAACTTCTTGGTCTTTAGAGTGTTTTCAGTGGTCATATATTGGTACTGCTGAAAATGATAGCGTATTGTAGGCGTAGGGGCGAAAACTTCAATCAAGAAGAACGATTAAAACTCCATGATACATCAATTACGCGATTTAAACGAGTTAACCAGTTAGACATAAGAGCAAATTAGTTCCCGGGCCATGAAATTCGAACTGGAGCGTTTCGATAAAAGGGTAGTTGATTATCGGGCGACGACGACTAGAGCCCATAGGGGCCCAAAAGCCCCTCTGTAACCTTAGAAGGAGAGGAAGTTAGCCGAGAAACAGAAAAGAATGATGAGAGAAAGAGAGGGATGGATGCGGAGGACAAACGGCGGAAAAGCGATGGGAGGACGAGGATGAAGAAAGAAGGGAAGCTCGGGAGCGAGAGGGGGATGAAACGCGCTGAGGATAGATGGAACAAAGCGGGAGCGATTGAAATCGTTCAACCGTGATCAAACGGACTCGATATAACAGAGAAGGGCCGGCATTTATAAAACGGGGCAATGGATACTAGGGGGTACTACCTCGAGATCGGAAAAGAGAATTTGAGTTCATTCCGCTCATAGAGTTCACTCTATCTTGAGCAGGACACAATGGAAGAATATTAGATATTTCACGACCAAACTCATTAATATATCTTTCTTGGACATACCCACGTGGATTACTCTTAATGACAATTAACAATAAATGTATATAGAATGGGTTCAAAATTAGACACCATGGCATGGAAAATAGTCCCAACATCTTAAAACTAGAACGTGCTTAAGAGATCTCTTTAAAGGAGATGAACTTGATGGGAGATGGTCCGAGTTGGTGGATAAGAAATCGAATAGGATGGAAGGCTCAAAAGCAATCGCTAAAGGCCATAGAAGCCGCTATATATAGAGGGGTAGATATAAGGCTAAATATCCTCGAGCTTTTGTGACGCCAAAGACACAGATGTTAACAATGATTCTCCGTCCCTATCGTCAATCCCAAGGCGTATCAAATCCTTCTATCCATTCCATTTTGTTGGGAAACCAAGCAGTGCCACCTTTCGATCCCGCTTTCCGCTGCAGCTTTTATATTTTCTCGGGAAGATGGTCGGTCGAAAAGTCGCGGTTCTTTCATTCTTTTTCAACAAAGGAGAAAGAGAAAGCAAGCAACAACGAGATGGGAATAATTTCTCTAGTCGCGAAACTAGCCTTTAGGTCCTTCCCGGACGCCAAAGAAAAGAATGAGAGAGAGAGAGAAAAGGAAATGGAAGAAAATTAATGATTTATAAAGAAGTAATAAACGAGGTCTCGTCGTTTGTTGCGTATTCTTTCCTTTCTTATTGAAGTCTGAGAACTTGAAGTTCTTTAACGCAAAAATCAGAAAAATCTTTTAAAGCATTGTCCTTAATAGAGAGCGACTGAAGCGTGACCTATTTATAAGTTTAGACTTCTTGAATAATTGATGTTCGCAATGTTTTAGTTAATTGGTCAAAGTAGGCCAATTTGAACTTTGGCTTAGCATTGCATTATCTATGCAGGAAGATACGGAAAACTGATTTATGGGATAGACTATAGGTCAAGGAATAACAAAATCCAGAATATTAAGCGCATACTTGGGATAAATAACTTTGCAGATGAGCTGTTTCCCCAGAAAGAGATATTTAAATATTTCTTTTTAATTTCTTGCAGGAACAGAGCGGCCAAAAGGGACGAAACGAAAAAAGGAGAAAGTTTCCCCAGTCATTGCCTTGAATCAAAACGGCCTAAGCGGCGCCACACCCTTGGTTCCAGATCCTATCAACCCGAACAACCCCAATTCGGTAACTGGACTCCAGAGACCCGTTCAACCACCGCCAGCCCACGTCCAGCCAACATCTTTACACCAAAATGGTGGTGTTGGGTCAGCCACACTCGGGGCAGGGAGCAGCGGAGTGCCGTCCATCTGCAGTGAAAACAGTAATTCTAGCATCGGAGCCGGTGGTGTCCCTGGAACGGCGGTGGTTGATGGGAATGTTTCACCCAACTCGGCCGCCGCCGCGGCTGCTGCAGCGGCCGCCGAAAAGGCCAAGAAGAAGAAGGCCAGGACAACCTTCACGGGCCGTCAAATATTCGAGTTGGAAAAACAGTTCGAAATCAAAAAGTACTTGTCCTCCAGCGAACGAGCGGACATGGCCAAATTACTCAATGTTACGGAAACGCAGGTAAGAAATATTTTCTTAACTAAATCTATTACCAAATGGATACTCAACCAAAAGTGACAAACGGTGTAGGCCAATAAATATAACTGCCACCATTTTGTGGGCCGTAGATGGCCTATTTGCGATGGTCGGAAACATCGCGTCACGGTATCCAAGGGTATATATATATTTGCGGGATTTCGGAAGCAGTCCTATTTGATATTTCCCTCTAACAAACCTTGAAAGCTAAATGAGGTTTTCCCAAAAACCTTTCTAGCCCTCGAAATAACCGAAAAGCGAAGCGCACCGCGAATTTGGGGCGGAGGAAGGAATAGTTTCAAGCTTAAATGACTTCCTAACGACGCTACATCAACCATCATTTGTAAAATTTCGTTCCGCTTCCACAAATAGCGAGATAAAAACTCGCTTACATAAAAACACTCGACTTAACGGCAAATATACAACAAGAGTCAAAGACGACTGTAGCTATGTCTCGAAAGAGAAGATGAAAAAAAAAAAACATTCGCTCCTAAACCTCTCACAACAGTAGCAAATTAATCCAAAGTTGTAAATAATAGAAGATGTTTAGAACCATTTAATGCTTTCGATACTATCATTTTCTGATTAATCTATTTTTGAAATGTCAGTCAAATATTTAGAAATTAGATATTGCTGTCTAAGATATTAGTATCATGGCATCGTAGCTTCATTCGCGTTGCTCAATCCAAATGAAACAAACTCGAAATGTCTTCTAACTGGAATGGCGTTTAAAAATAGCTAACTTGATGTATGGGTAATCGTTTCTACTAGGAAATATCACGAGTCTAATTTTTTTATCCGAGTCATCTCTCTCTCGGGGATTTTAAAAGCCATAAACGCCTCTGCAGGCAAAAAAGAGATTGATGTAGTTGGAAAATATCAGCTAAGTTAAGAAGATGCTAAGGTCGCGAAACGATTAATATAAATGAAACGGCAATTTGTCCCTCGGACACTCCTCCTAAGTAGTCGTCGCATCATGGGATAAAACACAAAAGATTTACGTTGAAGAACGATTTACGCTCGCATCAGGACTGATGACTTGTTTGTTGCGAATTATATCAAGGAATTTCGGGATGAATGAGTTGTTGATGGGTTTCAATGTGATAGCGACAGTTGTTAACAGTCACTAAACTTACTTATGCTTAACTATACGTGTGACGTTTAATTGACAAAGGTTACGTAAGGTTATCGCTTACCTATTGGTTGATTTTTGGTGACAAACCGAAATGGAATTCGAAACTGATGAGTTGAATTAGACTTGGTTCTTTGAGCGTCCTTAGGTAACAGTGACACTTCATAATTTAGAAAAAAAAAATAAATTCGAAACAGGGTTATTAATTTGTATGCCAAAATAATTTCACATTTGCATCGTTTCCCCAATAAAATTCGTAAAAATGCAAAATATTTTCCCCCTTTCGCAATTATTCAATTCAGGTCTGAATTTGAATTGAGTTTTCGAAGCGATTGCGAGTGAACTTTAAAGAAACGGTAGAGAATGGAGAAAAGGTCGGCACAGTTTTTAACTCATCAACATTCTCAGACGAAGAAAAAAATTCCAGTCGCCGCACCGCTTATAGAGTCATTCGTCTTTCGCTCCGAGAAAAGCGCCTCGCTCCTTCTTACTCTTTAGTTAGCCTTCTACCTCCAACAATCCTATCGCTGCTGCCAAATGCTCGCTTAAATTCTCCTTTCTCCCAAAGCACCTCTTCCTCCTGCAGCTCGTTTCCCTAATAGCTCTCCAGCTAGCCTAGCACGATATTAGCGTATTTATAACACGTTAAAGGTATCCAACGCCTCGACGTTTACAAAAAGGTGTACGTTAAAGCGATTTGCGCCGTGTTTAAGAGAAAACCAGCCAGTTTTAAACGACGACCTGTTTATTACTGACATATCTAAGCCGCGGGTCTGGGTTTTGTTTGCACCAAACGTTTTGAAATGATAATTAGGTGGTGTCGATTTAATTGGCCTACAACGTCCTTGGTCTACCCAATAGAAATTCTACTTTTCAAATAGTAAAATTTAAAATATAAATCGTAAATTGAATTATAATAGGAAATTTATTTAATTATAATAATGGTTGTTATAGGTACTAATACGTATACTTTTAACTTTCTAATTAAAGAACTTGTATACAGTGAAAGGGATTTAAAAGCAGCGCGGCATCGAAATGAGCCCCGAATGTATACGGTTTAACAGTCGGAATACAAAGCTCCCTTAGAGAAATAGCTGCGCGCCCTTTAACTATTTAGAAGGGAAGTATTCCGAGGAAAGACGGAGCTGAGGATATTTTCCTTATCTATCAGCTCCATCTCTTTAGATCACAGAGACCGAAACCGCCCTTCATTTAAGGGCGCTAATCGTTTTAATGGCTATAATACTTAGAAACGCTTATTACTTTACTGGCAGTAAGTATAAGCGCGCGCGGTTATACGTATGGCCTCAATCGTTTAGCGGCGTCATTTATAAAAATATAAATAGACCCTTCTTCCTTCTTCATCTCTCTGGAGAACTGAGATGTTTTCTGATGGAGTCTTACACACTTTCTTAAGCCTAAAGATGATATATAAATAATATTCGAGCTATGAAAGAAGAGAGAAAAAAAAACATTTGGACTAAAATCTCTAGTCGGACTGAGACTTCATCCTTCGTGGAAGATTCTTTAAGCCCACTTAGGAATTTAGTTTCGGAATAGAAATGGAGAAACTAAATTTAGATCTCCATTTAAATTACCGACTATACAGTCTATTAAAGAGCGAATCCCCGCCCCGCATTCCGCTGCCGCCACGAGACGAGTCTAAAGTAATTCGGGGCTCGAGTGTCAAGCTCAAATTAATTATTTTAATTTTATTAAATTCACTAGCGTTAATTCCTTTGGGAATGTTTAGACGAGAGATGGCAAAATTGAAATATTCTCGACGCTGTTATTCTATTTTGCGTATTTATCGGTAGTGCATGGCGCGCTGCCGGTTATAATTCCGTGCAAGTTAAAGAGAGCGAGACACTGTTGATTGCGTAAAAGAAATTTCCTTTTTTTACAAAGAAGAAAATCCCGCAGTTGTAATATATAGAGGCGGTCGTTTACTCGTTTCCTGTTGGAAAAGTCGCGGATAGGGAAATTGCCCACCGTCAAAGCAACGAAGATAATTTTAAAAGGACGGATACGCGGAAGCCGAGGGATGGTGGTGGTGCTGTTAATACGCAGCCAGCCAAAACGACTTTGGATTCCAAAGCTCTTAAGATTTATTCGTCTCTTTAATTAAGACGATCCCGCAGCATCTTCCACTCGTCTCCCTCCCCTCCCCATCTTCATCCCTTCTCATCAGAGGAAATGTTAATTTGTATAAAGATGTAGAGTCGCTACTCTACTTTGCTTGCCAAAAAGGTGCTAGGGCTTTCCCTCTATTTCAGATCTATTCATTGGAATACAAAGATGATAATTATACTCTCGTATTTTGTTGAATCACGGGCGAGTTGAAAACCTTTAAAACTAGCTTTCCAGTTTAATTTTTATTTAATCTTTCACTTTAAACTCTCGGTAACCTTCAGTTAATTATTTTTTATACTGATATTAAAATCGGGTCTAATAGCAGCCTAAATTTTTCTTTGGTTGCAAGTCCATTTGTGAAGCATTCTCCATTCCTAATGTTTCTTTAAATAAACTCATTCGAGTCTCGAGCTAAGAAAGGGTCAAATAGTGTGTATAAAACACGAGTTAGCTGTTGCTAGGAAGGGTATAGGACGATTGGGGAGAAAAAACCACCAAGAAGAAAAAGAACTCCTGCAGTATCTTCCAATAATCCGAATCGGGGCTTTTGAGTAAACAATTTCGGAGGCCCAAGAGGCCGTAAAAAAAAAAAGAGAGAAGAGAGTGAGACGAAGAAGAGAGAAATAGCTTAACCTCATTGCCATCGTCATTCGAAAGAAGGAGAAAAAAAAGGAAACTCTTCAGTCCATTCAATCAAATTGAGCAAATACGTTTCAAAGCTCAAACCAGTGAATTTTAGAAATGTTCCTTATATAACATTACTACTTCATTTCACTGCATCAAATTTGTTAAACGTACCGAGTAGATTTACGACGTAAAAAGGACGGAGAAAAAGTCCTACCAAAAAAAGCGACTAGAAAAAAAAACGCAGAGCAAATCTCTCTAGAGAAGATAGCTAGCTGCCTGACTTAGTTTTTCGTTTAAAAGGTATTTGAAGAGTTTAACTACAAACTCATTTGTTTTTCCCCTATTCCACGTCCCCCGCTACTTGGTTTTTTAAGGGCTCTTGTACAAAACACCCGCATAATTCTTACGAAACCTCCGGTTTTGTAATCTTTTCTTCGGTAAAAAAAGTGCAAAGAGAGTAATTATATTCTGAATATTATTTTGAATGTGAACGAGACTTTATAGCTTTCAGTATATCTATCATAAAGAACGCCCCCGCAACCGTTATAAACGCCAACTAGGCGAATTCTTATCGTACAGAGTCATCTCGACAAAAAAATATATATAACAGAATTCAAATCTTAAATTCAGCAGCGAGACATCATTTGAACTTTTCCAAGATATAGTTCCCTCCTTCTATCTAGCTAACTCTCGTCGTATAAACTGCCGAGTAAAAAAAGGTCGCCTTTTTATTTCCTCCTCGCTTATAAAACGAATCTATATAGGCCTAGGGAAAGGATGCGGAGAGAGGAAGAGAGAGAGAGAGAGGGATGAGGGAATGGATGGTGGCATCTTTTTCTATCCCGAAAATCCTCTTCTTACTGTAGAACATCTTTTCCCGACCACTTCGCGTTTCGAGTTAACGGGATGTCTCTCTTCTTCTGGATCCCCCCTTTTTCTTCCCTCCCAACTTTCTTCCAGCATCCAGATTTTTTTCGTTTTCCCAACCTCTGACAAACCCTCCCTTTTTAGTTTCTCTTGGGATGGTGTAGGGCTTCTTTAGCCAGATCCGCGAGCTCAACTTCCATTCCTCGCTTTTAAAGATGGTGTATGGTGGTGGGTGCACGTTTGGGAAGACCGAGATGAAATTGACTAGAGCATCTGAGCAAAGAAGGAAGATGGAGACAGAGATGGAGATGGAAACATCGCGATATGAATGGGAAAGAGGACTAGTAACTATACTGCTCGATGAAATAGATATACTCGCGTACATATATGTATATATATATATATATATACACATCTTGAAAAAAGAGATCAACTATATTGGAACATCTTTGAGTGCAGGGGTTTAACGTTTACCGAAGGACTGAGCTTACCAAAATGGGGGCTCAATTGACAAGGTTTCGCTCAGATAAAAAAGGACTTCTTTGTGAAGTAAAATCGGCAGTTTAAAACTTACACCATGGTTCAGTTCAGTTCATTTCGTACAACGATTTTAAAAATTGCTGTACCGTATGCTATCGTGATCTGCTACTAGTCCCATTTCTTTTTCGCGAGAAGATCTGATCTGAACTGAACCGAAGACATTAATAAGGGTGAATTACGATCTATTAAATCAAAGGAGCATATTTTTCTCCTAAATTGATAAAAAAAAAGAAGGCAAATTTCCAGGGAAAATCGTTCTAGCTAAGGTCAATTTCGGTTACGCAATACTTAACAAGCGGATATTCCTCGGTAAGTATAATACGATTAAGTTAATGGAGGAGGAGGAGTGAGTATAGTTTTAGTTCATTTAATACCCTTCTCTTTTCATATTAAATGAAGAAAAGCAGTCTGGGGCGTAGGCCTACTTTACTTTGTCGCGTGCATAAGTGAAATCTCGCAATCTAAAGAAGGGATGGAGCGGGAAAGGGGGTAAGTAAGAAACTTGGGAATCGGGGGCAGCCGACAGCTAATTTGGCGCCAATATCGGTCGCGAGTCGATTTACCTCATTCCACGTTACTTGACAGCGTTGTAAAAGGCGGAGGGACCCTTCCAAGTCCGAATTGATACGACCCAAAGACGCGTTGACTTTCAGTAAACCATCACCATCACTATTCCATCTCCGTTATATATCCCCATTTGATCGGTAGACTCCCATGGCGTGTTCTCGTTTCCTCCTCATCGCGCCCACACTCATCCCTAAAACGTACCGTTTCTATGGAAACCTCCGTAAGTACGAGGTTTACATTGAAACTCATCGACATTTCATAACGGGATACCGATATCAAAGGCGCGGATATACCACCATAGAAACGGTCCATTCGATATTGCCCTTATTCCGATCAACCATTCCAAGGTGGCGCCATACTGCCACTGATTTAAGCAGGATTTTAATAGGAGAGAGGGTAAGATGCGAGACGTTTCAGGCGTATCGTTGAAATGGTACGTTGAGCTGAATCTTCAAACTATACTCTAGTCCCTATAGGGAATGGCTCTTACGCTCTCGCTCTCTCTCTCTCTCCGGAGATGTATTCGGCCGGGAATAGAGCGTCGATCGACAGTCAAGGAGCGAATTGCGACTATTACGTTATGGACGCGAGGCAACATTTTGAACGTGCGTAGCGCAAGAGTGAACTATACGGTGAAAGCTATTAGGCCTGATGCCTTAACTATATAGATTTGGTAACGTACAGCACGCTCGGATTGATGGGTGAAGCGGAGCGTACACTATGGATGGAGAAAGGGGAAAGGAAAAGAAACTAAGATGATGATATAGGACTGGGATGCGAAGAAAGACGAATGTCGGCCGAGTAATAGGGCCATCTTTTCCGCCGCTCCTGTTATACGAGTAAAAAGGCTTAAAGACGGATTTCACTTCCCTCTCAAAGGCCTAAATCGATTGAGCCAAAATCGACACGCACCCCTTTTACTGCGTGCCAATGTTAGGCTATATAAGGACAAAATGTTTCTAGATTTTGCACTTTGAAAAATATCAGAACGTTGTACGTATCATACTCTATCGTAGTTCTAAAGTTTTTAAGAAGAATTTGTTAAATTGCTTTACTACAAACTTTTATCAAGTTGTTTAATTCACGAGTCAATTAACTAATTTAATTAATTTACAGTCTAGTGACTCGTAATATTTATTTTAAATAAATATCATCATTCAACGGTTCAATTTGACTTAAAAAAAGGAGAGATAGTAATCCGTTACATCACTTTCTGTAAAGAGACTGCTTATATAGAGACGGGGAAGATAAAAAAGCTACCGATTAAGAGTTAGCATCAAAAAGAATTAGAAGATAAACACTGATCCCAAATAACCGAGTATAGTAGCGGTGGCGCAGCACCACTCTCCGGATAATAAACAAGTTCCCCCTCTTGCTTTAATCGTTTATTTACATTTCCAAGAGAGAGTTAGAGAGAAGAGAGAGAGAGAGAGAAGAGCTTCCCATCCATTCCGGTATAGTCTTTTTTTCCAGCCTCTTACAATCCCTTCCCTTTCCTCCTTCTCCTCTGGCGCGAGTTTTCCATCTTCCTCCCACATCTTTTAGTCGCTACTTTTAGGATTTTATAGTCGCTTTCGTTTCTCAGTATTGGCTAATATACTTCACCATGCGTCGGCGAATTCAAAAGAGATGGTTTTTCTACACTACTCCATTTTATAGTCTCTCCCCCCCTCTTCTCGAAAGATGTATATGCGCAGGAGATGATGTTAATTTTGGAAGGATGTGGAATTTCCGAATGTTTATGCGTGGAGAAATGAACGAATTAATTCCATCCCTATACATTATGGATGAAATCTCACTCACGACAGAGTTTCGATCAACTTTTCAATACCATATTGGCATGTTGTAGGCCTAGTAATAAATTCAATGTTTTTATTGACAAAGGTACTTAAAGAATAAAGTTCTTGAACCTTTTTTCAAGACTTATAGCTATATTTAAGTAGGAAACATTATCTTTAATACTGATGGAGTCGCTAATTTGGCTATTTTTCTCCCGAGTACCTTTTTTTTCATCTTATTTCATTTTTAGTTTTTGCCGATGCGATATTCCCTTACGCTCGAAATTAGTCCAAGACTGACGTTCCAAATGCTATTTCTAAATTTAGAACGGGACTGCGTAGCTTTTATAACTATTTCGAATTTGTCGAGAACGAGAGGGAGAGCGAAAGAGAGAGAGAGAGAGTGGAGGAGAGGAGAGACCGCGGGAGAAAGAGATAGAAGGCAAACGGAGACAGTGATTTGGCTCGAGCAAACTACCGCTTGGAAAGAAATAAAAAAACCCGGGGATGAAAGAGGAAGGGATTGACAAAAAGAAATAAAGAATAAAAAAGGAGAGGGAGAGAGAGAAAGATGACAGCGCTTTTGGGAATTAGAAACAAGAATGGTCAAGACTCGGAGGAAACTGCACTCTGGATTTCAATCCACTTATAGTTCATACGCGTTATATGAGAGTAATTTTGTCCATCAACTTAAGAATCTAAAATTAAAGTTCATATTTTTTGGAAGCGCCTGAGAGTAGGGCTTTCCACAATACATCTTGACTTTTAGAGAAGCTAACTTCCAGGGGCATTCAAAATATTCGAAAAAAGAAAAACTAGGATGAATTTCTTTCAAATAACAATGCAATTTTTAGAGTAAAATATTTAAAATTTAGTTGAAAATAAAAATATATATATTTAACATTATAGAAAATGATTATAAAAGATTGTAATGGAATATGGAGGGGCCTGCGAGTTAGGCTTTTCTCAATACATCTGGACTTTTAGAGAAGCTAACTTCCAGGGGCATTAAAAATATTCTAAAAAATGAAATGGTAAAAACTGGGACGAATTTCTTACAAACAATCGCGCAATTTTAAGAGAAAATACTTTTGATTAAGTTAAAAAAATAAACATATTTAACATTATAGAAAATCAGTCTTGTTCTAATATACTTAACAAAACGCTTTCAAACATAGTACGACTACCACATCTACGGATAAAAATAAAGGAAGCATCGCCATGAATGGTTTTAAATAATAATAAAAAAAACTTCGGAAATGGGAGCAAAAGGCGGACGGGGAGGGGGGGTAGAGTTGAGAGAGGAAGAGAAGAGAAGAGAACAGACTTGAATGAAAAGTAGGCGGGGAGTATCCTTTCAGAGTTATGCTAATGAAGGCGAATCCTCTCCGCCAAAAATGAGAAAGGACAGAAAACGGGGATATAGGGTTGATAAAATTATGACTCTCTCCTTCCTCTTCCTATCCCTCTTTCCCATCCTAGTTTCCCCAATCTAACGTACAGCTTCCACAAGCCCGCCAGTTTTAATACAAAAGCGATTAGGGGAGAAGTGGAGGGAAAAATTTCACTTTGAAGCTAGCTAGCTAGCCACGGGATGAAAATTTCTTCCTCTTTTTTTTTCATAACTACAAATCAATGTCACTTTACACCGCTAATAAAGGCAAGGGAGTCTTTGTAATTTGAATTCCCAATCCTTAAGTAATACTGATTGACAATATATATCCCCAACTTCCTATAAGCTTCTCTTACGGGTGGGTGGGCCATCTCCCGTCGCGTCTCGTTGAAAAAGGGCACGTGCAATATACTCCGCGGTTAAATAGCCCAAGCAAAGCAAAGTATTACTCCGCTAAAAATGAGCCTTAGTGTTGCAATCTTGACTTGAAACGTTGTTCGTAGGGTCTTTAATCCCAAAACCCGCTTCCTATTAAAGAAGGCATCGGTTAGCCTAAACTCCGCTTCTATTAAAGTCTTGACAATTACGCCTTAAAAATTTCCTTCCCAAAAAAGAAAAAAAGAAAATCGATGCCTGGACGAAAAAGTGAGTGAAGCGCGCACTCTGTGGGGGTGGGATTAACGCTTTAATTGGTGTCGACAGGTGTAAAAGGGAAGATGTATTATATTGGCGCCTGAACTTAGAAACTTCCGAGCTCGGATCGCTAACCCCCATTATTTTAAGAAGCGTTTTTTCTTTTTTTTTTACTTTAGATAGTTTTTAAAGAGGAGGGACTTCGTGAATATTTTATCAGTTCAAGCGACCGAGAACTAAGTACTCGGTGCCAACCTATTATGTACGTATAAAAGAACTTGACTGCGCTCCACTAACGGTTTTTCAAACGGTATATTGGAATATCTTCCAACCATTTAGGGTAGTATAAGCTTAAAAAGGAAATTGATTTTCTTTATAACTAATTGAAGGTTTAAAAGTTCTTTATATATATATAAGAGTTTTATTCCCGATATGGATGCGGTTTAAATTGATGTAAAATAGACTGAATTTCTTTAATGGTCATTGGTTTAGAAATAAATTTAAGAGGGAGTTGTTATTCGGTTCCGCCTTTGGTTTTCCTCTGCAGGTCGTTCATTAGAACTAAGCTCGGGGTGCAGTAAGTAATACGAGCTAGGGAATAAGTTAGAGCAAATACGATGGACGTCGGCGACTATGGAGCTAGGCCTAACTAGTAGTAGTTCGAGAAGGACCATTAAGCCTACACGGGGCTCTTAATCCCGCCAAAAGCAGAAAGAGGAAGGTTACACTCCGATCAGCTTTTACCCCAAATAGCGCAATCCCTTCTCCCAAACGTACAACGAACCTTTCTGACAAACCCAACTTCGTTTTCCACCCAACCAGCGAGTAACCGGAGAGAAAAATCCCCCAAGTTGATTCCATACGGAATGCCTAGCGCGTAGAAAGGTAAACATAAGCGGAATCGAAGGTATTTCTTGTATACTGCTTTACCATTCCCCTGTATTGTAAATTCCACTTGAAAATTGGCTATATAAGTCTATCCCTCTTTCCGCTTTACTTCCCCAACAATTTCGGCAACGGATAGGCTAGTTTATTTCGCCTTTAGTTTGTAACAGGCACAAAGTTGTACCCTAATATATTTACACTCGGATGTTACAGAGTGTAACGTTCAACGTATTGTACTCTCGGAATGAAATAAGTATCCCTCCGATAAATACAGGAAGCTTCAATATTAGGAAGGCAACTTATCCTGAATAGCCGACTTTACGGAGGGTTAGTATGGAGTGAAAATACGACACTCGTTTACACCCTAAAATAGACCTGAAATGTCGGTATTGGAAGGCGTTTTTCATTGCGGAAGATTGTCCTTTCGTAGGTTGTAACCGATTATAGCTTTGATGATGGTGGATGAAGCTTTATAGCGTGTTATTCGACCAATAAACGCTTCTGTTCTATACGATCTCAACTTAACTTGGTTTTCCGAGAGAGGGCGAAAGAAAAAGAGTGAGGGATTTTATGTAAAAGCTCGAATGTCGAAATCGGTCGGACTTACAACCGAAAGTCTGTGTCAGTCACAGTATTCCATACGCGTCTGAAGCGGAAATATATTAACCAGACGTTAAAGCAAGCATCGCGTAACATTTTTCAATAGATGATTTCAACCCAGGTGTATAAGAACAAATTATATGTGTCATGATCAACAATAGTAATTCCCATGAAAAGATTAAGAGCATTTTATAATTTCGGTTTACTTCATTAGTGTTCCCAATTTAACCTACTCAAAGGTGTATGAGCGAGTTTCATTGTACTGCACGGCTTAATGAACATTATCTAGGGCAAGTACTAGAGCTAGTCCTTTTCCAAAACACGTTGACGTAAGCTCCATTCCCCTCCCACAGTACGGACCATTCAGGAAAGAGAAGAGACGCCTAATCTCTTTTTGACCCTCATTCGCGAGTGTTGAATGAATTAACAAATATTAGGGGAAGAGAAGAATCCAGGTATAAACCCGTTCCTCCGCCTAAAGAGTGACTGTATTCATCTTTACTGGTAAAACACATTCCAATATCCACTAAGCCTTTTTCTTTCAAGACTAGCTATTCCAGTGGCAAGCTCTTTTAACATCGGTCTCGTTTGGAGCGCAGACAGCTCAGCGCTTATGCCTCGCAGATTAAAAGAGCCCCGGTTGCGCGAGGAGAAAAGACTGAAAGGAGAAAGGGAAATGAGGCACGTGGTGGGGCCCGAGGGTGGGCAGGAGGGCAGGGCACGAGCGGAGGATCTCGAGACGCTAGCGCGCGCAAACAGTATATACGCGCCCTAGCGGAGCCTGGCTCATTTTGGCGGGCTAGCTAGCTAGCCGACGGCCTTAATGGTTCTTTTATAGCCCTAGCCAATTTCAATCGTGGAGCGAGCCTTATTAATATAATACCACCAACGTATACCCTTTTACCCCTTTTACGCCTCGTTCTCTTTAAACCATCGTCATCAAGCTAGGGCTACTTTCGCTTAATTAACTATTTATTTTTATTTTATTTTATATATATATCAAAGCTCGGTCGGTTCCTGCATGCGTGTATAGCACCGGGGCATTTTAATGACTAGCCCTCTCTTCTGTCTAAATTCTATGTCAATTGCTAATTGAACATTTTTGGGCCTGAATGTGTGTGTGTTCATTTGAGTTTTAAGAGTTGTTAAAAATTAAAAACAGGTTGTGTTTGGAAGGAAGCAAATATTAAAGTATACGAGAAGTACAGCCTATCTTTAGTTTAAATTATTTCAGTTATAAATAAAGTTACTGCCATTAACCATTTAATTTAAAATTCAATTCGAAATTGGAGTAGATTAGCTTTGATTAACGTCTATTGGTCTGGAAAAACAGTGTAGCGTGACTATTACGGCAATGTAAACTCATTTACATGAATATATCTTAATTTAAAAAGTAATTGACAAGGCCGATCACGTATTTTTTTAAGGCTTAGTATTTGTAGCGATTGCGCATGTCGCGCCTGTAAAAGCGCTCGAACAGTATTCTCGCGTGTTAGGCGACGAAGAGCAACCATTAGGGGCTGTTTTTCTATTTTCTCTTTTTGCTTCTGGGTATTCTTAACTAACCGAGAGTGAAACGTACGGGGCTAACTTCTTCGGGAGGGGGGGGGGAGCGAGAAGATTAATGATTTAGTAAAAGCGGCTCGTTTTAACAATCATTCGTCTTGTAGCTGACGGCCGGCTTCCAACGTATATACCCGAAATTGAATAAACATTAATTAAGTTCGCGGTTAACGCCGAATCTCAACTGCAATTTCCGCGCGTTTTCGTGTTTTAATTTATATTAGAAGTTGAACTCTTTACGTAGAATATATTTCCTTCTTAAACCCGATGTTTACTCGCCCCAAATACGAGAGAACTATTTTGACTTTATAGTTTATGTTTGACTTACTGGGTAATGGCTGCTTCGAGAGTCATAGAGAGAAAAGAACAATTAATATATTTCAAAAGTTTCGCAGTCAGAATAAATGATATTTAACTTGAAGCCATATTTATTTTTAAGGTGGTATACCATAGATTTCAAAGACAGGGGTAATAATAAAAAGGTTATAGTCTACGCCCGCATAAAGGTCAAGGGTTCAAATAATAAATTTTTCCATTTAACATAAACTATAATCATTTCTTAATTCTCTTTTAAAATTTGTAATTAAAAAAAAACATTGAAAACGAGGAATTGTTTATGATGCGGATTATTATTATTATAATGGCTGTTAGTTAGCTTCCTAATCGTTTCCAAATTTGAAAACGCGGGCGAAACGAAATATAAAAGATCATTTTCTGATAATATAAATTTCCCCTACCCCCAAATCCATCCATCCCTTTCGAATCCCAAGCATTTTCTATCCCGCTGTACTCTTCAGGGCATTCCAGTTTTGGGAATAAATCAAGGGAACGCGGTTATTACGTAATTAAATATCGATTCCCGGTAAGGCCCAGCTCCAAGGGGCGTTTCACTCTCGATTTATTCTTCATTTACGTTATTCAATAAAAGCAATCTGTTTAATAAAGATGAAGGGAGTGATTTGCCTCTCGAAAATTTTGGGATCGACTCTGAAAATCCCTCGTTTCTTGTGGTAAAGGTTGTCCACGCAAATTAGCCGAATTCGTAGAAAGAGGGCGAATGCTAGTAAAAGCGAATTATATTCCCTTGTAGATAAAGAATTGAAGGCCTAGGTCCCTGTAGCCGAATTTAACATTAACCGAAATAGAGGATGGGAAACTAGATCTCATTCAAGCAATTCATATAGGATGAAAAAAATTTATACTGCGCGGCTCCCCCACGCGGTCTTTAATTGAACTAGAAAAGGAAAGATCTATTAATTTCATAACCAGATTACAGTAAGTTGTAATGCATGGTGCGCCTCTAGTAGTCGATATACGAAGGTAGATTTAGAAGGGATGATAGCATTATCCGTATTGCAAACTAAGAATGACACACCAAACATCCATCGCAATAAAAAAAGCACGAGGAGAAACGCGCGCGGGCACGTGCAACGTAATTAAAGCGTTAAGAGTAAAAATCTCCCTTCCTGTTATATAACGTTTCAGCAGGGAATTTATACTGTACACAAAAGGCGTGATGATACTATTTAAATCTAATTTAAAATGCTTTATGCGGGCTTCCACTTTGGTCGTATCTCAAGATGGTATAAAAAAGTACGCAAACCCCGTTAACTTCATCGCGCTTCAAAGAACCCCCTTCCCCACATTTTAGTTTTGCGGGAGATATCCTGGTAATACTAGAAAAGTAAGGGGAGGTTTTTTTGTTCTGGAAAAAAGGGTTTAAAAAGGAATTGAGAGTGAGAAGGAATATCACCTGGGGAAAACTAAGTTACCGACGACATGTCGACGCCAGGGGAAAAATGGTGACGTTTTTAGAGCTTCCCCCCTTCATTCCCTCTCTAGAACATATCGATTTTAAATTTCAGAATAAAAAGTAATACTTGCTAACCCTAATTTAAAAGATTTCCAGGAAAAAAATAAAAATCCCCAATAAATTCTATGGTAAAGTTCCTATCTTTCTTTCTTGATTTTACTAAAAATAATTTACGCCTTCGTAAACTACACCAATTAACACCAAAATATAATCTTAATCATCTAGGGGTAATTTATTTTCATTGAAAATCTTAAATATTTATTTTTAAGAATAAATTGGTAAAGAAAAAACAAAAAATTCTAGTTTTAAGCCCCTACTGGTTTAGCTTCAACTCAATACACCAGGACTTTTCGGTCAGCCACCCACCAGGGGCAAATTGAAAAATTCTAATATAGTGATACTTTTCCTTGAAAATTTAAATTCCTCGAAAGGAAGGAGATTGGGTGGATGGGGAGTGGATTCAAGATTTTATTGTGTTAAGGAGCTTGGTAGAAAGATCTAGTTTTACACTATAACAAAGGAGCGGGTAGTATAAGATCTGGTTCTGTTCTTCTTAACCCTTAGGCCTAATTAGTCCGTTGAGGCGACGGCGGTCTTGTTAAATGATTCTCACCGTTTTCTTAACTCTTCTTCGATCTAGGCCTACATATACCACCACCAACTCTTTCTCTCTTCTTCCTTGGGAGTAAGGAGAGGGAGGATTGAGCGAGGAAAGAAAAACGATCCCAGAGACCCTTTAATCGCGAGCTCATTCGCTCCCAATAGAGAAAACCTTTCTCTCTCTCTCTTTGGCAAAACAGAAGAATGACGGCATAGGAAAGGGTTACTGAGAAGAAGAAGAAAAAACACGGCCTCCGAGTAAAGAGTAAATGAGAGTAAGTTAAGAGAAGAGAGAGGCAAAGAATGAGGGAGGAAGTCAAGTCCCATCGGGGTCCTATAATAAGGCGGCGATTCTAAGATAAAGATAATGTCCCGGACACAACGTTCGCCCAAAGCGATACCTCTCCCAAACGCCACCATCCGTATTGGTGGCCAACTAAATTTTTTAGGGGTATATAGGATATAGTTTGTTAAAGGGTTTGCGACATTAATTACAGATTGAAATTTAGAATTTGTTTTAAATTAATTATCTTATTTTTAGGGGGAAAATTAACCACAGTAAACATAATTAAAAAACCAACAAGAAAATTAACAGTAATACAACATTTTTAAAGTATTACTACCTTTAGTGACAAGTGAGGATGTTGAACCATATAAAATCTATTCTCTTTCATTGGTCTCATTCGCACACCATAAGCCTGTTACACCTCAACTCAAGTTTGCAACAGATAAACAAGAAATCCCTACAGTACTACAGTTTTTTTCTGAAACAAATACGCGCTAAGGAGGAAGTATTTTTATCACGGCATTCTAGGGCTGAAATTGAAGCTCTACTCTATTATACCTATATAGACCTCTTGTCGATTTCTCGGAGCAAAAGCGTAAGCGTTCAATTGGTCTCCCACTTCCTACTTCCTCCTCGATCCTCTCCTTCCTCCGTCGGATACTCGAAAAAGCTAAAGCTTCTAAGTAGCGGAGAGAGAAAAACTTCTAGCGGAAAAGTATATATATAGGACTAGAGCTGGAAGAATAGAGAGCAGGGGAAAAAAAATGGAGCTAACCGGCGGAGAAAAAGAAAAGGCGGGATCGCGAAAGGGGGGAGAGAGAGAGCGATATATTTTGATCGGGGTCGAGCGCAAATTACCGAGAGGCCAGCTATTTTCACCCCCTACAATTCAGTCCTTTATTCTCAAAGATCTAGTGATGGAATGCCAATGATAATGTTAACCTTCCATGAAGTGATTGAATTAACGTTTATCAACAATTACAGAAAGGATCTCAATTAATCAATCAAAACTAATTAGAGATCATTGAAAATCAAACTAAATGCTTCTAGATTTTTACTGAAAGGGGAAAGGAATAAAATTAAAAATCACGTGTTTTGAATTTCACGTGAGCTTTGATTGGATCGTACCTATTGCTTCAACGGGAAGTTCTTAATTTAATTTAGTACCACTTTGCCAAAAATTTAGCATCACCACCTGTCACACGCAATTGGACCGAGGCCCGAGTACCGTTGGAAAGAAGAAGGAAAAGGGCAAAGGAGGCTGGAATCTTTAGGTTTACTGAGGAGAAGAGAGAAATAGAGAAAGTCGGACGATAAAAGCAAAGTGCGCCATAGCTAGCCGATAAAGACGCGACGTATATATAGAAGGTTTTGGGGAAGAGGCGAATAGAAAAAAAGAGTGTTCGGAGCGAGAAGAATGGAGTGGATCGTTTCCAATTGGTTCGAGGTAGCCGCACCACCACCATACTATCCACACTCGTTAAAAGTTGTTGCGGCCTGATCACCCCCAGACTGTTTTCGCCCTACACCGAAAAGAAATTGCTTATATTCTCTTTTTCTTCTCTCTCTCTCGCTCGCTCTCTTCTCTGGTCTATTGTCCTATTCTTCCTTTCTAGATTTTTCCTCTCTCTTTTGTATAAGGAAGCGGGCCCCGCGGATTCTCTATTAAGGTCTCAGCTAGCGACCGCACCACGCAGAAATAAAACGATTTTTATCTTCATTCGTTCCCCCGTTCTGATCTTTTAAAGAATACTCGCTGGGATATCCGAAAGGGCATGACGTTTCTATTCGATAATTCTTTATTGTACCGCCATTGTGGCGTATATATACACCACTATTTTATGGTCTAATTTGGTCACGTTGTTTGTTAGATAAAAATAAATATAAAAAAAATTGAGGGACAGGGCACTGGCTTTGTGACTTATATTTAATGAACCACCAAAGGTCAAATAAGAGCCCTTTGTATCATCGCAACCTACGCTAAACCTATTTAGTGTCCATATATATAACTCCTTAAAATATATGTTGTTATCTTTTATCATAAAGTGAGCTATAAGATTAATTTAGTTGTTAGGCATCCATTTATCTCGGGTCACATATTTGCTAAAGTTTGGGGTTTGTTACTGCGCCTCGTAAGAAAATGATAAACAGAGTGTGGCTTCAAGGTATCTAAGGGGCCGAGTTCGCGCATGGCAGAGAGACTATATCAGAGGAGGTTTTTCTGGGAAAATAGGCGCGTGCCATGGGTATTACAAGTCTGGCGCGTGGGCGGCTAGGGTATCGCTTTAGCCATCCTTATTATTATCCGAAAGAGGGTGAAGAAGAAAGAAGAAAAAAATTGTCGATTCAGCTCGAACGTGCCGAAGCTTTTACTCCTAACTTAAACAGAAAATGATATTGGGGGAGGCGCGCCAAGCATTTATTACTGGGAAGGCGCGTGCTCTAAATTTTTCATTGAAAGGAGCTTTCAAAAGCGTATAAAAATCCGAGTCCCTGACTCGATCCCCCCCCCCCGCTTTGTTCGGAAATGAGACGGGGCAAAGCACACACACAAAAAAAGTAAAAATGTTTCGGGGTTAAAATTGAATCTTCAAACAAATTTATGTATGGGTTAGATTTAAATATAGTAATTCATAGGTTTACTCCAGTAGGGTTTAACTGAGTGACTGATGAATAATACCCAGTTCAAACCATTTTAATCGGTGCAGATCACCAAGCACATTTCTCAATTATTTTTAATTAATAACTTACCTCGTGCTCTATTCGGCATACAGTAATTTTGAATTGAGAGGTACAATTTTTTAAGATGTCAATCGTCTGAAAGTAAACAAACAAAAAAAATACCAATTAGTACAAACAAATTATTAAATAGTTATTTATATTTTAATCCATAATTAATCCTATCAAATTTCTAATTCTACAGGTCAAGATCTGGTTTCAAAACCGTCGTACAAAATGGAAAAAGCAAGACGGCATAACGAACGCGGAGGCGGCCGAGCACAAAGTGACCAACACGGACAAATCGACGACCAAAAGCGGCTCCAAGAGTGGGTCCTCGTCAAAGGGATCCAAAAGCGGGGTAACAGCCAAAAATCCCACTCCTAACCCCACCGGAATAAACCCAACAACCCCCCCAAACAACAACAGTAATATGGCCACCCCAACAATGACTTCGTTACTGGTCAAACTAAACGATAACGGTGATGAAACAAATCGACCTTCGCAGCAACCATATTCGGGCGACAATCCCACCAATAATTTGGAAAAGGTGGTTGAACGGGCTTCCGGGTCACTCGGGACAACTTCGGTTTACACTGGGGCGAATGGGGAGACGGAAAAAACATTAGAATCGAGAGTAGCAAGTAAACCGCCGGAGGAAAGTCAAGGAAATACGACGGATTTTAACAATCAAGATAGGGATGGGACGGAGTTAGCCGGGGATTGTGTCGAAGATTCCTCCGCGGAGGACGCGGAAATGGAGCTAGACAGAAACGCGACGGTGGCGGAAAAGATGGAAAGAACGGTGGAAGATGAAGACGGAGAAGATAACGAGATCGAAGATAAGGATTCCGACGCTAGGACAGAAGGGGAAAATAATTCGGAATCGCAAAACGCGACAATACCCATGGAAACAGACGATGCACCCGCGGACGCAACCGGAGAACAGTGACCCCCAAAGTGACCCTAATATAAAAACAATCCATTAAACCCGAGAAAGAAAAAACAAAACAAATTCAGAATAGTCTGATAAACAATTGTTAGTGGGGTGAAAATGAAAAATAATTCTAGAATCTCGGACTCGATGGATTTGGTCAAATTAAAATAGTGATAAGGGTTAAGAGTTCATTTCGTCGTTAGGCTTAGCGATGGGAATAAACGCTTTGTAAATTATTAATTAATATGTCGGAAATGAGTTTGCTTTTAAAAATTGAAACTGCTACTCTAAAAATGTGACGACAAAAAAATTATGGAGTCCAAGCTACGACGTATTCGTGACTTTTGTCTCTTTTTAGGCCAATAATCGTATCGCGAAATGTTAAATTCGTGGAGTTTTTTTTCTAGAGCTTAGCAGAAAGAATGTTTCATTTTATGGGTAGAGAGAGAGAGAGACAGATCTGACCTATAAAGTAGACCTAAACAGGGTATAAAACGTTTTTTTTAAATAAAAGTTATTATAAAATGTATATATATCCTATTTTAAAACAAAAATTTCAACAAGAAAAATATTTATTAGTAGGTGAGAATGGTTCAGGGAAGAGAAGTTAAACTTTGTGTTTTTTTAATTTCCGATATGGTATTTCTTCCTCTTAATTATATTAATTAAAAATTAAAATTAAATTTGAACTTTCTGCCATGGCTTTCACGAAAGTTAAAAGAAGAAAAAAAATATATAAATTCAATATTCTTAAAATTATTTAAAATATTATAATTTATTTAATGGCTTATTATAGTGATCCTTTTAATTAATCGTAAGTTAATTAATGGATTGAATTATATTTCCTTTTTCCTTAAATAAACTCATTCTTCCGGATGATACGAGAAAGGGTAAAAGAACTTTAAAGCGAAGAAAAGAAAGGATAAAGTGGCGCGAAAACACGTTCTGTAAGATAAATACAAATGGTAAAAAACAAACAAGAAAAAAATAACAAAAACAAATGGAGTCGTCATTGAGTGAGAGTATATTGAATATATTATTATATAAAATAGATTGATAGCTATATGTTTTTGGTCAACATTAAAAAGCAATCATAACAGACGCTATATAAATCATTTCTATAATTCTCTATAAGCATATCGTGTATTCCCAACCCCCAACTAAGTAAACATAACGCGAAAATTGGGTAAGTATAAAGTATACTCGGATCTTCCTTGTTCTTCAATACGCATTTAATTTGCGCCGTATCATACGACCCCTTCTGGTGAAGTACAACTAACACACCAAGGAGTAATATGGATATAGCGTTACCCATTCCGTTTTATCAATTGTCATATTTATTCTTATTATTTTACCTACGCCACAAAGTAGAAAAACGCGCGCGGCGGAATAAAAAAAATCAATTTTTCCGTTTTAAAAGAATCAAAGATATAAATACGAGCACATCCATCGTTGTCATGGCAACGGGATCATTCTATAGGAGAATGAGAGAGGAGAAAAAGATCCTCCGTTTTTTGAAATAAATCTACCACTTCTCGATCCGGACTTATTCCCCCGCATCCTTAAACGGGAATTCGCGTTTAAAAAAGCAATGTCACGATGGAGAATGAAGCTCCTCAATCGAGTAGTTCTATTTCAAAAAACGGAACAGAGTGGAATAGGGGTACGTTGGTAAGGATTCAACGACAAACTAATTTGGCATCGAATAAAGAGCGCTAGAAAGAAGAAAAGCACGCTGTTTTTCCTTTTTTATATCCTTAGGTTCTCCATCATTTGTAACTTTGTCATCCAAAGAGAGATCGTCTCTGAAACATCCAACTCGGAGGAGGAAGATGTTTAAAGTTTTGCAGCTGTTATTTTAAACCTTTATTGTTTAACTAAAGTAAGTTATTTTCAATCCGTGACGAAAGTAAATTAGAGATCGAACATATTATTTGGATGTCAAAAACCATCTCTACTTGGGAGTTTATCCTTTATCTCTTTATCCATACGATTAAAAAGTACTAAAATCCCATTTACTTAAAAGAAAAAAAAGGGTAGATCTTACACTTTACCTTGAAATAAACAGGAATAGGAGGACAAAAATTGGAAGTCCGCGGTGAGCAGTTAACTTGACCATAAAAGAAGAAAAAATACAAGTATAAAATCCCCCAGTATGTAGTTTTCTCGATTCCATCCATTTCATTCTGAATGCAATGTGCTGGGGAGGGGGAGGGAAAGAGGAAGAAGAAAGAGGCAGGGAAGGAATGAGAAATAAAAGAGACAGCGGATCGAGATGCGTGGAAGAGGCTGCGGATCGAGGATGGAAAGAATCAAAAAGAGAAGAGAAGAAGAGAAGAAAAAAAAAGACGCGACCAAAAACGTGCTTTTGGACATTTTCTACCGCCATTCTGGAGATTGTGGAAAAGAGAGACCGCTTAGCCTAACATCTCCTCAGCTTCCTCAATTCCTTTTTACTTCACAGTAGGCTTGTTTGAAAAGAATTCATCGGTTGGAACGCTCTACGAGAGTGGAGGGAGAGAAAAAAAGGGCCAACAGCTAAGAAAATCGTGCTTAAAAGAGCGTTCCACCCAAGAAAAGGTCTATAGTTTTTAAGTTGAAGTGGCGCGCGAGAGTATACTTGAAGAAAATGGGCGTAGATTTATGGGTGGGAGAGAGAAGTGAAAAACCACCACCGGGCCTTTTTCTTTTATAAAATATCTCATCATAAAGAGACGTTTCTCGAAAAACTATCCTACGCATCTTTAAAAATTTCTTCTTCTTTTAATAAAATGACTTCAAAAGAAATTTTCAAGATTTTTCTTGTTTACATTTATAGGTTTTAAGAACTTTTTCTTAGAAAAGAGTTTTTAAACTCTTGGGATAATTTTTCTTTAACTGCCATTGCGGTGTCTGGGTTTTTTTAGGTTTTCTAAAAGGAGATTTCAATGATGAATCCACACCTAATTAACGATTTACCGGTTTAATTATCAAACCCCATGGAATCGGCGATAAAAGGTCCGCACTCTTCAGAGTATTTAAGAATTTTCTCAATGAAGCTTAGAAATTTAATTTTATTTCAATTTGAAAATATCCCGTTTGATGTTTGAAAATGAATTTAAACACGATTTAGCACCGAAATATTAAAAGAGAATCTAGAGCTTCATCTTCAATTAAAATTGTGTCGATTATACAGGGTTTCATTTATAAATATCTTTATATTAAAACGGAATTTAATATAATTCAAGATAATTTAACACCTATCGATTTAAGATTTCGACACAAATTTAAGCTATCTCCACCAAAAATCCTACACGACAAAGCAAAATAAAATCCGCCCTACTTCAAACTCGGAATATAAAACAATCAGAATCAATAAAACAAATTTTGTTAAACAACGATGCCCCAAATATAATAGGGCTTGAATTGATTCAGTTGTCGAATGAATACTTAAGTACACGTTTGAGACCACAACAGAATTAAGTATGCCCTAAAGGCATGATAATTTTAACCAGATAATTAATTTCAACGACATATTATAATTTTATTTAATATTCTGGATTGAATTGAATAAATTCGGGTCTCTAGAAGGATCCAAGAATATAGATGTCGACGGCACAAATTGCGGGTACTTAGAACTAAAGAGAAAGTGGAAGAATAAGCAAAGAGAGAGGAGAGAGAGGGGAGGGTTTGAAAAAAGATCTATCTAATACTTTCCCCTCCTTCCGTATAACCTCTTTTCGCTCTAGATAGATTTCCTCCTTCGCTACTGAACTAGCCGTCCAGTCTTCTTCTCAAACCGAGCGAAAGCGAGTAAGCGACACACCAAAGAAGCAACATAACATATTATATTAAGTGGAAAATAAAAAGAGAAAGACGGAGAAAGAAGGCTCACTCCAAAAACTAATGTAGGCCTAGACTCACTCTTTACTCTACTACCGAGGTTGTTCCATTGGTTTCTAACTGGCAGTGAAAAAAGTAAAGTAAAATCATACATTTCTAGTGTAGAGTATTCACCAAGGCTTAGATTCAATGGAGTAGACCTAAATTGGCGATCATGCGATAGATATCGAATTGAAACGAAGTGGAACGACTCGGAATGAATTTGGGACAGAGGGAAAACACTAAAGTTAAACTGAATAGAAGTATTTGGATCTTCTGATTTTCATCTACGTATAAACATTTGTATATCCACTTCAACAGTAAAAACCGCACTAACACTAGCTCGCCTAAGATTTAAGTTAAGTTTGATATCTCCCAATTGAAGTGTTTCATTCAAGGTTTGGCAAACTCCGATTGAATTTTGGGGAATGTAGTCGTGGGATTGCAAAAATCCTAAGCTAAAGAAAAAATCTCCCTTCCCTTTTCTACAGTTTGAGCTAAAAAAATATATGTGAAAAGGAGGATGGGGAGAGTCGGAATCGAGATAAAAAGAAGGAAAAAGAATTGAAATCGTGCGAGAGAGAGAGAGAGAGAGATCGGAGAGTAGACTTCGAGAGCGACCAGTATTAAAGATAGCGAAGTAAAGCCCTTTAAGCTTTCATACACGGATAGAACGGACTGGGGGGGGGAACGAAAAAGGGAGCGAGATGATAGGGATGAGGATTCTAAGAGGGGGGAACCAGCCGAGAGATCGAGAGAGCAAACGGATCCGAAAGAGCTAGTGGCCAGGATGGAAGAGGAAAGGGTAGGAAAGGAATCAACGAAGAAGAGAATTGAGGCTTGGACCCTCAAAATCGGGCACTCGCGGGTTACTAACGCCCTAAAAAGTAATAGGGGATCCTTACTAAAGAACTCTCCAATATAAAATAAACGTGTCTAAAATTAGGGCAAGTTGCGATGGACTAAAGTATTTTTAGCTTTCGGTAAATGTAATAAGATCCCGGGCAACAAATGTAAACAAGCGCCCTAATTTTGCTTCACCGCAATACACTTTGACTTTTAGGCAAGCCCACTTACAGGCGTGTTTTCATGGCAAAACGTTATTCATAAAATTCCTTTATCGAAACTTAAAAACCCACGTTTTAAACCTTAAAATACCCCTTACAAATACCCCTTAGTCTCAAGATAAAAACATTAAGTTCTAATTTATTTTCTTTCACATCCCCTCATCCCTAATCCCTGGAAGTTAAGGTACCACTCGCTTCACTTCCCTCCTCCCGCAATTTTACCTTCCTCTTCCTCTCCACACACACCGTCACTAGACGCTTCAGGGGCTGCCGGTGACTCGTACAAAACAGGGGGGAAAAGGAGGTAACACCGAGGAAAAAAGTTAGAGCCGGAGAAAGAAAGAAAAAAAAGAAGCTTGGATGTTGGAAGAGGCTGAGGGATGGAGAGAGAAAAACGTCGGGGAGGAAAGAGAGTCGCTTTTGCCCTCCAACGTTTCCGCCCCGCCGCAAATTGAACTCGCGTCCAGGGAGGAGTTGATTTCCGCGTCCCGATTTTATTGAGACGCGAATGCCCCGCTCTTTACCCGTCTCCGCATCCTCTTCCATCCCTTGGAAAAAAAATAGCAGAGATGAAAGAAGAGGCTGCCAGAGAAAAACGGGAGGCGAATGAGGACCAAAATGCCGAGTATTGAGGATGAACGAGGGATGAGGATGGCAGGGAAAGGAAAGTGGGGCGGCGGATAAAATCCTTCAGGCAGCGCAGCTTCTTCCATCCCCTGGACTATAGATGCTCCGCAGTCGCGACTCCGTTTTGACCCTCTAATACGCCGCTATAAAAAGCGTTTTTCTTCGTTTTTTTCTCTCTCTCTCTTCCTCTAACGTACAATCTAACCTCTCGAGATCCAACCAATAAACTCTTACAGGGACGATCCCCACATTTCGATTTGTCACCAGATTAAATACGTTTTTTTGCAAAATAGAAAATGAATTATTTCTTTTTACTCTAAATAGACTAGAATATTCACCGGAAGTTCAAGTTTAAAAGAAATTGACAAAAACCGAAATAAGACTTTCCAACCTCAGCATAGATAAAACTCATTAATATCTGTTTCATAATCAAGCTTTACTTTCAAATCTCTCCGGAATTACTTAGCAAAATAAATATTTGAAGATGTTTCATAACACATTTCTATTATTAATATTACTTTTTCCCAGGGAGAATGCGTATTTGGTCTATATAAACGCAACGACATAACTCGCGCCATAAATGTGAAATATTTAGTATAGAAAGCTGGGTTGGAAATATACTGATACAAAAAAGTTTCCCTTTAGTTACACTCAGCGAGCGAGTCAGAAGGGTTTTAAATATTGTAACGCGGTCAGAAACGAAAGACATTTCTACAAGGTATAAATAAGCAAAAATATTTTTAAACCCCCTACCAGTAACATTAAGGTTTTAAGGTATATTTGGACACGCGTTACAAAATACAAAGTATACTTCCTAAAACCATACGGCAGCCATTATATTCGAATTTTGAACGAAATTACACTCTTCCACGTAAGGACACGTATTTCCTCAAATAGAGTCGAAAATCGGGGGAAAATCTTTTTTCCACGGGCCCTGACATTTCGTTCGGTCGCGAAGCAAGCAGCATGCACCGAGCGATCCAAAAGGTTTTTTGACTTCTTTTTTTTCTCGCAGCTAGCTCCATCTCTATCTTATTTTCCCCTGAGGACACAACTCCTAGATCCCTTCTCTCTAGTTTTCATCTTTAAGGGAACAAAAATGGGGGCGATGGTAGAGAGAGAGAGAGAGAGAGAGAGAGAGAGAGAGAGAGGGAGAGAGGGTAAGATCTCTTTGGACTTATACGAGAGAGAGAGAGTCGTTGGATGGATGTAGGAGAAGGGAATGGAATATATCCCTTAATATAGGTCCTCGATACCAAAATAGAGCGCGGCCGCCATAGCGAGTCCTTCTCGCAATTGCTAGCCGTGCAGAGTTTTTTTCCCCGCGACCCCCATCGCTTGTCGACTGCTGGATATCCAAGCACCCTTTTTTCCCCTTCACGTGGAAGAGGATGGAAGAGGAAGATGGGGGAACTCTATAGGAGAAGCGAAGGATGATTCCTAGCTTTATTGGCCGAAAGGAAAACGGATAGAATGCCCTCCCCCATGAAAAAAAGAGTGTATATGGAGGACATATACGGTAGAAAAAAGAAGGGATGACAAAAAGTTAAGCGTTCCCTTTTTCTAGGCCCGACGTTTGACTATACAACCCCCCCCCCTCCCACCTCCGCGTGCTTACTCTTAAGAAGGAAGAAAAAGATAATATATCGATAACTTGTTCGCATTTACGACTTATTTTTACTACCAGTATTTAATTTTCACGGTACGACAACAATGCGTGGAGAGTGAAACTTAACATAAAAGATTATGTGCTAAATAAAATTCCAGAAATACAGAATTTAGAATAGAATATGATAGTTAAATTGTAATGAAGGAACAAGTCTTAATAGGTAAAAACTAATAGGAGCTATAAAAACACGTCGAAGCGCCAGCAAGCCTTCCTGGAATTTAATAATTGGAAGCCTCGTTATAAGGGCTTGACAAGAGGGGAGGGAGGGAGGGAGCGAGGGGATGGCGCGGATTTATTCGGCGCTACAAACAAAAGACTTTGGGATCAATAGCCCGCAAATGTTCCCTTAGCCGGTTAATCTATATTCGTCGCGTCACAAAGTGATGGAGTGTTATTCGAAGCGCGAACGGAGCCCCCTAAATAGTTACGCCATGCCACGAGCGCCTATATCCTATCGTTTCGATCCTAGCCATCAGGTTAAATTGTCGCTCCAGTAATACGACCGAGAATCTAAGCGCTCTGCTAGATGCTGCATGGAGAGGAGAAAACGGAGAACGGAGAAGAGGGAGGCGCGAGAGGATGGGGGCATAAAGTCGGAGCTGGAGTCTCTAATCCCAAAGACCCCGCTCTCTACCTCTCCTCTCCTCTCTGGAAGATGGAAAGGCTAAAAGGCGGCGGGACTGAAAGGGGGATTGAAGATGCAGTTGGAGAAACGTTCGGACAAAGTTGGCCGTAGCGCAATCATTCCCGGCAGGCATTGGACGACACGCGCGTGGAGACGTTTCTCCCTGTTATTGACAGAAGCCTATATCCACTAACCATTGTGTAAAAAGATTGCAAGTCAAAATTATTTCATTTTTGGTGTCTGAAGAATTACGCGTGAAAAAACATACGAGCCTTCGACTTTAAGTTCTTAAAAAAATACCAATACTTCAACTTATCGAGATGGTTTCTTAAAAAATTGGTAGCGCGTTAACTACCAATAATTAAATATTATTAGCACACTTTAACATAATTCAACAGAGCGGTTTTTCTGTTTAAATCTAAAGCAACATCACTTTTCCATTTAGTTTCAGAATTATTTATTTTAAAAGCCTCAAATCTTTTTATTGGGTATTCGTGGAAAACGAGAGTTACAATTTTATCGCATTGAACTGATTCGTTACGGAAGGGAGTGAGCCGGGTATTTGGGGGGTCTTTGGCAATCCCTGATCTATATTCCTCCCATTACAGTCGGCCTATATTATGTGCCCCCTACCTCGTCCCGCTGACTGTGATAGAAACGGTTATGACCATCGAATACGAAGCAGTCTAGACTGATCCCAACTTCCTCCGATATATAAACCCATATACTCTATACCTCGAATCACCCGGTCCAGTTTCCTGGTCACATCTAGTAAAAAAAGATAGCCAGGCGCCTTCAAAGGCTGCGGGCAATAACGCTTCTTTCTATTACCCATTTCGCCTCACGGTTATGGCCTAAAGGATTCGAGCTAGCTCTTTTGAGGCTCGAGAAATTACTACTAGAAACTCGCTTCAAATCAAGAGTTTTCTAATCTAAACGAAAAGGAAAAAAATACATCTACAAATTAATGTGTTGTTATTCTAAGTATTAGGTCAAAAATAGGCCAAATCGTCTGCAGTCGTGGGTGTAAGAATGTTTTAATATGGTTATATTTTATTTTTATCAACCTTCGGGTAACATTTTTTGGATAACCTCGCTGGCTTTTAACTAAGATTTTGCTTTAATCAGAGCTTAGTTTCTAAATGCACTTACACGGAACAACTGAATAAATTCATTATTTATTCGGATTTGTAATTAATTTTCGGATCTCTTTCATCTTCCCTTAATTTTAATATGACGCGGGGAAAATATAAACATCCCGAGATAATTTAGACCCGAAACCATTATTAGGTTATTAAAGCTTATAATGGACGTATTTGAATTATTAGTTTCCCGTCGTAAAGCATTTTATAAATCCTTGGTAAGAGGGACGGTTGCGTGCCCAAGTCCGTCCTTCCTTCATCTTTGTCGGTTCGCGACGAAGCTATTGAAAATGGATTCTATATAAACTGTACCCGTCCGGTTCGCCTTTTCCAATATGTCAGAATCCTATAAGTTTAAAATCGGGGCCGCGGCAAGGATTCAATGTTCTATGGTTCTATCTAATATATATAAACGTCAGTCAGACCCTTCTCTACGAAATGACGCTGCCGCTGCTGGGGGAAAGGGGGATCAGGATGGGGATAAACTTTGGGTCTATCATCCCGCGAACCGCCCATTCCTTGTCCCTTGATCGAGAGGACTCGGAGGAGAGAGAGAGAGAGAGAGCGACCAAAAGGAATAAAACTGAGATGCGGATGGTATGGTATGGTAGAAGGATAGTGGGAGGCAGCTCAACTGAGGAAAAGGTCCGTCCGGTTCTGGAAGATGCTGCGTGATACTCCTTCTCCAATGAGATGATAATGACAAGCGGGGAATAATGACGCGTTTAAACGAAGTTCGAGCGTAATTAAAGAAATTATTTTAAGAAAAAGTGCCAGAACCTTTCAGAGTCAAGAGAGTAAGCTAAGAACTAATTTATACTAACAAACAAACGCTCCAAGATGAAACGTGGAATAACTATGATTCTCATTTGAAATATTCGACTTTCAAAAGGCGTGATATGGCTACTACGCAGTACCAATCACAAACATCCCTTTGATATATCATCATCAATTGCTGAAGAACTCTCGAAAAAGGAAATCAAGGAGTAGAGTAGTTCCAGGGCATGCAGGCATCCCGGGGATTGCGGCTATACATCCCAGCACGTACTAGGACAGTCTCTTCTCTATCCTAGTTAACTCTATCTATTAAAATAGATGGAGAGATAAAAGGAGAGTGAGACTTGGGTTCCAAGTTTGTTATACCCGTCTCTTAGCGAGAAAATGGCGACGGGATCGCGTCCTAAATTAGCCCATAGACCATCGTCTGAGTATAGCCCGGAGGGAAAGGATATGGGAAGCGGCGAAGATGGAGTAGGCCGTTAATGGAGTTGAGAATCGAGGCTAATAGGAGACGGAGAATTACCAAACGTCCGAGTCAAACTATACGTCCAGTTAGCTTTAGTTACCGAACTAGATGCCGGTCTTAAACTTAAAGCGGCGGAGGGGAAATGGGGTTACGTATTGGCGCGGGGAGGAAATATCTAACGATTGTCTCTAAATAATTGAAATAGCGTCCCAATCGCCGCACTGACTTTGCCAATCAATGAACTTCCAGTTTATCGGCTATTCGGGATTCGTCATTAAATACTGTACGATACCTAAACTAGATCAAACTGAATAGCGGGATTAAATGCAGCGCCAAAACGCTATCTCAAATTCAAACCAGTCATATACAGCTTATAAACAACTAACTTTGTCCGTAAATCACGGCTAAAATTGATCTTTCCAAGTAATTAAGTATTGGAGATTATAGCTAAAACATAACTGTTTTTAAAGTCCAAATTAAAACCTATATAAAGGATAAAAAAAACATGGATGGCATCATTGGAAAATAATCTATTGATAAAATGACACAGAAAAATATTAGGCAAAACAAGAATAACTGATCTATTTTTAGTTAGACTATAATGTAACTTGACCCTTAACCTTCTTTTTTTTCTTCCTTATTGATAATATACCGCGGATCCGTGGTTCGGAATGGTCACGCGAAGCGTATAAAAGAAAGGAGAAAGCTAAACGTAGGAAGACAAAAAAAAACAACTCTGGCTAAGTCCTCGAGAAAGAGAAGGTTGTCCCAAACTACAAAAGATTCGAGATACCGAGAAAAGTTGGCAAATCCATCTCCCCGGAATCCTATCCCTGTAGGGCTTTACGAAGGAGGATGGAGATGAAGACGGGAGATGGGATGTACTAAAATTGGCCCCGTATCTAGAGTCCATCTCTCATCATTGCTTGTCTAGGAAAAGCGCCATTTCGACGCCTCTTTCCCCCTCTTCCACCATCTCTACCGTTGTACAGTACCTTCTAGAAGTTAGAACTCAAGAGAGACAGAGAAAAGAGAAGAGATCTGAAAGATTGATTCTATTGGCAAAAGAGAGCCAAAAAGTATATCTGGAAATCGGAACGGCTAAATCAATAACGAAAAACTAATTCAAACTCAACGTATACACGGATCAACAACTGATGATGATTAATCGAGAAGATAATTTTTGTTGAAGGGGGGGGGGAAAAGAGTTGTTATCAAACTGCGTTTAAATCGAAATAAAGATCTTAAGCTATCGAGTACGAAAAATGTCATTTGATTATTGTGTATGAAATAGTTCAATCCCTAACGTCTAATTTCAGACAACTTAAACTCCAATAATAAAACAATTATTCGTTAATTAAATTCAGGTTTAAAGTCTAAAAATAGATCTCCATTTTCTATTAGCAGATCGGTTACTACCGCGAAGGAATTGCTTGTCTATAGATGACGTATATACGGATGAGAATAGCTATTCGGAAACGTTTCGAGGAAACGCGGAGAGGTGGAAGTCGAGAGAGGATGGAGTGGGATGGTTTTAAGCTAGAGAATTTCAAACAAGGGAATAACGTCGTCATCAACTTCCGATAAATAGCGAAGGATCGCTTCGTACTCTCTCCCTCTCTCTCTCTACCTTCAAACTCTCAAAAGCTTAGGCACTATTTCCTCGGTGCCATTTTCTAAAAAAAATATCTCGTTCCCATTGTGGTCGCGCGGGTGGAAAAGCGAGATGGAGGTAGCTGGAGCGTGCTTAGAAACGCGCTTGGCGACAATGAACGTCATCCCCTCTACATCCTCTCTTTCTCTCCATCCGTTAAGATCCCTTCTTTTATCGTCGGTGCGCGCGAGCCTAGGCTTCTCTTTGTTAACTAAGCACGAGCTACACGTCCCTTAACACCGAGTTACGCCAAAAGCGCGCGCCAGCTTCTCTTTCTCGTGGACCGCCAAATCGATTCGAGATTACGCTCGCCAACAAGAAAACGAGACATTTCCCGCCAATCGGACTTAAAGTAGAAACCGCGCGAGCTAGAGAGAGAGGAGGGGAAGGGGGAAAGATAGCTTTTCCTATAGGATCCGGAGTACCCAAAGCAAAGAGAGAAAATAGCTGATAGAGTGAAGGAGCTAGTGATAAACGTTTAAATGCTTCGAAGTGGCGTGAACCCAAAAACATACAAAACAGAAGTAAAAGTTGTACGGACGATTGAGCAGCGGACATTGTGACCTAGGTAGTGAATCATTCTCTTAGAAAATAGGCTAAGAAAACTTGAAGGTTCTTACTTCGTTTAAATCCACCTTTTAACACTAGTTGTATCGAAAACAAGAGAGGGAAAGCGGTGGGTGAAAGGAGAGCCATGGTTTGAGCGAGGAATTGAGCCGAGAAGTCGTATATAGAAGGCGCGTTAAATTAGAGACTTCAATGCCTTTTACACGAGGGAGGGATGAAGTATAGGAAAGGCGGCAGGGATATGACCCCCTCCCCTCCCCCCGACGGAATTGGTTTTGTTTCAAACAAGTTTGTTTCGGAAAAAGAGGAGTATATCCAGATAGATTCTTCCAGTATCTACGTTCTCCATGGAGAAAAGATCTAGCGAAAATAAACGTCCGCTCGAATAAAGAGCATCGAATGATATAGCCCATTTCGATTGAATTCCCGTTCAAAATAAGTCCCCGCTTTTAACGAGGGTATTACCCTTTGTGTTAAAAAGGGTATGAAATAATCTTTAACAGAAATAGTCTATGGTTCAAAGCTAGCCGACGGTCGAATCGAATCACATCCCCTCGTTTAAAAGCTCGGTTATCTAATTAAGGGAGGCCGCCAAGCTAAACGATAATTTAAGGCGTTAATGTTTTAAAACGCTTCTCGCTCTCTTTTAATTAAAAGTTCAAATATTCCGACCCCCCGTTGATCCAATTCCCTTTCTTTCTTTTTTTCTAACTCATATAGCGTTTCCCCCTCTTTAGGGAAGCTAATAAATTTTTCACTAGTTTAAAGTTTAAATTCCATTTATACGGTCGAACGGCGAACGGACAGTGAGTACAACTCAGATATAAATGTCCTTTTCAATTAAACAATCGCAGAAGGTTCGTGAGGTTTAATTTCACTCCCCCCCCCCTTCATTCCTTTCTAGGAATTAATCGGACTTGGGAAAGATTAACGCGAACCCGGTTGTCCCAATAAGATTGAATTGGATTATTTAAACTAAAAAGGAATTAAGTTTTTCGTTTTCTTTCCCCCAAGTTTTGGAAGGGTGTTTAATTTTAATTCAAGGAATCTTGCCATTAAATACGCTCCTTAAATTCTGATTAATAATTCCGTATTGTATTAGTCTATCAGCAGAGCTTGTTCCCCGTAAAGTCGGCTGTCCTAAAAGTCCAAGTATATATCCATAAAAACAACTACCAGGGGTAGAAGTTACAACGCGCGTTTGTATGGAAGAAATATTGATTTCTAGCGCCAAATTCGAAAGTAATTAGTTTTTAATCTCAAGCTTGGCCTTCATAATTTTAATAGGCGGCAGTCACCTCGATAAGTTAACTGTAGCAAAACGACGGGAAGTGGAAGCAGGCGGCGGTAGCATAAATAGGATATGGATTTAATTTTTAAACTGAAGTGAGGGAATAAAAAGTAATATAAATCGAAACGAGTCTGGCGGCACGGCGCGTTAACCACGCGTGTTCAGGGAGAATCTATTCAGAGGTAATTTCGATCCTTTCTCCTATGCAGTAACTAAAACTCTTTAACTCCCTACTTCTCTCTAGTTAGCGTTAATATCTCGACGTTTCTCCTCTCTTCTCTTTTCTCTCTTTATAATATTATATGGCCTAACAAGACTCGGTCGACAAACGGAACGCATTCGACCCCCCCCCCTTCCATCTTATTAATGCAACCAACTAGCTCTGACGCCACGTATCGATTAAACAAAAGGCAGTGCGTACTAATCCACCTACCTACCCCCCCCCCCACCATTTCTCATTCTATTTCAATCAAGGGAAATACATTCTTGCCTGACAAGCTTGCCTTGCCGCGGGTCTTAGAGACCTACTGAACGCCGTGCACATTACGTTCGACCTTTGCCTTCGTTCAAACGGACATTCGTTCGTTGTTGGTATACCAATTTCTAACAAACATCAAATCAAAACAACCTTAGCCCAAGGTGAATCTAATGATAAACAAAATTCGTTCAAAGCATACGCTTTTATATTATACTATCTCTTTAAACTACCCTTTTAGAATACGTATACTCGAACAGCAAACAAGTAATTTACAAAAATTTATAACTCCCATATATGACGTGTTTTACTATATATTAAAGTATAAGTTAAACTAAAAAAATTTCGATTAGACGATTAAGTTAACGCACGCGATTTTGTACCTCTTTTCTCTCCTCCTCTCAATTTTCTCCCTTTAGGCCTAGTCCCTTTTGGTCCTCGATTCCCTCAAAATAGCCTTATTCCAAGGGCTATCATGGATTTATAATGGCTAAATTACGGGTCCGGGTCTGGTTATACGCTTTTCCTAAAAGCAATTGCGCAAACGAGCTCTCTAATTAAAGAACGATATCGAAGTTGGAAATAAAATAAAGTGGGGGATGGGGGGGTGGAATTGGGAACGTGTAGTTCAGCGTTGCTCTCGCCTCTGTATCGTAACACGAGTATGCGGAGGAAAATTCTCTTCCCCAACTAGAAGTTCGCGTGACGCCGACAAAATTGAACCACTTTATGAAACTGAGTTCAAATCTATATAAGAATCGTACAAGAGAGACTGCTATACTGCTATACTGCTGGCTGCATGCCGCGGCGTCAAATGTTTTCGAGAAATATAAAGGCAAACCATATATACACGCATATATGTATACCGTTTTACTTTGCTCAACCTAGTTAATATAAAACTTTTCCTATTACTGGCAATTTATATTAACGTTTATATATTAAATAAGGTATACCCCGGGAAATTTATCGGACGGATCCATAAATATACTGAATTTATTCAATTTGTTTTAAGGTTATAGGTTAAAGTTAAGTTTATAATTGCGCCAATACTATTATAAATAATGTCTTTACAATTTAAAAAATCTTTTTACTACTCAAAAAAAAAAGGCTAAGAATTTTAATGTAGTTATAAAGTTTAGGTTTCAAATATGAGCTTCTTTGGGAAATTAACACAGCAGACTTATCAGAAACACCCTGTATCTTTATAGAAGTCCTCTAAAAATGGGAAAAACAGTAAACTTTAAGTCGCTCTATTTAGTAACTGTGTAAAAAGGGCGCATACAACGAAAGCTATTAGCTGGTTAACAATAAACGTTTTTCCATAGAAAATATCGGATACATTAATTTTTTTTTTAAAAAAAAAGTTAGCCCGTCGATCATTTTATGAATATTTGATGACTTCCTAAATTAGGGAGGTTCCCGCCAATATTCCATTATATAGTACCCGCCAAGAATGGGACCAGGACCGCTTAAACACTTTGGGCTTCCTCAAAAATTACTTAATCAATAGAGCCCCCCCCCCTTTCTCCTATTATAAAAACCTCTTTAGTAGAACGAGGATTACCTTCCATTTACCGGATGCCTTCCAAAATAAGGTTTTTATAATCAGAATGGAGCGTAACGCTGTACGAGTTCATTCCACTCTTAAAATTCAATATAGTAGAAAGTTACGTAATGACCATATAAAAGTATTTTAAACAAAAATAAAATGGAGTACTAATAATACAGCATTGTAAATTCTACTTGATTACAAGTATAACGTGAAAGATATCAGAAGTTTATAATTTAAAGTAAATCATTTTTTTTTGTTCTAACAATATTGACCATTTTCAATACGGTCGAAGCGTTTTGAAAAATAATTATTTTAAATGCAACTTTAAATAATAATTTACTTCAACTTATGAACTTGCGCAGAATTTTTGAATCTATTTCAAGTTCTCTCCTATAAATTTTATTTAATAGATTCAAAGAATGATTTGTTCGTTCGACCCCGGGAATTCCACAGTAACATAATAAAAAAAAGCCAAAGCTACCTTACTTAACCTTTACTGACTTCTAGAGTAATATAAAACCTTTATTAGTTTCTAATCGAAAAATCGTTCATTCTATTGGGGGAAGTTATAAATATTATAGTATATCGATGTTATGGAAAACCACAGAGTTGATTTTAGGTAAAAGTAGGGGTTAACAAGAAAACTATTTTATGAAATATTCTGTAAAAAAGAGAGCATTGGCCTAAATGGGTTTTGGATAATCATTTCGAAGTATTGAAGTCTTAGTCTTGTCCCTTTCTCTCTTAAAGGGAGATTGAAAAGGAAAATAGTGTGATTTTTAATCGATTCTATCCGAGTGATTTAAAAATTGAAATTTAGCGCGAGATTTTATAATAATTGCACGAGATTTTTTAAAAAAATGCACGAGATATAGAGCTTGCCACGAGAATTTTGTTAACAAGAAAGCAGGACGTTACGCGATTGGTCAGAGGTGCATATTTCAAACAATCCATAAAATCTCAACCTAATTTTAATTTAAAACTCATTTGGAGGTATTTCCTATGCAGATTGGTCTTATAATTATTAGAAGAATCGATAAAAAAAATTATCACTTGATTTTCCTTTTCAGCCTCCCTCTTAATTGAGTTTTGGTTCAGATAATGGGATTGGTGCTGTTATTAGCGCGCGGGGGAAGTAGATAAATTGGGAAGAGTAGACGACGATGATGATAAAACTAAAATAAAAATGTTTACCGCGTAACTGGAATTAATCAGTTTTGCGCAATCGTGCGGAAAATTATCAATATATGTATGAAGATGAAAAAAACAGAAATGGGGGAATAATTGTCGAGTCACATGACCATCCTGTGTGTTCCCTTTAAATCATCAGATTCAAAGGGACGGTGAAACAAATTCTTGAGATTAAGTTCATCTACCTTTTCAAATTGAAGGATTCCTGAGCTTTGGTAATGCATAGTAATTATTGTCTATTATGAATGACTTAAGCCCGTTTTTGACGTAATTATTTTGAAAAAAAACTAACATTTTGCGTCACTTAATTATAAAATAGCTTTTGGAGTATCGCAACAACTGAATTAAATTTCCTGCAATTAAAAACATTTACATAACAGTCCAAATTAATTAATCCTCATTCATTAGGCCTTACTGAAAGCAAAAAAAAAAAAAGTAACTCAAAAATAATCAGATCAACTTATCAGATGAGTTGGTCTGTGTTTCGTTTCGCCATCCCTTTAGGGAATAAATTTCCGCTAGCGCCTAGGGTCTTTTACTTAATTATTATTTGGAAGCGTTTGATGACTAGATCACGATCTAGAAACTGAACTGAGGATGGAGAGAGACGGAGGCAGATGGGGGGAGGGGGAGGAATGAGTTGGCTCCCCGTGGTGTCTAAGGGAGGGGGAGGGAAGAGACCAGGGGATAAGAAGATGGTGATGGAATCGATTCTGGCCTTAAAAGTCACCCCCCTAAAAGTTCTGCTCGGCCAAAATGGCACGCGCGCGTGACCACTCAAACGCTAGCTCCTTTAATGACTCGCGGGATTACGTTGAAATCTCTCTCTCTCTCTCTCTAGGTATCACTCTTTATGTAATACCAGAACGATGATAGTACGACTTAGTTCGTAGAAGAAGATTCTCGCATCGTCATCGAAAAATATCGTCTCTTCAATTCATTCCCTCTTCCTTTCGATATTAAACGAAGGAGAAATTCGCAGCGATGAATTTAATATCTTCGAGGAACGTGCCTTACCCAACAAACTATTTTTTTCTTCCTTTTTACTGATATTATTATTTTGGTTCTGTTGGGGTCGAACAGAAATTCTACGAAATCGAATTAAATAGATCACGTCGGTTGAATTATTTTAGTCCTTAAATCGTTCGTTATATTGTAAACACAACAAGAAGATTGTAATTTGAAGTTTAGTATTTTTGGTAGTGTATTTATTAGGACTAATTAAAGTTAATTAGATTTTGGTAGGTTTACGGGTGGATTTGTTATTGTTTTGAGGTCTATTATCTTTCAATTTCTTACTTAAAATTTAAGGGGTCATAAGTAAAACACTCGGAGGCCCTTAGGGAAAAATGTAATAGAACATATTCCACTCAAAACCGCTAAAAGAACAAACCCACTGAACCGTTTATGAACAACTTGCGTTGATCATTCATTTGCTTCTAATTATGTACTTCTACAGTATACAATTTTACAAATTTCGCAATGAAAGCCCTTAACAAAAATGACCCAATTGAGTATTCCGCTTTATATAAATTCTAATCTCTCAATTAGAGAGACCGTTTTCTGTATATAAGAATAAAAATACCTACGCAAAAAAACTATCTCGAAATAATAGCCTGTCCTTTAGGATAATTATAAAGCAAGATATTATTAAATGGGAGGTTTCGAAAACGTGAAAGGACGTATCAATTTTTATACCCCGTTATAAACCATTTTTTTTTCTTTCTTTTTTTCTTTTTTTATTCCGACGTAAAACGAGATTAGAATATCATCATTTATTTATAATAACAATATTCGTATTTCCATGAAATAAACGGACGGCGCTTATTTTTAATAGTCGTGCAACGTGGACGACATTTAACTCTCGAAGCCCAAAATAAATGCAACCGGAGAGACCCTTATTCTTCGCTTCATTAGTATAGTATTTAATATTATATCTTGAAATACGCAAAGATAAAAGACTAAAGCCGCGTTTCCACCAGACAAGTTGAAACAGTTACATAAACGTCGAAATATAAAATTACGCTGTTAATCATAGAGATCAATTATGAGAAAATGTACTTATTATTAAAAAAATTAATTTGACTTTTTTAAAACGGTTTAAAATTGTGCCATGTAAACGGGGCTTAAAAGAATTTCCTTTTATTTCTTTCATTAATTGACATTTTGACCTATTTTAAAATTGCCTGACTTCAAACGTACTCCCTGACTTGTGGCAACTCTATGCTCTAAAACGGTTTAAAATTGTGCCGTGTAAACGCGGCTTAAAAGAATTGTCATTTATTTCTTTCATTAATTGACGTTTTGGCCTATTTTAAAATTGCCTGACTTCAAACGTTCTCCATGACAACTCTAAAATGTCATATTAATTTAACCAATAAGCCTTGATTGAAGTAAAACTACCAATGAAAAAGGTGTAGTAGCATTGACAGACACGAACTATATAACGCGCCTTATGCACCACCATAACGTCATAGAAATTGCCAATAAAGACTTTTTTATTGGATGCGCGCGCGAGAAAAGAAAATCCAAGAAAAAGGATAGGAAAAAAGAAGAAAAAAGAGTAGAGAAGAGCGTGCCAATTTCTGGAGCGGCGCAATCGATTCCGGTTCGCCCTTTAACACGCGAAAACGAGGTTTGAATTGACAATTTATATTTCCTATCCCCCTCCCCTCCCCCCGAAAAACCCTGTATCTTTTCCCCCGGAGCGCGAAGAGTAACTAAAGAGGGTTCTGGCCCCGTTTAAAGAGAGCGAAGAAGGAGCAAATAATTTTAACTTTAGTATAAAAGAAAAGAAATGAACTAGACTAGAGCGCGAGATTTTTATTTAGAAGACGTCAGTCTAATTTTTTTTTTGTTAAGTACTCTACGCCGTTCCTTCCTTTCAGAGTTGCGTGGCAAGGCTTAACTCATCGTTGTTCGGTTATATATATACTGTATATACTGTATATATATATTATATCATCAAAGGGCGTTGCGCCAACGGAAATGATAAAAGGATTGATGACTTTTTAATGCGTTTCGGGACGCGTGAGAACGTTAAGCCTAATTACCGTGCCCGCCATTCTTAAATGGATCTCTCCAGGTTATCCAGGCTTCTTTCCCCCCCCCCATTACCCTATAACTCCTCGTCTTTGTTGTTAATTCAACCGGCGATTTCGATCTTATAATTCTTTTTAGGATGCTTGTACTTAATATTTTTTTTTTGCTAAAATTACTAATTCGAGGGGCTTACGTAACGAGAGTTGAATTTAAACGACTTGAAGAAAAATAGATTAAAAAAAAATATACCTATATGATTTTTCTAAAATAAACGCCTGGAAAGGGTTTCACCTGCCGTGCATTGCTGTTCTAAGGATAAGCCATCTTACAGGCGGAAAAAGTCAATGTATTTTGCCATAGCCCCTGTAGAAATGTTTTTCCCGCTATACACCAATATTAACTTTATTAGAAAAGTCAATATTTAAGGCTAAGATATGGTGTTTAAGAAGCACTAAATTGATTCTAAATACCTTTTAACTACTAATATACAAATATAAGCGTAAATAACATAGAAAAAGCCCCTTAGTATCAAAACAAATACAGAATTTGAAGAAAACAAAAAAATCTATCTTTAGATCTAACTTTTCTCCCTCTGCGAAGTTTCTCGTTATCTTTTTTCTGGAGGGCTTTTAAAAAAAAGGTGTTATTTATCAGCTTTTCCAAGCATCATTGTATTTTCTCTCTCTCTCTCCAAGGCGTCACTTGACCAACATCCGCAATACGACCCAATCACAGAGAACACTCCGTTTCCGAGCTTATTTCCAAGCCTCCGGTTACGTCGTTCCATTCCCAAATATATATAACATCATCTCTCTTTTCCACCACGCAAAAATGCGATCCATTTTCGACGATAGTGACGCCATCTGTTTCATTCAAGATGAGCGGCGGCAACCAAAGCGTTTAATCGAAGTGTCGATATTGGAAAGCAACGACCTTGTTATATCTAATAGCTCCCTCCGTTTGGCTTTTTCTCCTCCTCGCATTCTCTCGCCTAGTTTTCGCCTCTGATACTAGGCGCCCTCTATAAAACCTTGGAATTGAAGTAAATTTTTCCATAACACTTGCCCTTTAAAAATGCGCACCGTGAAGAGAGAAAGAGAAAGAGAGGATCAACTATTAAACTGCTCCGGGAAAACTGTTTCAACTTCCGGCCGCCGTTGGTGCCCGGACCTATTTAGCGGATATAAAACACTACTTCCGGTTGCTCGCTAGCTCGCTTGCCTCTCTCATTTTGCTATAGTTTCGTTAAAAAAGTGATTTTTCTGATAGAGTAACCCCCAAATACCCCAAGTTCATCAAGGTCGTTTATCGAAAAATTACGATGGTTTGGCTTCAGGGACTTTTATATCGGAATATTGGAAAAATGAAGCAAAGAAGTTTAGTTTTTGGCAGACAACTCTTAGATCTTTGCCTTCTCGATCACATAAATCTAAATCATATGCTGCCCAATTTGAATGACATTAAAATTGTAACTCTACCAAAAGACAAACGCCGGGAGTGCAAGATGCGTTAAACAGCCTTATTTATTGCCTCCACGGTGGGATGGATTCATATACTCAATTAGTAGAATTACGGAAAAGGGACAGAAACGAAATTAGAGAGAAATTTTTCAAAAGAGAAGCAGTTGCAATAAAATTAAAATCTACTCTTCCGTCCCTCACCGCGCGTGATATTTGGGCAGGGAAATCCGAAATTTTTCGCTAGTTAAAATCAGTATGAAATCTCTCTTTTAATGGTTTTTAGCTCGTTGGGGGTTTAAAGGGGGAAGCGAACAATGATCAATCGAGTAGTCACTAGTTTCCTATTGGAACTTTTATTGCAAAATAGGAACAATGGCTCGCTTGAAGCTTACTTTTCAAAAAGCGCTGGCGATTCCCCTCCCTTTTCATTTATTCCCAGCTGATAATGGTCTCGACTATTCAACCAAAATAGTTTCCAAGTTTAATTTTTCCATTGTTTTAAAAGGGGGGGGGCGAATAATGTCCCAGAGAGAAAAAGTTTTCCGAAGCTGGATGTATTTGTAGTAAAAATAGCGATAAAATTCGTGAAATTCAGCCTCCGGAATAAACGAAATTTTGCTATTTGATCTCTCTTAATGTTTTACTTCCTCTTTGGTTTTAAACCAATTAGATAATGGGACCTCATTAATTCGAAAATTGAATATTAAAACCAAATAGGCCCTAATTTCCTTTACGACTTTTTTTTGGATCGTACATGTAAAATGTAGCTAACCTTTCCTTGAAACCTTTTACTAAAATAGCTTGGCATACAAATATTACAGCTTGGGAAAATGTCACATGGCCTATTTTTTGTTACCTTGTCTATGGTCTAAAAAAAGATGTATAAATTAGAACACGCTCATGATAAAAAAATGGCATTGAAAATAGGTGTGTTAAGCTGGTGTGGTAGAGTTGTTTATCTTCTGCAATCTTTTTATAAAAAAACCTAAATTGGTCCTATAAATTTGTCTTACGTGAGGTCATACCATGGAGCAACTCGATGTTCATTGCTATATATATATATAAACAAGTGGTATTAGTTTCGGTATAACTGTACTAGGGACACAGTATACCGTAAGAGTCTTCAAGAAAATAAACGAGCAATCTTTAAAGAGAGAAATCGTAGGGAAGCAGGATTGAGCGTAGTTCAGACGAGTCTCTTAAAAGGGCACTCTGTAATTGAGTCGAGGCCAATCAGGGGAAAACATTCATTAGGAGAGAGATTAAAGCGAACCTTCTTGCGGGCGTTTTGTTGCGAGGTTAGCCAGGGTCTCCCTATTTATCTGGCAACCGTGCGAACGTCCTACATTAAGCTAACGGCCGGCGAGAGCACCGTGCTACAGGATATGCAACAACAAATACTTATGCTAAATTTCCTACGAAGTGCCCAAGTTTAAATTATCAAAAACATGTCTTATACGGTTGGATAAATCACAATTTGAGTAAATAAAGTTTTATTTATCAAACTGCTATCAAATTTTGTATCAAACTAAACGTAACTAAACAAAAAAATTAGAAAATTTATCTGAATAAAAAACGTTTGAAACATTTTTCTAAAAATAATTTTGAAAATCACCTAATTCCTGAGAAATTTTGTCTTAGAAAAACCTGAAACTACAAGTGTCACTTCCTTTCAACTAAGACTCTATCACACGCTTGTTGCGAAGGAAAGAGAAGAGAAGAGAAGAGAAAGAGAAGGAGAGTAGCGACCAAAAACCGATACAGTCATCACGCGCGCCGATCTCCTATTATCGCCGAGGCTAAAGAGAAAACAATGAAGACTGAGCAAGAGAACCCAACCAAGATGGGAGTGGGAGAGAGAGAAAAAAAAAGCCTGCCAACATTGACCCCTCCTCTCTATCCCTTCAGGCAAAAGCGTCGACGCGTAAAAACGATTGTCCGAATAAGAAGAGGAGAAGCGGAGGGAGGAAGCGCGAGAGGAGAGAAGGGATGATATTTTCTCCATCCTCCATCCTACCCAGTCGAAAGAAGTATTAGTACTAGAGACATCTACCCGCTTGTGACGTATTTAGGTCATTTTCGATCAGCCCTCATCGACCCCCCTCCTTTCTATACCGGCGCGCTAACAATTTAAAAGTAATATCCCTCACCTCATTAATTAACAATTAGGAACGAAACTCCCGCCAGCAGCCTAACTCGAAACTTTAATTTTGTCGTTGAATATAATTTGCCGACATAATTAGAAAACTATAAATTCACCAGCAAAAAAAAAATGGGTAGTACATTTAAATCAGAAAGCACTGATTTTTAAGCGATTTTCCAAAATATCAGGGAGAACGCAAAATGCAAAAGAAAATCTATAAACTTTGGTACATAAATGGAAGTCATTATGTAAATTAAAACGAGCAATTTCTTCGAAGATGATAAAAAGAAATTTCCGGAATAAAAATAAACGCTTTTTTGTTTTCAATTGTCGGAAATTACATCTCTTTTCTAAAATCCCTTTCAAACTACGCTATTCCAATCGTAGATTAACCATAGCTACGAGTTTCTTAATAAGAGTAAATACGACTTTAACAACGGAGCAAAGTAAAACTGACTCGAAACTAACTCAAGAAGGGAAATATTAGTTTAATCGAATAATAACGGCATGGTTTTGAATTTTAAAGAGAGCTAGGGTCCTTTAAAATTCTTTTTGACTTCCCAAAAGTCCCAATTGAGATCTCGGTGCTCGAGTCAACGATCAAGAAGGAAAGAAACAATGAAAATCAGATCAAGGGGAAAACGAATGACACTCTATTAGGGGGGGGGGCTAACTCGTGCCATTTATCCAAAAGGAATAAAAACATCGAACGCTAACGCTCCCACTGGAACATCTTTAAAGGGGGATCGCTACGGGGAAGGGGTACAACTCTTTCGTAACCCCAATAACTCTCTTACGCCATCATCTTCCTTAAACGAAAACTGATATTTGATGAGCGAGAACGATCCTCTAATAAGAAATCCATTTTAATTGCGAGAAAGAGAGTGAGAGGATGGGGGCGAACTCATATGTCATTTAGATTTTGTTTAACCCCAATTTAGCGCTGGTCATCTCTTAAATCTTAAGTTATTTATAACGTGTCAATATACGTTAAAGATTTTGTGCTATTTTTACCAATCGCCCTTTCACAACAACTTACACTTAGAATGAGTTGATTTCATCACAATTAAATTTGAATTTGAAAAAAAATTTTCCTACTTTACATTATAGGTCAAAAATATTTTGTTTTCGTCTATAGGTGTATTTTTTAGGTTAAATATTATTAACTACTAAATACGGTACTGAACTGGACAAGGATAGAGTAATTAAGCCTTAGCTTCGTCAAATTATCATCATAATTGTACGAGGTAAAGGTGCATGGTTAAAGTCAACGGAACAAGCTGGGTACCGTCCGTAGAAGGGAGTTGGGGAAATACTAGAGTCATTAAGGGGTCCAATCCCGTATTAGTTTAATAAGTTGGAAAAACGGAAGGCCAAAATTAGCGGCTGCTAAAGAAACTAGAAAAGTATACCTAACAGAGTTGAAGGGGTAAAGAGGGGTCAGATAAGGGAACCAAAAAGAAAAAAAGAAGACGAAAAGCACTTAAAACACTTTCCACGAATTAAACAAATCGACTCTTTATTAAAAATAGCCTCCCACTTTCTTCTTCTGGTTGAAATATAATCGACTATTTTGATTGAAACCCAACGTCGGTTAGCTTAAAACTTTCGCAAGCTCGTATAATTTTCATTAAGTCACGAGAGATTAAGGCTAGCGCGAGACTTTCGTAAAAACATCCTTATAAGGAAGGAAGGGTCTCGTGCAACTTTTCCATCTTTAGGATATAGAGAAAAATTATAGACATTTTCGATTCAATACCGGTGCCAAAGGCGTTATCCCTACATTCTGTATAAATTACGCGATATAAACCAAAGGAGGGAGAATTTTTTGGATGAAACGGGGTATTTGAAGTGAAGTAGCTAAAACCTTTTTCATAATTTCAATACAACCTTAAGCCGGGGGAGTCCTTAGGAGAGAAGAAAAGAAGTCATCTCTCGTTCTTTGGGAGATGAAGGGTAGAAAAGAAAGACGGAGGGGGGGGGGGCTAAAAATAAAGGAAAGCGGATGGGGTATGTTTGGGTTCTACTTAAAAAGACTGCTGGGAAGAGCGGGAGAGACTATAGAGAAAGAGAGGAAGAAGTTCTCATCGCGATTCCCTAATTAGACAGACTTAAGGATAAAGTGTGTGTGTGAGAGGCGGATGCGAGACCAAGAGAAGAGAGAGGGAGGCGAAGGAAGGAATGAAAAAAGGCAGCTCCTGAAAAAGGTCTCCTCGTTAATTGGCCTCGTTTTATTTAATTAGTGGAAAACTGACTAGCGCGTTTCCAAAAATTCCCTCTCAACTCTTCACCACTTCTTCTATCTTATCTAGGGTTCATCTCATACGGAGAGTACAGCGATTGCTCAAATTATTTAAAATTTTTATACAGATTTTTTTTTAAATGGGAGCTTCCCTTATTGAATGTTAAATATTGATTTTTATAGTTGAATTTTCAGTTCTGTTGCGAGTAATTTTAATACCTTATTCAAAATGTATAAATTATTAATATAATAAGCGTTATTACTGCGAATATTGAACTATTTCATTCCCCTTGGCTTTGCGAAGAAAGATTCTGAATGCATTCTAAATTAAGTAGTAGTATTAATACTAAATACGAGTGAATCACTCTATTAAAATTCGTAGGAGTTTGTTACAGTCCTTTCCCCGTGAAATACAGTATGAAAACTTTACTGAAAAGATGGAGTAGGCGTGGCTACTCAAGTGGCAAGGACGGAGCAGACATCCCATGTTAGGGGAAAAAAGGACTTTAAGAATTTTCTGCCCTTTCTAAGCTGGACTCCCTCGCTTTTCTACGGAACTTGAAAGAAAAGGGTTGACAGTTGCGCAAAATTTCGGCAAAAAAGGGGAGCTCATCATCTCGAGACTTTTCTCCCGGCTTCCTCATCCCAAAAAGAAAAGCGAACTTCATCATCCCCATCCCTTTTTAAGCAGTCTCTCCTTTAAACTTGGCCTCGAATGTAAATACTCCACAAAAGAAGCCCAAGACGTTTTAGAAAAGGAAGCTCCGGATGGGGCAAGCACCCAAAAAAAACAACGATGATGATGAGAAGGAAAACTTTTCACGAACAGATTAATGCAAAAGGAAGATCTTCAAGTGGACTATTGGAATGGTTCTCGAGACGACTGCGAACCAATTAGTGTTTTGTTGATTTTTTTCTTTAACTCTTTATCTAATTGTAATAACGTAACGTAATAAACTGCAGTAATTCTTTCCTTTCATTTGGGATCTCTCCCTTTCGTTTCACCGGGTTCGAGTTTTAAGTAGATTTGGGGTGAGATTGCGAAATGAATAGTCGCGAATTCATATCGTAGACGATAATTCCTTCAAGAGGAAATATATGAAAAAGAAATTTGAACTTACTTTTACACATCCAAGTTAATTCCACTCGTGACGAGGACCGTTTCTTGGGGGAGAAGTATTATGCCTTGTTTACACTCAAGATAATCTATAAACAAAAGAAAAACGCAAAATTTATAAACATAAAAGTAAATAACAACAGTTTAAAATAAAAATTCGAGAAATCACAAAAATATCAAAAATTGTTTAGTATTTTAATAACTAAAGGAGTTTAATTCTATCTAACCAAATTTCCCTTCATTAATTCAATTCCATTAGGCCTATTATAACTTGAGACGTATCAGACCAAGTATAACTTCCCTAAAAAGCAATAATATTCTAAAACGCCACAAGGGGGAGATGAATTCAAGTGATAATTTTGCTTAACGAAATATTTTTCAGTTTCAGCATAAAAATTAAAAAAGTATGCCTAATTTCCAAGTCATTAAAACTTTAGTCCCCCCGATTTAGAATTAAAAAAATAAAATAAAAACGTTTCCCTTCTCCTTCCTCTAAAACCTTCTCCCATCCTCATCCCCCTTTAATTCTTTATCGCTCGCCCTGGAAAAAGGTTTTTAATTGATCTTTTTTTTTATCCTACGAAACGCGACTCTTTTCTCCCAAGGAACAGCTAAGACCTTTCCTATTTAAGTCTAGCGATAATTTCGGTCTACCTTTGGCAAGGTATTTCAACAGGGAAATTGAAAGAGAAACGTTTTTCTATTGAAATAGCCCATCCCTTCCAACGCCATAAAGATTTCGGGCTCTCTCCCGTTGATGGGGCGCTAGTGAGTTGGGCTAATTTCTAAAGCTCCCCTAAGAAGCCCCTTTATGACGTGTAGGAATTTTCTTAGGCATACAGGGGAAGTAAGTTCCGGCCCACTCCTCCCATCCAAATCTCAACTTCCCCACATCCTCCTCCCCTTCCTCCTGGAGAGAGGCTAGGCTCTTTTACCAAAGCGCGCTTTCATTATTATCCCGAACCAAAGAGTTAATTAGTTTTCGCTCCAAACTCATTAGGAGTGAGTGAGACTCTAAAAAGATTCAATCCCCCTTCACCGAAATTTTTTTTTTCAACCACCTTTTCTAGAATATATTTTTTTCCTTCCTTTCCTCGGTTACTTCTTTCTAGGGATTAACCGTTCATTTGAATATTCTCATAAAACGAATTGCGTACTACAGCCCGCCTTACTTTACTAAAATATCAAGCTAGATTATTTCTTTAAAAGGTAACCATGATATACTTTTTGATAATTTAAAGTGGTTATAATAACGCAATCATTATAATTAAATAGTTGATAATTTTGTACTATTTCAAAAGTTTCCCAAGGACTAAAGTTCTAAATAGTTCATAGAAATATTAGTTCGAGCTTTGAAGCGTTTTATTTTTTGATAGAGTAACACATGTAAGCATACATATTTCGTATATTTCATATTTTTCAATTAAACTCCGTATCATAAAATTAAATGCAATTTTGAATAGATATTAGGCCTAGATTATGAGGGTTATTTTGTGTACTTGGTGGAGCAGAAATAAAGTTGTTATTGTTTTCCTGTTTCACGCGCGGTATAATTAAGTGTACACCAAGGTAAGGTCTCATTGCACTTGTGGAAGTAAGCTATAATTGGTGGAGTACTTCTGTACTGCACAAAACTGCCCTTGGAAGGAAGACAAAAATATTTACTAACAGCGGAAACCAACTGCCCGTGAAAATACCATACATAAAACAATTGGTACTAAAAATGGTCTAAAATAAACATAAAGAACAATTTGGAATTTCCAATCTCCCCTTTCCAAAAAGTACACCTTAAATTTCGATATTTGAAATCAGCTAGGCGTATCGCCCCGACATTTCAAGTTCCCATAACATTAACATAGAATAAACTGGCAGTTTTAAAAATATTTCTCGTTCACACCGCTACATGAAAACGGATATATAGAACTGCTGTTGTATTTCAGACAAAACGCCCTATTTCACTGTAGGTGATTTTGGATTTCCCCTAGGGATCCATCAACGGTTTTGAAGGTGTAGAATGTTCTAGAATCAAGGTTAAATATAAATATAGATATATTATTGGCAAGATGTTATCTACAGAATGTACGTCTAACGGCGTATGATGAAATACGTTGAAATATACGAAAAAACAGTCGCTTTCAATTGCACGTTGCCGAGTCACGTTGAAATTCAACGTGACATATTGCTAATTCATTTACAAAATGATCAATTTCAAATATTTTATAGAAAATACTCATATTTCCAGGTTTTTTCATACTCATGATTGATAAAACGGTATCATTTTAAGTTCCCCAAGTTTTCCCAAAAACCCAATATCCCTAATAATTGCTGGGATTTTCCCACACGAGTTCTCAATAACCACCAACGTCTAACTTACGGTTTCATCTAACCTAAAATTTTCCCAAATTTCATAGCGTGCAAAAAAAAATGTATCGAACATTGGAATACCAGGTGAAAAGAGGTTACATTAATTGATAATAATCTTCGAACTAGACAGGAAAATCGATGGGTATATTACATAAATCATTTTGTTTCGCCTTGGAACCATTATTTCGAGGTTATAATTTTTCACCAAATATTAGATGTGTAAATCTACCCTGGTTCCAATTCGTTTATCTTTGACACATATTGGTTCCCCAAAAAATAATCCCAATTGAAGAGACGAAGTTGATCAACTTATATTAAGTAACAATTAAAAAATAGGCCTACTAGTAAGGAAAAAGGAAGACAATTTTTCTCGGCTTTCTCTCAATTCAAGCAAAAATCAGTTCATGATGCAATGAAAACCACAATTTGAAAAGGTTAAAGGTTAAACTGTCTGTCTAAAATGATTATCCTAGAGGTTCTTCCTCTTTTTGAGTTAAAATTCTCCCAGTGTTCAAAGTGAAAATAGAAGAAAATATGGAAATAAGAGCGATTGTTGAAAACATTCTTACGGTTTCAGCGCATTAATAAAAACGTTACCAAGTTTCATTTTGATTCAGAAATTACCTGACATACCCTCGTTCTAAAGCAAATTAATAACGTTTGCATCTCCGCCCTCGTTTTTCTCGCATGCATGATACGACAAAAACCGGGGGGAGATCATAGCTCGACTTGTCTTTTTTTAGCCAGGGATATTTAAGATGATAAATAGAGGGTCGTATTTAATGATAAACTCGGGGTCCTGCATGGTATAACCACGGCTTACCAACATCTCAATTAGGTCCTTTATAAATACTAGCCAATAGATTCTTTCCCGCGCCCAAATAGCTCGCTGACCCACGCCACGACTACAAAAGGCAACGCAACGGTAAACTATATATGAGAAGGGATATAGTGGAAGCAATTTTTTATCCGGCAATAAGGCACCACGCCTATCTTTTTACGATGATACCCCCTGCCCCCCACACCAAAAAAAGGAAAATAAACCTCTTAATCAAGTTTATGTGGGAAAGGAGGAACCTTAGCTGGTTAATGGTTTGTACGCAGAATGACAAGTATTGTCTAAATAAGACTATTTATAAGAATGTTACGAATTTTTAACGATTCTTCTAAAGAGTTGGCTGAAAACAATATATGCCTATTAAAAAATATTTATTTGTAAAAGCTTAAGGGACAATTCAGGAATAATTGTTAAAGAAATATTGTTTTGAATTAATTGCTTTGCATAGTTTAGTTTTAAACTTTTAGAGTAAATTCTTGAAGATATTTGGTTTGCTTCAAACTCTATTTCAAAAACTGAATATTTAAGCCAAGCCATTACGCTCAACGTATAGTTTTAAAAACGCATCCAGCAAATCATTATAATTGCCCCAGTCTTTTAAGGGTAGAGAGCTTGACAGTTGCGGAACTACTCTTAAAAGGGAGGCTCTGCTAAATGAAGCGTATACCATTGTTAAATGAAAGTTGATGAGAAATGCCTACAGCCCCGATAAAACAAAACAAGGTACTTCTTTTTCTTTATAACCCAACCAAGACCCGTATCTCCGTTAGGACGTGGTTCCCCTTGGATTGCGGGGACATTCTGGGGTTCGCAAAACGACCCCCAATGGACAATGAAGAGACATCGAAAGACAAAAGGTGAAAAGAGGACCGCCGTCCCCCCCCCCCATCCTCCAATAAACCTCGACCAGTAAAAAGAGAATTGAGGTTTCCAGAGTTTTCTCCTCGGCTTTTCCCCACTCGACCAAGGCTTAAAAACAGAGAGAGAGAGAGTCAAAAGAAAAAAGAAGAGTTATTAAGGCACGGCTCTAAATAGGCGCCAATGACTCTTCGATGGTCATCTAGGGGGTCGTCTAAACATCCGGTATAGGTATAGGCCTTCCTTGGTTGCTCCATTAGAAACTAGACAATTAACGACAAGCAGACAGGCTCAGAAAGAAGTAGGCTACGACCTGACTTAAGGTTTATATTTTTAGGCGTAAAAGTAATGGTCTAAATTTGGCCTATTTCCATTAGCTCAAGAAGGATAGGATGAAACTTGTTGCCTTAGTCTAAATTCCAGAAACGTTGAAATATTCAATAAAAATTTTAATTTCAGATTCAAAAAACATCGTTTATTTAAGTCTAAAAGTGTTTTAGTCGATTTATAATATAAGTTCGCTATTAAAATACGAAGGTTATGATTGCCATCATGTAGCTTCCAGGCTTGGAGGTTATAGCAATAACAAGCAAACATTTACCATCTGTCAATAACGTATTTTCGAAAAGCTAAGAGTTATAGAAATTCATTGGATTATAAATAATAAAAACTTTAAATATTATAAACACAGTACACCGTTAAACAATTAATCCCTGATCTTTCACACTTATTTTCAAATTTTCAGACTTTTCCAGGCATTCTAGGTACTATGGTAACCCCTATAAAAGTTGAGCGTTCATAAAAAATAATGATACCCCTATATGTTGTTTTACCCTCCATGCGTACGGACTTTTCGGTCAGCCAACTTAAAGGAGCAACGATGAAAGTATGTTCACCACGCTGAATTCTCTACTCTACTTACAATAATTACACAAGAAATTAGTTTCAAACTTTCAGTATAACTCCCTTATCCCCTCCCTTTTCCTCCACTAGCCCTGGTCAGAGAACGGACATCATTTACTCTTATTCTATGGAAAATATCAAGCGGTACTGGTATTAATCCCCAAGGTGATTTATGTGACAAGGGCGTATTTTAAAAAGGAATAAATGTATCGAGAATCCTCTACATTGCAATGAGAAAAATGTTCGAAGCAAATGTATATTTCGAAGCGTAAAACCAATACACGTGTTGACGTGAAGATTTTGACGTTAGTCGTAAAACAGTTGCTCGAAAACCTTGATTGGAGCACGGCTTTGAAAAATCTACCAAGATCAGCCAATGGCGGACGGATTTTCCATTGACGCAAGTCGTGTCATGCACGTGTTAATCGCGAAAATAACCAGCCTTCCCCTTGGAAAATACTCTGGCAAGCCTTGATGACAATACGGCTTCAAATTGTATAAATAAGGAATACCGGGGAACGAAAGAACACACCGGATCCTCCACCCATCCAGTCCACTTGAAGAACTTGCAGCATCCAGAACCAGTCATCACCAGAATTCAAACGAGAACCATGCGTACTTCGATGGCTTCCAAAAGCCTTTTGGCCCTTTTACTGGGATCTTTCTTGCTGAGCCATGCCTTCGGTAAGTTTCAACGTTCCCGGAACCATTGGACGGAAGGGAACATTGGAGCGGATATCTAAACAATTTTGTATTTTCGCCTAAAGGAGCCTCAACTTCAATGTCGCAAGGCTCTGGTACGGCAGGTTCGGGTTCTGGAAGTGGGCAGGGTATGGCTAGTGGACCTGGCGCGAGTAAGTGTTAAAAATGCTAATAAATATCCACGTTACGAAGAGGGTAATATTTGTTTTTCCTTCTCCAAGACACTAACGCAGGTGGAGGGGGAGGAGGAGGTACCTCGAGTGGGCAAACTTCATCTTCCGGTTCCGGTTCAGGATTCGGACAAGCCAGTACCAACGACGGAACCGCTCAAAGCGAAGGAGGCGGCGGTGGAGGTGGAAGTATAGGCAGCGAACAGCCAGCTGGAGGTGATACCAGCAGCACCGACACCGGGTCAACCGGTGGAGATACGAGTGCCCCCAGCACCGACACCGGGCCAACTGGTGGAGATACAGCTTCGACCACCCCCGCCGGTGAAGAAATGGCTTCGACCACCCCCGCCGGTGATGAAATGGCTTCGACCACCCCCGCCGGTGAAGAAATGGCTTCGACCACCCCTGCCGGTGAAGAAATGGCTTCGACCACCCCCGCCGGTGATGAAATGGCTTCGACCACCCCCGCCGGTGAAGAAATGGCTTCGAGCACCCCTGCCGGTGAAGAAACGGCTTCGACCACCCCCGCCGGTGAAGAAACGGCTTCGACCACCCCCGCCGGTGAAGAAACGGCTTCGACCACCCCCGCCGGTGAAGAAACGGCTTCGACCACCCCCGCCGGTGAAGAAATGGCTTCGACCACCCCCGCCGGTGAAGAAACGGCTTCGACCACCCCCGCCGGTGAAGAAACGGCTTCGACCACCCCCGCCGGTGAAGAAACGGCTTCGACCACCCCCGCCGGTGAAGAAATGGCTTCGACCACCCCCGCCGGTGAAGAAATGGCTTCGACCACCCCCGCCGGTGAAGAAACGGCTTCGACCACCCCCGCCGGTGAAGAAATGGCTTCGACCACCCCCGCCGGTGAAGAAACGGCTTCGACCACCCCAGCGTCGACAGATATGGATTCCAGCACAACCCCCGCGTCAAGTGAAACGGGAACCGATACTGATGAAAGTGGTTCGAATACATCAACTGATACTGCATCGTCAGACACAGCGAATTTTCAGAAGCTTCTCGAGTTATTAACCCAATTGAGACAACAAGGTTGCGCTACTGAAGAATAAACAATTGACCTCTTAAATCTCAATATTATAAAAATATCTTTTATTCTTCCTATTTTCTCCCTTCCCTTGTTCATATATCAAAGCCATTTTAATATAATATAAAATAAAAAAAAAACATTATTCAATGTATTTTGGAAATGTATCATAAACAATAAATTTTACTTTTTAAACCTAAATTTTTATTAATAAAGTTTTAATATTTAAGCCAACACAGAGAAGCAAATTATCAAGGAACTTGGAAAAAACAGAGTTCTCTCTTACTTATAAATTTTGGGTACAAAATCAAGATGAGACTGAGCGAGCCGCATGACTTACGGTGAAAATAAAGAAACTTTCAAATAGCAGCTTTGCCTATAGTCATTAAGATTCTTCCATTAGAAGACTAAGATACATAATGACTTTGATAAAATATTGAAAGTATAAGCGAGTGTGTCTGGACAAGAGCTTTTAGGAACCGGACAACAGTTTGAGCAGGAACTTTGCGCTCTTTATTTTCTTGTAAGATTTCAGTAATGAACAACAATTTCGAATCATCGTGATATAACTGAATCGTAAGCTTTCCTTCATCGTGCCTATGGTATTTATTTAGTCCCTGGTTTCGGACAAGAATCGAAAATGAGCTTGTCCAAGAATAAAAAAACCCCTTTGTATGGCCAAACGACGACAAAGAAAGCAAAATTTCCTTTCGCTATTTCAACTTTGCCTGAGAAAGGCAATTAAACCAAGGCAAAGGTAACTGGCATGTACCATTGAATTAACCAAGGTTGTTTTGACAAAGAAAATTTTGGGTTTAGCCCGTGTATCACGTGTTGATAAAATATGATAACAGCAGGCTTCACTAACGCAATAATAAACCTTGAAAAGCAACGTGATATTGCTAAGGATAGAGCGATAGTTAGCGGTACAGGGACGTGTGTTGGCAATTCACGTGTTTTGCCCCGTGTTTCAGGTGACAGGTGGTAGAATATTGAGAATAACAAATATTATTTTAAAACCTTGTTTCTGAGCAATAAAATTCTTAGGCATAAAGAAAGTGTTTTTGTTACACCCTGTTGATATTTTCTTTAATTGTTATCATTATTTAAGTGAAATTTCTAGAACTAACAATTGGTCTCGCTCTAATTATAGGCTTACAGTTCATTAACTGGAGTAAGAATTAAATGTAATGACGTCACTCTTTTTGTGTCATTCGCTTTAAACAAATGATTTCACGGTTGAGGTGAAAGACTAGTTAATCTTAGGTCATACACCTACAATTGCGTGATTTTTGTAACAGATGTGAAAAAAATATTTATAAAAGTTAATTACTATGGATGGAAAGAATTGCAATCGAAAGAGAAATATTTTGTGTATAAAACTGAGGCTCGGCTAAGTAGAAAAACATATTGGAAACTAACATTGTCTAAATCTCAACCAAAGGCGCCTTAGGAGAACCAAAAACAACCACCATGTTTTCCACTGCAGGCAAGAATTTATGCGTTCTATATATTGTAGCGATTTTACTAATCCATGCTCTTGGTAAGTATAATAATAGTATGCAAGCTTTTGGTAACCAACTGGTTAAATACTATTAATTTGATTATATTTTCAGTGGACAGCGCTTGCACAACAGGTACATCTACGAAAGGTAACGCCGCTGGGGGTTCGGGATGCGGTTTAGGAACAGCAAATGGAGAAAAGCCCGGTAAGTACAAACCCTAGGTATTATGGTTGGTCAAACTAAACATAATTTCAGTATCTACTTTGAACTTTAAGCTTTCTTTTTGTAGTGGTGGTTGGTAGTGGAGCTGGAGGTGGAGTTGCCAATAAAAATGGTACATCCGGTGGAGGATTAGGGTCAGGTGGTGCTTCGGCTGTTAAGGGCATTGTTACAGCAAACGGAGGAGGTGGTGGTAGTGCTAGCGCTGGTCGTCGTTAAAATATATAAGCATTACTGTCTGTATACCATTTTTCTCACTCAAAACATTAAAAATGTTTTTACAAATATTGCAAATCTTTAGCCGTAGTTTTTCTTACGTCTATATTTCCATAAAAAAAAATTGAAAGTAGACTTGAATAATGTTTCACAATATGACGCACACTAATATCAACTTTATAAGCAACCTTCACAACTCGTCACGTTTCTAAAGTACTTGGAAAACACAACATCTAAAAATTTCCATCTCAGCTGTCAAAAACCTTGGAAAGAGTCAAGGCTATGCCAAACAAATATCCATCCGAAAAACCCCCGAAACCCAGTGTTATTGGTTAGAAAAGTCGCCGTTACCAACCAATAGAAAAATTGAGCCGGGAACGCGATTTGACACGTGGTTTGCAACGTGACGATCCTTCTTTACAGTCACACTACCTACGATGATTTCCCAATTCATTTAGTCTACATAAAGGAATTTTTCGCTATATAAAGAGATATGCGGCATAGTTAAATCACTCTACCGAATCAACGCCAGACATCGAGTACCATTATGCTTTCTACTACGTCAAAGAAACTGATCATCTTGGCTATTGGAGCCATCTTTTTATGCAAAGCTCTTGGTAAGAGGTTTAAAATTTCGTTTAAGAATTGCCATACCATGATTGGTTAATGGTAAATTAACGTAATATATTTATTTATAGTTAACGGGGACTGTGAAACTGGTACCGGTACAACAGGCACCGCCGGTTCGGGAGCGGGATGTGGGGATGCGTCATCCAACGGAACTAACGCGAGTAAGTAATAGATTTAAGTTGTTCAGTTTTGAAAATCGGGTGGGAAAATCGTGAAACCCGCTTTTCGCCTTGTCTTTGGTACTATTTGTCATGCCTAACCGTTTCTAATCACCTTTTTGTTATATTCACTTGGTAATAGACGCTACCGCTAGTGGAGGAGGTACGGGAGCTGCCACCCAAGGCGATGGCGCTTCTTCCGGCTCAGGTAGTGGAAATGGAAGCGGGTCAAGTGGGAATGGTAGCATTATGGCAACGGGTCAAGGTGGTGGTGGAGGTGGCGTTAGCGTCCCTAAAAATATCTAAGCTTTAACAATAGGAAATGTAACTTCATACTTTGCTTATCAATAAAAATAAAATGTGAAAGCGTAATATTTTGCAGTTTCATTCTTTTTCAAATGGTAGATATTTAAAAAGAAATGGAAGATATGGAGAAACATGGGAAAAAGAAACTTATTCCTATTTTCTACCTATAACATATAATTAAAGAGAAAGTGAAACAAAGGGTCGGAAATATACCATAAGTATTGAAAAAGATTCAGAGGAAGGATTATTTGTTAATTATTTTTATTATTAATTTAGCCATATTTCTAGAGAAGTTGGTCAGGCTTTAATCATAGGCTTACAGTCCGTTGGTGGCACGGAACAACCTCAACGGCTCCCAGTTGGGCAAGGAGAGTTATAAGAAATTACAGAAAGAATTTTGCCTCACATATATGACAATTTATATTGAAATATTCCCTTAGTTCTGGATAAGTCTAGGCCTAGACAGTTAAAATCTACAACCATTCTGTCTGTATGCCATGTTCTTAAACTATAAAATTACACAAATACTGTTATTCGTTAGTACTGTCTGGATTGGTCATATAATTCCAACTAAGATTGTAAAAAAACATGAAAAGATAATTTTAAAAATATTCCGCCATATGACGCGTATTTCTAACAGCAACCTTCACCTGGTCACGTTTTCTGAAGTATTTGGAAAACAAGACGTAAAAAATTTTCCATTTCAGTTGCCAAAAACCTTCGAAAGAGTCAAGGCTATACCAAAAGTAAATTTACTTTTGGCTATACCCATCCCAAAAACCTACGAAACCCTGTGTGATTGGTTAGAAAAGTGGCCAATAGAAAAATAGACTTGACGCGAGTTGAGAACGTGATGTCTTATATTTGACAGGTGGTTTGAAATTTCGATATGCCTATACATTTCCAACGCATTCGACAGAAATAAGTCTTCAATATAAAAGGACATATTCAGCATATTATAGTTAAATCACAAGCCATACATCAATCAAAAACGCTGCGAGAATTCAAGGGATACCATTATGCTTTCTACTTCCTCAAAGACCCTGATCGTTTTGGCTATTGCAGGAGCCATCTTTTTACGCAAAGCTCTCGGTAAAAGTTTACAATTTCGTTAAAGAACCGCAATACCGCGGCAATTAAATTATGTTTAGCAATATACTTAAAAGATTTTTTCTATTAATTTATTTAGTTAACGGAGAATGCCAAACCAGTACCGGTGGATCAGGCAATGCCGGTGTAGGATCAGGATCAGGATGAGGGGAAGGTACTGCTAATGGACCTGACGCGGGTAAGAAATAAACTTTGGAACCATAAGATACTTCAATTAGTGGCAACCCTAGTCTAGTGAAACTAAAATCACCATACACATAGTTTTCAGACCAGGAGGATTGACACTTTTAACACCAGGAAGCCAGGCTACGTGGTACTGAACTTTGTCCGCCAATTAGCCTGGCTTTCCGGTGTAAATGGTATCTATCCTTCTTGTCTAAAAACTATGTACAGTATAGAAATCATACCGAACAGTTTTAAAGATGCTATAAAGCATTGCATCAACCCCAAATAATTCTTTACAGTAATAATTATCCTTAGTCGGTAAGATTTTTCACGTATAACCGCGTTTAACCATCTTTTTTGTTACATTCACGTTATAATAGCCGCTCAAGGTGCTGGAATGGGTAATGGAGCTGTCTCCGATGGTAATAGCACCGCTTCCGGTTCAGGTTCGGGGGTGGGAGGAGGCTCGTCAAGCAATGGTACCGCTGCCGGCGTCGGTGCGGGTAATGGAGCTGCTGCTACTGGTCGCTAAAAATCTCTACGCTTTAACAATAAAAAATGTAACTTCATACTTTCCGCATCAATTAAAATTAATAGTTTAAAGTTTAAAATATTTCGATTTAATTAAATTTTCAACGCTTGGGTATTTAAAAAGTGATTTTAGGGATGGTAAGGCATGGGGAAAAGTATATTGACGATAATAATACAATTAAAACTCAAAGAAAGGGTGGAACCGAGTGGGAACTATAACATAAATATTGAAATAGTTAAACATAATAAAGTTCCTAAGATTCAAACCTAAACTCAACAAAACAAAGCGTATACTTCTCGTTGAGAAATATTTCATTAAAGTTGACCAAAAATGATATAAATTCATATGGAAAAGGAATAGAGTTCAGTGCTCCACATTTCCAAAAGCTTACGTTATAAAACTTGGCGTTTCAAATCGAGGTATCTAAGTTATGGCGTTTATTCCAATCATTTGATATTATTTTATGGAGTATATGAGAGTGAAAACGAGCGCGAGAGAGATGGTGTCATTGACAAAAAGGTCGGGGCAATGAGATACGACCGTCAATTTCTCGACTTAACACGCTATGTATTCAGTAATAACGAGGACAAAATCGAACAAGGACAAAAACTACATGATAGGTTTCGTATTCAACCTACTAGCACTCTTTCCAAAGGTGAATTTCTAGGTATAAAAAGGGAAACGATCCAAAGACAAACTATCATACCTTTAAACGAACTCGGCGATAATATAGTTCTGAGAACTTGGAATTAATTTTATTCAACGCTAACTCTCGAGTTAAACAAACTCACACTCTGTCAAAATGAACGTTATTCGTCTAACTTTGTTGATCATGGGAGTTTTCCTTTTGGGGTCGGAAAGCGGTAAGTAAAGAAGGGAATTTACTATTTGTAATGATTTACTGAAATTATTCTATTATACTTTCAGTTTATGGTCAAGCCGGTAGTGGTAATGGTAGTGGCACAGCCTCGTCTACTGGCAAAGATGGTAATTAAAAATGTTAATTAAAGCCCTACTCTTAGTTCGTAGTTAGTACTCTATACAAGGATCTATACGGGAGTTTTGTAAGCGAGTGGTAACTTAGGTGTACATAGAAGGATGTACATTAGGATGGCGGTACTAATTATTATGATTAATTAATTTTAATTACATTCGCGATGATTCAGCTACTGCCAAAGCAGATGGTGAAGGATCAGGAGGTGTTCAAAGTAGTGGCGTTACGGTAAACATTTCTAGAACATTAATAGCTTCCTTTAATATTTTGTGGGTAAAATTGAATATTTTGTTTTAATCTCAATAGGCTTTCGGTACCGGAAAGGGTTCTGGAAGTTCCAGTTCTGCCAATGGTATAATAACTTATTCGGGACTATTAGCCAATGAACTTGTCGATAATCAAACGATTCATTTTAGGCGCGTCAACCGCGGGAGCAGACGGAGGTGGTGGAGGCAGTCTTGCGCCAGCACCAGCAACTACGCCAGCAGCACCTGCCACGACAGCGGCCCCTACTACGACAGCGGCACCTACCACGACAGCGGCTCCTACAACGACGGCGGCACCTACCACGACAGCGGCCCCTACTACGACAGCGGCACCTACAACTACCGCGGCCCCTACCACGACTGCGGCTCCTACTACGACGGCGGCACCTACAACTACAGCGGCACCAGCCCCATCTAGTGCCCCAACTACAGCGGCACCAGCCCCGTCTAGTGCCCCAACTACAGCGGCACCAGCCCCGTCTAGTGCCCCAACTACAGCGGCACCAGCCCCGTCTAGTGCCCCAACTACAGCGGCACCAGCCCCGTCTAGTGCCCCAACTACAGCGGCACCAGCCCCGTCTAGTGCCCCGACTACAGCGGCACCAGCCCCGTCTAGTGCCCCAACTACAGCGGCACCAGCTCCGTCTAGTGCCCCAACTACTGCGGCACCAGCCCCGTCTAGTGCCCCAACTACTGCGGCACCAGCCCCGTCTAGTGCCCCAACTACAGCGGCACCAGCCCCGTCTAGTGCCCCAACTACTGCGGCACCACCACCCCCTCCTTCAAGCCCTCAACAGGTATTTTCGACAGCAGGTGGAATGGCTGGTGGTCCCGCTACTAGCAGCGACTCAGCCTCAGTTATTAACGGTCGTAAACGAAGAAATTTATTCTTTAGTCTGTTCTAGTTCATAAATATACCCTTTAAAAAAACCTTTTAAAATGTAAATATAACTTAGGGATTCCACTTTTGGGCCCATATTAATCTATTATACACTGTAGAAAATATACGCAATAAAAATTTCAAAACTTTTACTTTTCAAAAAAAAACGATATTGCTTAAATGATAAATAATTAAGACGATCATACATTAGTTTCAGGTGTAAATCCAGACATTTATTACGTTAAATATAAATTGTATAACAAGAAAATATCACAGAAGAGAAAGGGTGAAACTGAGGAGTAGAAACAAAATAGGGCTTTCCTTTATTCACAGTATTTCTCCAATGGCAATGGCAATTGAAAAAATACAAGTGACCAATGAATAATCTATTACTTCTCTCTATCAGGGTTATTTTCAAAACATTTCTCTGATTAATAGGGAATGAGTGATGACCCTGAGACTCGCGTGGTCAGTTGATAGTCTGTGCGGGGTTTTCAAATTGACTATTAGGTCGACTAGGGTTGGCGTGAACGTCAACAGTGACGAGGGTTACTTTTCCCTCTCTATTCCTCGAATCTTCATCATCGGATGAATAACTAGGTGGCTCTAAACTGGGGTCTCTAGCGCCCCAATGACTCTTGGGTAGGCTAATTCGATTCAAGGCGGAATCAGGTCGTATTACGACCGTGGTCGTTTTCCCTCTAATGATTTCATTCGGGACACTTTCGGCTACTTTCGTTTGGACATTATCATCAACGTCCTTGAAGTCATTACCGACATCTTCCTCTAAATCATCCTCATCTTCCTCCTCACTGAAATCATGCGTAAATTCCGCTGTTTCGTAATCTCCTGGAATAGCGTCTTCGGGGGAATCGGCCCTTGTCGAATCTGGTTGCCCTGATGTTTCAAGTATTTTAAAATCAAAGAAAAACTTTGAAAATAGCAACGCGTTCCCTTATAATACGAATCCTGATAAAAATTATGATCAGCGACTCATTTACCAATAATGTAAGAGGAATTCATAATTTCCTCTTCAACCGAAGAATCGTTGTCAGTTTCCTCCTGTTCTTCTTCGGAAATATCATTTTCCGAAAGCTGGTAGCCAATTAAAAGCCAGAACAATTACAGAATGGCTTGTAAAAACAATTAGAAACCACAATCTAACCTTGTCAGATTCAACTTCAGATTCGAGACTAATACGTCTCAAATTCTCATTCAAATTTTTCGTGGAGTTTTCTTCAATCTCAACAATAGGTTTATCTTTAATCAAGATAATAAGTCTCAAACCAAATGCAAAAATTCGCCGTTTTTAAAGGCAAATAATTGCCTACCTTCAACAATAGGCATTGGAGAATTTTGAGTTTCGGATTTAATTGAGAATAAATTGGGTGTAGATGCGTGAAACGCTGGTGGTATGTTTCGTTTATGTGGAAGGGCGCTAACAGCCCGCATTTTTGGTGTCTCTTTATTACTCGATTGACCTTCAACCTCTTTCCGTTTTATAACGGGTTGAGGATGTTTAGGTCTATCGATTCCCAGTTGTTTTTCAGCTTGACATCTTTATTTAATTAGTATAATAATTTACCAGTTAGGTAATAACTCGCGGCGATAAAAAGAATTGCAATTCGTACTTAATACAAGGAGAACCACCTTCAATCTTATTAAGACTAAAATGTCCTCTAGCCCCGCCCAATTTGGCTCCGATTTGATAGCGATACTCGCAACAAGCGCTCAATCTTAAATCAGAAATACCATCGACAAATACCGTCACGCTAAAAGTGAAAGTACGATGGCGTCGTGAAGGAAACGTGAAAAGATCTGTCAATGATTCATATAGGTAAATAAGCCTGTATGTAAATTTTCGGGGGTGGTATTTAATATACCTCCTGAAACGTGGTAGGCTTTGTAAATTGGGATAGAAGTACCTCCGCAATGTTGTTGTTTTACTATTATCTCTCGCCTTCGTTTATTTGAACCGGAAGGGTCAATTTTTTGAAGGAGGTTTGAACCCAAGTATTTCAGTGTTACGTAACACAGGGTTTTGGATCGTTTAGTGTTAGAAAGATTCTAAATGCGAGTAAATAGTAATGGAAACTCGTATGAAGAGAGAGAAACTTATTTTCCTTTCTCTTGTTTTGGCCTATTTTCGTAAAATAGGCCTTCCGTAACTTGCAGAGGAGAAGCAAACAATACAGGGGCGGGGGAGGTCAACCTAAGAGGGCAGCCTCCCGCCCCTGTGTGTTGGTTTCTCTGTAAGGGCTTAAATAATGGTCACTGTACTTGTGGATGCGAGAGTGGCGCTTTATTTTTCTTGACCACTTTCTTTTTACGAGTCTGATATTTCTCGTTATCGCTACTAAATTCCAACAAATCTCTTATGGTAATGGGTTGAGATCTTTGACCTCTGGCGCTAAAATTTTTACGTTTCTTCGAAACGTTTTCCATGCTAACTGAAAGTAAGGGTTGTAGGTAAGGAGAGACGGCTTTGATCAAGAGAGCGTTGCTCGATTGAGCGTAGTATCTCTCAATAGCTTCGAAATTATTTGACTGGAAAATGTAAGAAAGAAGAAATATTGAAAGAAATTAGATTGGATTCAAATTGGGATCAGAATGGAACCAACAGTCGCGTTGTTGTTGGGTTTCGTTCTTTTTCTAGGGTGGGCCGATTTAGGTCTGGACGCTTTGTAATTTGAAATTTGGTATATTTCGGAGGAATCGCTGATAAGCGAGGCCCCATCGTCGTTTTTAGGAACCTTGGAAGAAATTGACGTCATTCTCAACTGGAACGTTAATTATGAATGAAATTACATCATCGAAATTATCTTCGTAAAATTCCACATTCAAATTAGGCGCGCTGTAAGGCCTAGGTGAATAAATTTTCTTTGTGGTTCGTTTCGTTTCCTTTTTATCCAATTTTCTTCGAGAAGGAGGCGCGCTCTTTCCTCTTTTAAATCGTTGGTTTGATTTATCCGATTCGTTTTGACGATAATTTTGCGAGTATCTGGCGGGAGCGCTCGAGTTACGTTTTCTGTGACGTGCACTCTAAATTCCCGCCATTTTATTTAAATTCAACAAGCCTGAACTTTTCAAACGAAACCTATAGGTACTTACTCTAACTCTTTCGACAGTTTCAACTTTAGCTAAATCATCGAGATATTTTTCAATCTCGGATTTTCTCAGTTTTTCAAGGTCAATTGTTTTTTTAACAATGGCCGAAGCTAAAGCTTCATTCGCGACTCTTTTACGTAAACGATCTTGATGTTTACGTCTATAAACACTTTCGGGAATAATACTCCCGTCTTTTCTTATCTAAAAGTGTGTTTTAACTTAGAACAAAGTGTTCCTCGGTTAAATTAATAACAATAATTAAAATAATTACCAATCCCATGCCAATTAGATGATGTTTAATAGCGGGATTTTTGAAATAGTGGCTCAAATAGCGATCGGTTAAGACCGTATAAGCCCCGAGAGGCCTAAGAGATTTTTAACGAATATTTTGTTCAATATTCCACGGAAAAAGGGTTAAATTTAAACGGTGCGAGGAAGCTATACTAAACAAAGCTTTCATTCCTCTAAACTAAACCAAAATGCAGTGACACGCGGTTTATATTCAAATGTGATGTGCGCGACATAAAACTAGTAAGCCAAACTTGGGTGTAATTAGGTTTTCTTAATTATAGGATTTACAGTGTAATTCATTTCAACAGTGAAGACATTTTTCCAAAGTCAATAAGTAAATAACAACACCCAACAATCATCATGTGATAAAACAATATAGTGTTATTGTATTTACAAGTAAAAAATAAAAACAAACGAGGTTAGGAACGTAAAACGTATGTGCTCCCAATACACAGCTACAGTAGAGTTTCATAAACTCGAGTGAAACCGGAAGTGACAAAATTTGGATTGCAGCCTTCTATGGTTCATAGCAAATTACCGATTTCAGATAAGAAAACAACGCTGTTTTAAGGGTGCAACCCGGTGTTTTCACAAAATGGCAAAATATCACCGCCAAAATGGCCAAATGCTTAGTGAAGGTCAAAAGGTCATGTCAAACTAGACCCCCAAATATTATAGTACATAACCGATTTATGCTATTATTAAAAGTGACCTCCATCAAGTTTACAACTTAAAACATTAAAATCAAATATCAAATTTATTATTATTATAATTGTTTGTTTGGGTTTTTCCCCAATAAAAATGTAAATAGACTCGCATATGCCCGAACTGTTTCCAGACATATAGGATTGTAAGTGGTTTTGAAATTAAAACAAGATTGCGCCAATTAATAATTGATAATTACTGCACAACCCTTAAATAAACATATTGAAGTCTACTTTTCAGCTTAGGTGATCAAGGCATTACAATAACTTGTGAATTGCCAAGAATGACAATGAACTAATACAATTAAAAGCACATATTCAAAACTGTGTCTAAAATATTGGCGGTAAATCCAAAAACCAAGGCTTAAGAACTTGGCCGTTGAAGTTTTCAAACTTGCATTCATTTAACCGCTCAAAACTCAAAAGTGAACAAGGCTTATATGCATGCGAAATTGAAAATAAAACATAAATCTTTACCCATCCAATTTTTTATTCACTCCCGCAACCATCCACATGATGAACTTCTGTTAATTTGTAAACATTTTTTAACGATTTTAAAAAAAACTTACGAACAGTTTTCTCACTTAAAAAACTAATATTTAAAAAATAAACTGCTTCCTTGATTCAACTCACATCCGCTGCCGAGTTAAAAAATACAAAACGGTGCCGATTCAATCCGTTACCATGGTAACGGTCCTAGAACCCGTTGATTCGTCTGTTTTGAAGCTGCCGCTTGAGTCACGTGTACCGCGCGGCAAAAATTAGAAACTTAAAATTCTGTCGTCTGCTACAATTGGGTTATTGACCCATACCGAGTGTTATCGAGCTACATTGCCATTGCATTTGCAAACGTTTTTCAAAAATGACAACAAAAATTCCCACTGTTTCTAAACTCAGTGAAAAAGTAATTAGATTACTAGGTTGCAATCCAGGTCCTATGACCCTTCAAGGAACAAATACATATTTAATAGGAACAGGGTCAAAGTAAGACTTGGACAGAAAAAAAGGGGGGGGGCGTCTTATTAATTAAATAATTGTAAAATCACGTTATGTAATTTAAAGGAGAATATTGTTGGACACGGGGGATGAAAATGTTCCAGATTACCTTAATAACTTACAGCGTGTTTTGGGGGATAATAAAATTGAATTGCAAGAGATTTTGGTCACTCATTGGCACCATGATCACACTGGTGGAATTTCCGATATTTTATCAAGCCTTAAGATAGGTATTAAGCTTAAATAGTGTAGATGATACGTTACTACTACGAAAATCTCTTAAAGATTGCAAGGTTTCCAAATTGCCAAGGAAGGAAACGGAGGAGAAATTAGCCAATAAAGAATACAACTATCTTAGTAACGAGGATGTCGTAAAGACTGAGGGTGCTACTTTAAAGTAAATAACATTTTGGTGTAAAGATAGAATGAGGTTTTAACTTAAAATAGGGTTTTCCATACTCCTGGACATACAACTGATCATATGGTAGTCTTGTTGGAAGAAGAAAACACTCTTTTCAGCGGAGACTGTATTTTAGGGGAAGGAACTGCGGTAATTTTCATTACATGAAAGATTTTGATTCACTTAACAAGAACATTTTTAGGTCTTTGAAGATCTACATTCTTATATGTTATCCCTTAACAAAATACTGGAATTAAAACCATCTAAAATCTATCCCGGTCACGGACCGGATATCAATGATCCTTTGCCAAAGATTCAGGCTTATATTGACCATAGATTGCAAAGAGAACAACAGATTTTGGCGGTTTTAAAGAAGGATGAAGCTTTGAGTGCCATGGATATAGTCAAACTAGTCTACCTGGTACGTGAAAAAATTAATTAATTAAATTGCTTGGAAAAAAATTAAATTAAATTAATAGTTATGTTAAATTATTTTCATTGGCTTCCTAGGAAACTCCTGCGCAATTGCACGCAGCTGCTGCTTATAATGTTAGTCATCATTTGAGTAAATTAGTTAAAGATGGTAAAATTGGTAAGAAAAAATAGGCCTAAATAGAAATTAAATAGACCTATTAATTAAAGCTGTTTTTAATCATAATTATAGTCAAAGAGGAAACAGATGAAGAAGATAAATTTCTATTACTCTAATTAATATTAACTGCCAAAATAAAATGCTCAATTATGGATAATTATCTATAATTATTGATTTATAATAATTAATAATATATTTTGTATTTCATGTTATTAAATAAATAATAATGTGAAATTATTAATTACTTTTTAACAAAATCATTCATTTTATTCATTCATTAATATTATCCAAGAAACAAATATTTTTGATCACTTTTTTTGCAAAAGCGGCTTCATTTCTTTTTCTTTTTTATATAAAATTAAAATGAATTTATTTTTGCGTAACATTTAATTTTAATTTCATCCGTAATCAACAATTAATGAATTTATTGTTAAGGGAATGTGACATACATCCTTGTAAGGCCATTATAATAATTAGTGTTCTTTTTTTACTTCCTACAATTGACTAGAATTGCTGCTTAAGTACTTGATTTAACAATTCCTAAAAGTTTTTCCCAATTAAATTTAATTTTTGTACTTGAAAAAAAAAATTTTTAAAACTAAAATCTAAGGAGTATTTAATGTAAATCCTAGGTCTAGTATCGTATTCCTACCTAATTTAATATTTAATTTTAACAAAGCCTCACTAACCCTTGACTAACCCTAAATCATCATAATCTAATGAGAAGCAATTAAAAAGGCTAATTCATTCATTAATTATGTTTTATTTCATTGTGTTGTTGCATTTCGAGTCAACATAAAATGCGAGACATTTTCATAAACAATGAAGGTTATTGCCGTTGTTGGAACAACGCGTAACAAGCTGGGAACTAGGCCTTTGTAAAAACCTTTAAGGCCTTCAAACCTACAAGACAAAAAAATGTCTCTTAACTCTCTTTCTTTCTTTAACTCTCTTAATTAGCCTTATTCCTGATCAGCGCCACCTACCCGGGCACTCTCGTCTCGGGTCTTACCAAAAATGACGTCACCAGATTTTAGCGACATCTGATTGGCTTGCCGTTTACGGTAGTTCTCAAAGTCGCCGCTATGGGTAGGTGGCGCTGATCAGGAATAAGGCTAATTACCGATTAATTCCGATTAAAACTAAAAAATAAAGTCAGGGTTTGAAATGGAAGACGTTTTCAATAAACACTTTGCCCCAAAAAAATTTAAAAATTATTATTTTAAAGTACGTGTCTAATTTGAATATATTGCATATATTTTGCATCGTGCTTGAAAATAAATTGCTGCAAATATTATTTACAAAATGAAATTCTTGTTTTTTTTCCTGATTTACATAACTTTTATAAATAGTTCTTTTATTTACACGATGAAAATGGAGGGAAAACTAATTAATTAATTTACTTAATTAAAAGCAGCGCGAAAAATGTTAGGGAATAGAAAGGGCTTCCTTCTTAGTTTTTTTTGTTGTTGAGAGATTATCGGGAGAAAGTTTCTCGTAAATGAGGAAGACGATGCAAATGTTGGGCAAGACATGAAGTAAATAGGCTGATAAGCCTTTGTAAAAGCCTCTAAGACCTTCAAACCTACAAGAATGGTGGAAAATATGGTCCAGATAGAAGAAAAACTACTAACTTCTTCACATTTACTTATTTTCTTACCACCTAAATTCTCTTCAAGTGTAAACTAATTCCTTAACTTACTTAATTAATGTCTATTAACAAAAGAGTCATACTCACTTCCAAGTGGAGGATATGACGTCTAATATCCCATTGTACTGTCTATGTTGGTCTTGTAGACGAGCTCTGACAACTTGATAAGGATAAGTAGCGCCAGCCGCAAATAATTTTGAAACTGCCGCAAATGACAAATATTCCAAAGTTCCCTAAAAGTGAATTTAGATTAATTAATTAATTAATTAATTCTGTCAAGATCTTAATTTTAATTTTAACTTATATTACTAATTTAGTATTGTTCGCTAAGCCATAATGTTGCGTATATTTATGTTTCATTTCTTCATAAGCCATAAATTGTAAGGCTCCGTGTGAAATCCCAAAAACACCGGGTAGAAAACCCTTTAACGATAAAATTTATGTTAATTATAATTATGCAATGTTTATGTGATAAAAATAACAGAAATAATTTAATTACTTTGTACAAGCCGCGAACACCTTCATATTTATAAACTTTCTTCAGAGCATCTACCATTCCTGTATATCTCATAGTACTAGGAACTGAATTATCATTCATGTATTGCAAACACAACCTCGTTTTTACAACCCATAATGGATTAGTTATGATTAATGTCATGGCACCTGAAATAAAAATATTTTTACATATTTCTTTAAAGGTTATCATCAGGTATATTTTACCAGATTCAGCCGCGGCAAGCATGTGTTGACTAGGACCTAAAAAGCCTCGAACATTGTCCTCTAACATCCATTGTTTTATTGTATTGTAACTAAAATGATTTAATTTAAATTATGATTATGATGGAACCACCAAAATGGTGTAATTTTACGCACAAAAGGAAGTAGAAACCCCATGCCGCTCCGGCACCCCAACAATTAGGCGTCACCCCTTTATAAAGGCCACTAAAACCTTCGCTACGGATGATTTTTCTCACAGCATCTGATATGCTATGGTACTGGGGTCGAGTTGTAACTTGACCATCGTGAACTGTGGCAAATTTAAGTTACTCGTAATAATAATACGCGTAATTAGTGGGGTAACTTACCTGCAAAACGAATTTTTAACAGATCTAAAGGGTGAAGAACTATTGTTGAAGCTACACCGCCACTAACTCCGGCTACTAAATGTTCGTATTTTACATGTTTGAATATAGAAAATTGTCTTCCCCCTACTTTAGCTGATTGGCTCATTAATTACGTGTAATTTATATTAATTTAATTTAATTAAACTTAGTTTTCTTTCATTAAAATTAAATTTACAACTCGCACGTGGGGCTATGGTAAACTGCAAGCGGTACGTTGTTGCGTAATTTCTATCATCAAAGAGGTCATGACCCTAGAGCCTGGAAGAGAAATACGGCGCTAGAAAACACTGGGACGAACGGACAGCTACCAAGTTTATCACGCGATGGTGTCGCCATCTCGAAGCCTAGATATTTTAATTGCTGAGCTCCCCTGTCTCTAGAGGGAGCCGCCCTGATACAAATAGGGTGTATTTTTTATACGGCAATAAAGAAACCTTGATAAGAAATCTATATTTTGAAATCAGTCAACCTTAGTTGCACTTAGATGGCGCCACAAGCGCGTGATATAATTAAGTGGGTCTTATAATTGCACTGGGATGGCGCCACAAACGGGTGATATAATACAATTTTATCACTCGATGGTGTCGCCATCTCGAAACCTAGATAAGAAATCTATATTTACATGTATTCTTGAAATCAGTCAAATTTCCCGCCTCTTCTTTTAGTTCCCTTAGTTGCACTGAGATGGCGCCACAAGCGTGTGATATAATTAAGTGGATCTTATGGTTGCATTGGGATGGCGCCACAAGCACGTGATATAATTAAGTGGGTCTTATGGCGGCACTGGGATGGCGCCACAAGCGCGTGATCAGTTAATAGTTGGGTCTTATATCCTAGCGATGAAAGGCCACTCTAGTGGTACTTTTCTCAACTCAATATGCACTCCAGTATCTAAATGTATATTACTCCACTTTTTCCAAAATTGCATGGAGTAATTTTGTTGGAGTGAGATTGGGAGCAGTAAAGTCCGCCATTTTATTAATAATTAAGGAGTTTTGGTTATTATTTACGTAAATAATTAAATTTGTTAAAATAAATCATTCAAAAATGAAATAAGACTCTATAAGTTGCTTTTAAAGGTAATTTTTAATTTGTATACTTTCGTCCAAGGTAGTTTGACTTTTTTCTATTTCGTTAAGCCTTGGCTTATTGCATGAAGACAGAAGCCAAGTACTGAATTAATATATACTGTTTTTTAAATCAATCATGATTTCAATGTTTTTATTATTTAATTAAGCCAAATGCAAGTACACAGATCGTAAATGAGGTTAGAAACAAGACTCGAATATGTATGAATGATGGCTACAAGACGCGCCATACCAACCGCTGATATTTCCGATATCGTTGGACGGGAGCTATTTGAAGCCTGTAGGAATGGGGACATAGCCAGAGTCAAGAAGCTAGTCAACTCTCACAGCGTAAATTCTCGTGATACTGCAGGCAGAAAATCGACACCTCTTCATTTTGCAGCGGGTAAGTCCCCACTATCCAATATCCTCCACTTTCCATTTAGGTACGTAGGGTTATAGTGACAAATGGTCTAGTTTATGTTAAATAAATTACAACACAATGGTAATAGCGCTTAGTAACAGTAAACTAATTATATAATTGCTGTTATATTTGCAGGATTTGGCCGTCGAGATGTTGTTGAACATCTTTTACAAAATGGAGCAAATGTACACGCGAGAGATGACGGAGGATTGATTCCCCTTCATAATGCATGCTCTTTTGGACACGCTGAAGTTGTACAGTTGTTACTCAAACACGGAGCCCAGCCTAATGCCAGGGATAATTGGAACTATACTCCTCTTCATGAAGCAGCCATTAAAGGAAAAATAGATGTCTGCATAGGTGAACATCCTTAACATCCTTTTAACCCAAAGTCGTCATTCTTGTCCCCAAAATGAAAAGTAGTTTAAAAATTGGTCTTTCATTATTTAGTTTTACTTCAACATGGTGCTGATCCATTAATAAGAAATACGGACAACAAAACTCCTTTAGAAATGGCTGATCCTTCAGCCAGAACAGTTTTAACGGGAGAATATCGTAAAGACGAGTTATTAGAAGCGGCTAGGAGTGGGAATGAAGAAAAACTAATGTCTTTGCTAACAATCCTTAATGTTAATTGTCACGCTAGTGATGGCAGAAAGGTAAAAATTCCTTAATTAGGCCAAAGAATGGCAAAGATCATTATTTAATTAAATTTGGTCTAAAAATTTGGCCTATTTTGAACTTATAGTCAACTCCTTTACATCTGGCTGCTGGTTACAATAGACTTCGAGTTGTTCAACTCTTGTTGCAACACGGAGCTGATGTTGGAGCCAAAGATAAAGGGTGAGATTTAAGATTTTGTATGTAATTGTTAATGAAAAGAAACTCTCGTTTTAATTTCATTTGTTTCTTTATGAAACAAAGGGGTTTGGTTCCTCTGCACAACGCTTGTTCTTACGGTCATTTTGAAGTGACCGAACTCTTAATTAAACACGGAGCTAATGTAAATGCCATGGACTTGTGGCAATTTACTCCTCTTCACGAGGCTGCCTCTAAATCTCGAGTTGAAGTTTGTTCTCTATTACTTTGTCACGGCGCTGATCCTACTTTGCTCAATTGTCACTCCAAAAGTGCCGTTGATGTTGCTCCATCCAGAGAACTTCAAGAAAGACTCCAGTGTAATTAAATAATATTTTAAATTATTTATTCATTTTCTATTCTATTCTATTCAATTTAATCGCAATTAAAACCAAATAATTGTGCTAATTAATTTAATTTAATTTAAATTTATAGATGAATATAAAGGACATTGTTTATTGGAAGCCTCGAGGTTAACTGACCCAACAAGAGTTAAGAAATATCTTTCCTTAGACGTGGTCAATTTTAAACATCCATTTAGTGGTGATACACCATTGGTCCGTTGTTAATTTAATTAGTTTTAATTGGTTTTTTTTTTTAATTTCAATTTAATTTAATTTAATTAACAATTATCTTAATAGCATTGCGCGGTGACATCTCCTTATCCAAAAAGAAAGCAAGTAACTGAAGCTTTAATCCGGAAAGGTGCCAATCTTAATGACAAAAATAAAGAGTAATTAATTACTTATAATTTAATTTAATTATTTTTGATTTATCTTAATTTGATTTTTAAATAATTTTAATTCCATTATGTTTTAACTTAAGGTTCCTAACACCATTACATTCAGCCGCTGATCGTTCCAATTTTGATATAATGGATGTTGTTCTTAAACACGGAGCCAAAGTTAACGCTCTCGATGGATTAGGTCAAACTGCCCTTCATAGATGCGCCAGGGATGGAAATGTCCAAGCTTGTAGACTCTTACTCTCTTACGGAGTTGACCCCTCAATCGTTAGTCTTCAAGGTTACACCGCCGCCCAAGTTGCCAGTGAAGGAGTTCAAAAAATGCTCTCTGGTATTTTTTACAAAAACTAATTATAATTAATTTAAATTGGGGGTATATTTAATTTAATTTAATTTTTTGGTTTTAGATCCGCCATTAGGTGTTGCTGATGCGGAGTATCAAATTCTAGAAGCTGCCAAAGCTGGAGATTTGGAAGTAGTCAAAGTAAGGAAGGTTCAATGATAGTTAATTTTAATTTCTAGTTAATATTCTGTTTATTTTACAGAGAATTTTATCCACACACTCGCACGTTGTCAACTGTCGGGATGTAGACGGAAGACAATCCACTCCATTACATTTTGCAGCAGGTTATAATAGAGTTAGTGTGGTAGAATACTTGTTACAACACGGAGCTGATGTTCACGCTAAAGATAAAGGGTATAATCATTTTATTTCTTTAAAAATCTCATCATTTTACTTTAATTCACTCTTATTTTATTCTAAAGGGGTTTAGTTCCGCTTCATAACGCTTGCTCTTACGGTCATTACGACGTGGCTGAACTCCTGGTGCAACACGGAGCCAATGTCAATGTCTCCGATCTCTGGAAATTCACTCCACTTCACGAGGCGTCGGCAAAAGGGAAGTACGAAATCGTGAAACTACTTATTAAGCACGGGGCCGATCCCGCCAAGAAGAATAGAGACGGACACGCGCCCTTGGATTTGGTTCGAGAAGGTGACCAGGATGTGGCTGACTTACTCAAAGGAGACTCGGCCCTTCTGGACGCGGCCAAAAAGGGGAATTTAGCCCGAATTGTCAAGCTAGTTTCACCAGAGAATATTAATTGCAGGGATTCCCAGGGAAGAAATTCAACGCCTTTGCATTTAGCTGGTAAGTTGAAAGGTTAATTTAATTTAGATTAACGTTAACTTAATTGATTTATTGTCACCAGCTGGTTACAATAATTTGGAAGTAGCCGAATTTCTTCTGGAAAATGGCGCTGATGTTAATGCAATTGATAAAGGGGGACTCATTCCTTTACACAATGCGTCTTCTTATGGAGTAATTTATTTTTTATTCTTGTTATTGAGAATGATGACGAATCGTCACGGAGATTGATGACGATTCGTCACGGAGAATGTTGACAAATCTTCACAGAGAATGATGACGATTCGTCACGGAGAATGATGACGATTCGTCACGGAGAATGTTGACAAATCTTCACGGAGAATGATGACGAATCTTCACGGAGAATGATGACGATTCGTCACGGAGAATGTTGACAAATCTTCACGGAGAATGATGACGATTCGTCACGGAGAATGATGACGATTCGTCACGGAGAATGTTGACGATTCGTCACGGGGAATGTTGACGAATCGTCATTGAGAATGGTGAAGATTCGTCACGGAGAATGTTGACGATTCGTCACGGGGAATGTTGACGAATCGTCACGGGGAATGATGACGATTCGTCACGGAGAATGATGACGATTCGTCACGGGGAATGTTGACGAATCGTCACAGGGAATGTTGACGAATCGTCACGGGGAATGTTGACGAATTGTCACGGAGAATGTTGACGATTCGTCATTGAGAATGGTGAAGATTCGTCACGGAGAATGTTGACGATTCGTCACGGGGAATGTTGACGAATCGTCACGGGGAATGATGACGATTCGTCACGGAGAATGATGACGATTCGTCACGGAGAATGATGACGATTCGTCACGGGGAATGTTGACGAATCATCACGGAAAATAGTTTAATCTCGCTACCCATTTCCTCTCAGCATTTGGATATTGCCGCTTTGCTGATTAAATTCAACACAGTTGTCAATGCCACTGATCGTTGGGGATTCACTCCTCTGCATGAAGCGGCTCAAAAGGGAAGGACACAGCTTTGCGCTCTCTTGGTAAGTTCCGCTCTTGAGTCGCGTCTCTGCGGGCGTTCAACGTTGTTCAATTTGTGTTTAATCCGATCACAGCTGGCTCACGGAGCTGACCCGACAACAAAGAATCACGAAGGTCAAACCCCCTTAGATTTGGCTACAGCTGAAGATGTAAAATGTTTGTTATCAGACGCCATGCCGCCTCAATCTCTACCAGCGACAAAAGCGACTGCGAGCAACGCGAATGCGGCCTCTCCTTTAACCTCTCCGTGGTAAATAAATTAATTACTTTAAAACCATTAATATTTAAGTATAATTAACTCGTTTTTAATTCAATAGCCTTCCATCTCAACTCTCACCAAGTTCCTTGGCTCCTCTTTCGCCTTTAAAAATAGACGGTGACATTCCATTGGCCATTGGACTATTAAGTACCCAGAAGAACAATAATTCCCTTAGTTTGGTCAGCGGTTCATCTTCCTTGAGCGTTTCTCCGAATCCGGATTGCGGGAAAGCAATTTCCAGTCCACCAGCGGGTGCACCCGTCACCCGATTAAGTTATCCTACTTCCCCCATGGGATGTTCGCCTCCTTCCATGCCATCTGGCGCTAACCATCCCATTGGAACTTCCCAACACGGAGATGGATGTATAGATTTTGATACCAATGAAGCCCCTGATCCAACTGTCAACTCTAATATGAGTGTTCCGTCGTTTTTGGTCTCCGTTGGTTTGGATCAGTTACGGGATCTCTTTGAAAAAGAGCAAGTTAGTACTATTCTTATTATTATTATTCTTGTGGTGGTGGTGGCTTTTAATGTTAATTAATGTTTATTATTTAATTTAGTTAAGGTTTTTTAACTTTTTTTAAAGCTGTCTTTCCTTTTTCTTTCTCTTTAACTTATTTCTAGATCACTTTGGATATTTTGGCGGAGATGGGTCACGAAGAGTTGAAACAAATTGGCGTTAATGCCTATGGACATCGACATAAACTCATTAAAGGAATTGAAAAGCTCTTTTCTTGTTCTTGTAAGTTTCTTTCTGAACTTTTCATTTTAATTCAGTTAAATTAATTAATTAGTTAAGTTTAATTGGATTTTCGGGAACTGAATTAGCCTTAATCCTGATCAGCGCCACCTACCCATAGCGGCGACTTTGAGAACTACTGTAATCGGCAAGCCAATCAGATGTCGCTAAAATCTGGTGACGTCACTGACTGGCACTCTCGGGTCTTACCAAAAATGACGTCACCAGATTTTAGCGACATCTGATTGGCTTGCCGCTTACAGTAGTTCTCAAAGTCACCGCTATGGGTAGATGGCGCTGATCAGGAATAAGACCGCTAATTGGGCAGTTGAGAGTGGGAAGGAACGTGTGCAGGGTTCCCAATGTACCTATAATTACGAGATTGTCCTATAAAAACCTATAATTCATATTTTTATCCTATAAAAACCAATAATTCATGAATTTATCCTATAAGAACCTATATTTTTCATATGTTCGGTAAAAAAACACCGTCTCGCTAGGGTTATCACATGCTGGGTGAAAACTTTGATAATATTGTAACTAAAATCATATATTAGACTCGGTAGTTATTTTTCAACCAACAATTCCCCATATTTAAAGAACAATAACGAATTAAAATTATTATTTTCTCATTTTAAAACATTCGAAATTACGGCCTTAAAAAGAAATTTTTGTATTATTCTGGTCTTGACCTTATTGTTGTTACGCTATACAACTAGAGCGCGCTCTGATTGGCCAATCTTTTTCTGGTTGCTAGGCAACCGTGATTTTAAAGAAATTCAAGTTAGGGTTAAAAATAACGGTTTTTGGTGGGCAAGAGAGGCTCGCCAATTTTGTCAATTAAAAATTGGGAAAAATGTAATTTATATGATTTATTTAACCGTATTTTTGGTTAATTTTAATTATTTAATAGTTTCACCACGTAGTTTGAGTATTTTTAGCCAGTTTTTAGCTTTATATTTTTGTTAAAATGTAATGATACCTTGAGAGGTATTTCTAGTAACGGAGGTATAGTTGAGTACCATTTTAATTTATAGTAAGTTTGTTAATATTTAATCATGATTTAATTTCTGCGTTTCTAGTAGTTAATATGTTTCTAGCAGCTGCTGTAGGCCTTATAGACCCTTATTAAGATATATTATTTATGTAATTGCAGCTCCAAATTCGTTTATGCCTGCAAGTGCTGGCACGGTGCTTATTGATTTGTTACTCGATGACAAAGAGTACTTGGCTGTCGAAGAAGAGGTAATTATTACAATTTTTTTCTTTGTTTTCAATATTTTTTCTGGGATTTCAAAGTTTTTAATTGTAAAAATGATAGATTACTGTCATTTTAAACAAATTTTCCAAGTTATCTAAATCTAATCTGGAATAAGTTAGTTAAAAAAAGTGATCGCGTTTTAAGTGCTTAAGAGGAATTTCTTAGATTTTTTTTTTTTTTTAATTTTAATTTGGGGGCTTTTTTTTTCGTTGTTAATTTTTAAATTTCAATCAGAGGAGAAGTTTAAGGAATAATTAAGAATTTATAAGCCCCCCCCCCCCACAGTTTTATAATAGTTGAGTGCTTTTAAAGTGCTGCAATTTTAAAACGTGACTCAGCTTTTAGGGGGTTCTTTTTTGTTGGTTATGGGTTATGGCCGAGGGACTAACCACTATCAGATTCAGTGTATGCTGTTTAGGGTTACATATGATTATTTAACCCTATAAAGGGTAGGTCATTAAATGGTTATACGCGTAAACCTCTTAGTACTGTTCAATTTCTGCGATTACGACGAGTTAGTAGCCCCTCGGTTATGACAAAATAAACATATCCGCTTCTCAAAAGTTTAAAGTTCACCAAACGATTCTTTTCCGTGAATATCCCCAAACATTTAAAAATTCTACAGTAACAAAATGAATTTTAAAATATGTGAAAACTATAGAGTAATGTCAGTTCTACTATGCAAACGTCATACCATAGAGTAGTGTCGGTAGAGGGGGGGGAGTAGACTGTGTATCCCTCCCTCTAGGCGCGCTTTTGTAAGAGGGGATACTGTACGCGCCTGGTAGGGGGGATGACACTTAGCTAAGAGATAGAAGGGTATGACGTTTGCATACGTAGAACTGACATCTAGCTCCAGCTCAGTGTCATCCCCCCCTACCAGGCGCGTACAGTATCCCCTCTTACAAAAGCGCGCCTAGAGGGAGGGATAAACAGTCTACTCCCCTCTCTACCGACACTACTCTATAGTACTAGGCCTAATTTATGCCAAAAAATACTGAAAATTATATAAAATTGTAGTTTGAAGAGCAGGAGTGCCTATTATATTATTGTACACGCGGTTTAGGAAATATAACCCTTTTTATCCTTAATTTAACGCCGGTTAATTTATAATTATTTCTGAAACGAAAGCGGCGGCGGCGATTGAGGGGAAAACGGTCATTAGATTTTGCGGTAGAAATTACGCCCGTCCCCCAGCTAGTTTTAAATAGAGCAGCCAGCCAGCAGCTTTAAATTCATGGGCCATGCAAAGGAACTAATGTAATGACTTAACGTCTTCCAGATGCAAGGAACAATCAGGGAACATAGAGACAACGGGCACGCTGGAGGAGTCTTCACTAGATATAACGTCTTAAAGGTGAGCGCAAGCCTCATTTCCTATTCTAGTGGGTTATTAGTTCCCCCAAAACAACCCCGTCCCCTTCCCAATGTTCCTCCCCCCCTCCCCGACCCCGCCTTCAAGTATGATGGGGTTACTTGCTTGAAGGAAAGGACATTTAGAAATCTCTGCCGCGTTCATTCCTTACTTTTAAACGTTGGTTGCGCTCGTGTGTGTTAGGTTTCGATATTAATGGTTCATCTTTATAATGTTAGCTATTAAATTTAGGGGTGTTTTAACGATCCATGGTAGTCCTAAGGAGGTAAAGGGGGTTTTCTTTTTTTTTTAAGCTCATTGCCCGTCACGCTTTTTCGTTTTTATTCAAATTTTATTCCTCCTTTGATTGCGATTCTCTCTCTCTCTCTCTCTCTCTCTCTCTCTCTCTCTCTCTCTCTCTCGCTCTCGCTCGCTCTCGCTCTCCTTACCAACTCCGAACCCCCCCCCCACTGAAAAATGACTGAATTTTCTAAATTATGAAGCTCATTCTTTCAAATTACTTTCTGGTTAATTGAATAAAAGAGATAATGAATCGTGGCCAGGCGAAAGCCCCTAACGAGTATTAGGGAGTTACGGTATTACCGGGGGGGAGGGGGGCGCCAGCCCGAATTAACCATTAGTTGGAGGAAATTACCTTTAAACTCCCCGAGAACAGTTTCACTTCTCTAAAGCGACCCAACTAACTGAATCTATTTAAGCTTAAGCAAGCGGTGTTGGTGTTATGTTACGTTACGCGTACCCCCCCCCGCTCTTTAGGCCTATTTTCTAGGTCTAATGCATGGTCTTAGTCGTGACAATGGGACGCGCGATGTACCTACTATTTAATCTGTTTGAGAATAGGCCTAAAATAGACGTAAAAAAACGGTGGTAGGTATAGACAACCATCGGTATTGGGGTTGATACCTTGGCGTCTCTGCCCACTCTCGTGATACAAAAAGATAACAGTGCATGCGCCAAAAAGCAAAATGGAGGGCAAAGTTTCACCTCTATGTCTTTCCCTCTTCGTTACATAGAAATGGTCTATTCTCAAATGGGAAAATTTATCTAGGACAAAGAAAAAGTCGTGATGAATTTAAATGCATGCGCTTTAGAGATATTTATTAACACCTATTGTTAAATTTATTCATTCTTACGATAATATTATATTTATTTGAAGTGACCAGTGAATAAATTAATAATTACTCGCGGATATAAGTTGAAATCCTCCCCTCTCAAAGAACTAGTCTGTCCTTAGTTGGATCGTGTCACTTCCTTTAAATATGTCGTGTCCACTTGTTCGCTTAAAGGATAAGAGTCCATTGTTAAATCCATAGGCGCGCGCTTCTAAAACTGGCGGGCCCCTATTATACGCAACTTATCCTTACGATGCCCGATGCCCGAGAAATGTATATATGTATATTGGGAGGCGTTTGCCGTTTGTTCAAAGTCCTATTATTGAGGATTCGCTTAATAATCCCCCCAAATGCTGGCTTGTTTAAATCGTGCCCATTACGCGACACACCGTTACCGTTATTCAGATTTTGCCCAGTAAGTTCTATACCGTCGCGATATATGCTAATAATATCGGCGTTGACGAAGTGGAAGACCCCCCCCCCCCCGCTCTCTTTCTCACTTACATCGTAAACCCTAAACAATTAACTTAAGGAATGGAAGGGTTAGGCGAAGGACCGTTTCATTTGCCCCCTCGACAGTGTTAGTCAATTTTAGGAGAGGATGGTAATTCTATTCCTTAACTGTTTGTCGGTGCATACAGCCAGTTTTAGAACAATAACCGGGTGTAATCGGCCTAAATTTCTAGATCCTAAATCTACCATTAGAGCTCGTTGAACTATATGGCTCAGTCCATAAACATCGATTAGTAACGATGGTCAGAATGGCGTTAAAGGTTGTCATTAAGATATTTCTGGATGAGAATCATCTCATCTCATCCCATCTCCCTTTGACTTATACGAGTTCGGCGGTGCTTTGATCTCGCGCCTACATAATAGGAAATTGTCATTCATTCTAAAGGTTGCGTTGCAGCTAATTTTATATTTAAACTAAGTCCCTATGTTTACTGCTGGGTTGCTATGGGTCAAGGAAAACATGGAAAATGCGAGTTTTTATTTATGGAAAAGTAGTAGCGATATTTGCAGACATTGGAAACTGTGGTGGTAATTAATGAAGTTTCCCATGGAAATTTAGCTCGCATTAGTCCTTTAATGATGTTGATCCATTTTGGGGCCAGGAAAAGTTGCGATCTTTGTTGAGCTTTGGGAGAGGGTTAACGAGTCCTATTGCGCTGGAATGGATAGATGTATGGATGAAGGGATGTAGGAGGGGGGTTTGTTTTTTCAATCAGGACCGCTTTAACCCCCCCCCCTTTAACCCCCTCTGGAAATTAATAGCCATTGGGAAAATAGGAGACGGGGAGGGTTTTGCAGTAATTAATTCCAGCCTAAAGGGACTTCTCTCATTAGCGCTACAACTCTTTATTAGGGATACTGGCCTGCGATAGGTGAAAGAGTGAGGGAAGGGTTTTGCCAATGGAGATCGCGCCATTAACGTTCCAAGAGTCGCTGCTTGGCTCTATTATGAAAATTAAAATCGCTCATTCTCGAGCTAGCTCTCTCGCTCGCTCTCTCTTCCATCTCGAACTAATTTTGTTTTCCTTAAAATCCACTCTTCCCTTAATGCGTTTTAATTTTCGAAGGGGAACTGTCGTTAAGTGTAAATTAATTTCTGAAATAACAGCGTACATTTTAAGCCGCTGTAACTCGATTCCATCCGTGTCTATTCTCCTTTAAATTTAAAGCCGCATCGCATCGTGCGCCCCGAGATCTCTACTTCAGAGTTTTGGAAGTATTCGTTTAACTTGCCCCCCCCCCGTCTCTTTTATCTCATCCTTTCTCTCTCTAGAGGAAGATAATTTAGCGACAAAACCAATTAAGTTTAGGTATATACGTCTATGGTTATAAATAGGTCTATTATCGTGTTTCCTCCCCCCCTCTTCTCCTTTAGTTAGATCCCAAGTTTAAAGTTAGTTTTGGAGGATCAGCCCAAGTTTATCCATTGATTAAAGTTCACCTCCACTAACCTGAAATTTATTAGCTTAAAACATTGAAAATTAAAGGGGGGGAGGGGGGACACCAGGAACTCGGGAATTTCCTATTTTGCATTGCTGATTTCCCTGCAAGTTTGCTCTAATTAATTTTGAAGTAATTATAGACCTACTCGTTGTTTAATTTTTATTAATTTTTAGAATTTAGCAATTTCTCAATATTTACCTTGTTAATCCTTCGAGTTAAGATTATTTTAAGGGTTATAACACGTCTTCAATTTGAAATGACAAGCCTAGAAATTTTTAATAATAAGTATCTTTTAAACCATGGAATTATTTTTTTCTAAATTTCTTAAGAACCTTGAATATGCTAATGTAAATTCCACGAATTGTTTTCCACCCATAAACTTTAATATCCTCCAGAATTTTTTGTTTTTTTTAAATGGCGGTTAGTAACAAAAATTGTTTCTCAACTTTCCTCCCATGGTACCTTTTTTTCTTCTTTTACTTCTTTTGTTCTTTATACCACTGAGATATTCGAACCACGCTTTTTCTAATCTAAGATGGTATTTTATATATTTTTACCAATTTTTTTTTTTTTTTTTTGGTATGTTAGATGGGTGGGTAGAAGAGGAAATTTTGTAAATTTTTCTGGTCCGAATCCCTTTTCATTAAAAAGGAAGGTCCAAAGAGATATAGAGAGAATGGGAGGGAGATAACCGAAAAGAATGCCAAGTTGAAACGAAATTGGTAAAAGAAGCACCCCCGCACCCATGCAACGGAACATTTCCCATCTTTTCCCTACTTCCTCCTCTATTTTCTCTGCTTCCTCCCCTTAAGCTTCCTCCCTCTCTTCCTCCGTTTAAAAATACCAGGAATTTCATTTTCAAAGTAACGTTATAAGGAAAAATTCCGGTTAGAAAAGAAGAAATGTATTCTCTCTCTTTCTGGCTAGCGTGTGTTTTGGAAAATAGTATTCCGTAGTCTTTGAGCCGTTTGTTTTGCCAGATAAAATCCACGTAATATTGGTTTTTCTCCTGGGAAACCAAGCCGCTTAATAGGTATGTTAGAGAAAGATTCAGGAACTTTCAAAGGAATAATGGCTAGACTAAATATATATATGTTGGTTTTAGCACACTTTTTCCTTTTACAATGTTTGGAATTCACAGGTTTTTAAATTTCTTTAGTAAAGGTGATGCGATGGCCTTATATCGTTCGGTTATTTTATTCTAGACACGTTAGGGCTGATTTCTTAGTGTAATATTAAAGGGATAGTGTCATTATGTTGAAGTTTGAAAATAATTTGCTGTTTTTACGTTATGGTCACTTTTAAAGTGTTACTGACCGCTATATTATTCAGATATTGGTAATATTTTATTACAGAACCATATTTTAATGAATATAGGCCTACTATCACTTTAGGAAATTTGCTATAAACGGAAGGAAATGTTTTCTGTTGCATTTGTAGTCTGGTACCGCAAGAAATGATAGATTTTTTTTCTCCTCTCCTTGTGATTTGATTCGTACCTTCACCCCAACTTTGTTGTTTCGGACATCATATCTAAAAGCTAGTACTACGAGGTTGACTGGTGCGGGAGTTAAAATAGTATGGCCAATACCGTCCCTGGTCGAGCGAAAGAAGGCTTTGCCTTTCCTGCCCATCCCCATCCCCCGGGCCTTATTTCCCTTTATATTTCATGTTGCAAGCTCCGATGAGCAAAATGGATCAATAGTTGCGGGGAAAGGTGGGTGGTGGTGGTCCAGCCGGAGCGTTAGTCGAAGGTACCTGATGTACCGAAACGTTTATCTTACAACGGGAGAGGGAAATATATGGGATCACCAGATGCAGAGACTTTTAGAGCCTCTCTCTCTCTCTCTCCCTCTCTAGAAGAAAGGTGATGGAAGAAGAACAGGGGGATGGGGGTATAATAGCTTCGGAATTTAAAAACACGAGAAAAGTTTGCCTTTAAGCGTGTTTAACAATCTCTCTTCCCTCCATCACTGCTCCCGAGCTTCTTTTGTCCCCCGATGCCATGAGGAGGATGGAGAATGGAAGGATGCGGCGGCGGAGGGAATTCTTCCTTGAAGCGGATTAAAAAGGATTTTTTGTCACCCACTTTTCTTCCATCGTCTCTTTTCTTTCTCTCCCCAACAGCTAGCGTCTCTTTTTTTTCTTCTTCTTTCCTCCTCCTCCTCATCCTCTATTTGATCCCGAGCTTCTTCTCTCATTGGCTAAATCTAGTTCTTCTTTTTCGATAAAGAGAAGGCACGTTGGAAATATTTCTTTCCTTACAGGTGCTTCTCTCTCTCCCTCTCTCTCTCTCTCTCTTGCTCTCTCGCTCTCTCTTCCTTCTTTTATGTTTATATCCGAGCTGATCCCATAAACGCTAACGAAAATTTTATTTCTCCGTTCCGTTCGTTTTTCTTTTGTCCTCCATCTTGTTACCAGCGAGACAGGAGAGTGGGAGTGGGAGTGGGAGAGAGAGAGAGAGAGAGAGAGAGAGAGAGAGAGAGAGAGAGAGAGAGACAGAATCGACACCTTTTTAGTTTTATTTTATTTTCCTCATTTTATATTTCTTTCCTTTGAATGGATGGGATATATTTCTTCTTTTGCCTTTCATCTCCGAGAAAAGGGATTAAAATAGGCCCTTTGAAGCTAAAAATGCTTGGGCAATGTTGTTCTTCCTTTGAGATCATCCAATTTATAAATCGAGTGCTATTTACGCGAGATATAATTTATCGTTTATTAATTTGTCAACAAACTTAAATTGTAAGAAATTTATTTTTTCTTATATTTTAAAACCGTAATTCACGAATTTCTCAAGACCTAAGGCTCAATTCCCCCCCCCCCCTTTTTCGCTTGGAAATTAAAAGAATTTTTAAAATGATGGAATTTGAATTAAAAAGAACGTAACGTAGAATGTTAGGGATTCTTTTTTTTTTAGTTTTCTAATCTTAGTTTTTACTACGAGATTTTTAAAAGGTATTAAGAATTTTTTTTATCCCCTTTTTTTCTTCTCTCTCGTTGACAAGCCACGGAAGGAAGTAACTTTTTCACTTCCGTATCTTTTTTCTTTTCCTTTTATTGTTGTAACGTTTGAATGGAATCTGAAATCGAATAACAAGGGTTCCTTTACTTCCCACCGTCACCAATATTGGAGTTTAGTTCAACAAGAAAAGCTGCACTTTTTTTTACGCGAGACTAACGGATTTTATTCACTCGCGTTTGACAAAAGGGTATTGGATGTTAAGAAAAGCAAAAGACAAGGAGAGTGTAGTTGAATGGAGGAGGAGGGAAGGAATATGTTTGATTTGTTTAAAAGTTTAAAATAGAATCGTTTAAATTTGCATATTTTTACATTCGAGCAAAATTTTACTTCGAAATTTATTATTAGAAACATTTCATTTTGATTTTTTTTTTTTTCAAACTTTTCTTGAGAAATATTTCTTAAGGAATTATACTTAGGTAGTGTTTGAGTGGCTTAGTTCTTCGGATAAACCAAGGGCCTTAAAGGTTGTAGTACCATCTGAATTCCGGGTACCCGCATTGATTTAGAGCGGAGGAATAGGCCAATAAAAGTACCGAAGATTTTATGATAATGCTGTATGGCTATTCTGTAAATTATTGGAAATCGTCTTGATACGCGTACAATATTGTCTTTTTGATTTGTTTGTCCTAGTTTTTGTCCTTAATCTTGTATTCTCCTTTTTACAGTATATATGGGCTCTTTTATCCATTCCAGACCACGCTAGCGATGGGCCCCCTACCCCCGGTTAACCCCTTTTTTCCCCTTTCCTTATAGTAAAGGTTATGTATGTCCTGACTAGAAGCCCCCCCCCCCCCATCATAGCCAAACGGGCCTCGGCGTCCATTCTTTTTAGGCAAACTCTCTTTTCTCGTTTGGTACGAGTCGAAGGCGGCTCGTTCATCTCCCTTTATGGCCTCACGAAATGGTACTAAAAGTTCTAAAATGCAAAAGCTCCCATTATTTTTTCGTTCTTTTTCTCTTCTTTCGCTATAGGACCAATAGGGATGGCCCATGCATTATTCTTCTCCTAACTTCGCCCCCCCCTCTCTCTCGCTAAATACGAAAACACGCTATACTATAGGCATAGGCATAGGGGTTCCTCTATAGAAAGGTCCTTTGTTTTCCATACTAACGGATTATAGGTTATTTTTAGAAGGGCAGTTTGTTTCTTTTTTCCTTTTTTTTTCGCTTGTAGTTTGTCTCTTCACGTAGCCTTTTTTTCCTTCCTTCCTTCCCTCGCGCTCTCATCTTCCTTCTCCTCTTATTTTAGGCAAAGGACCCATCGAGTGTCGATGGTAATTTCCGTAGAAGTGTCTAAATGGTAGTAAATCTGGTGTAGAAAATACTTAACTTATCTTTATAACAAATTGGGATTATTGACCAGTTGAACGCAAACATAATTATTTGGGGAATGGTTCTATATCAGTTGCACTACGTTTCCATTCATGGTTACTAAAGAAATTTAGCTAACTTAAGATGAGAAAGAAGCGTGTATTTAGAACAACTTCAATTTAAGAATAGGCAACATCCAATAATTTTAGCATAATCACTGGCTCGGTTAAATTTTCCCCTTTTTTTTTTTGTTCTGGCGCTTTAATTCTGTTGGAGTGAAATCGCATTTGCGGCCTTCGTTTTCCGTTCTCCTCAATTTTCTTTCCAAAAAGTCGGGAAATTACATTTGATCTCTCTTCTCTGCTAGCTAAATTCACTCCTCTTCTTCCTCATTCCGTCTCATCCCCGCATCCCTTACTATACTCTTTCTTTTTCCTCTCTCTCTCTCTCTTCTCTTTCTCTCTCTCGAATTCCCCAAATCATTCTTTTTCCCTAAGATTCATCCCTTTTTCGTATACCTCTGGCAACGTCCGAAGCTTAGAACTAGACCCCGGCCGTTCTTAAACCTAACCCTTGGTACTTTGGATATCGAGCGAGAGAGAAAGAGAATGGCTTTCTCTCTTCTGGCGATTATAATGGGCAAATTCTTCCTAGGAAAGAAAAGTTTGTTTGGTAATCGGAATGAATTTTCTCATCCTTTAATCTACGTAAACTCCTCCTACTTCGCTAGTTTTATTTCACTATTTCCCCCTCCCCTCTTCATCCGGGGTTTTTTTTTCGTATGATTGCATTTTTTTTTTCATTCAAACTCCCACCCTAGATTTCTTGATTAAAGTGAAAACTCGTTAAGAAAATTTTGTCTCTTTTTTTCTTCTTCTTGAAGTTCACATGCCAACCAAAGCAATTTTACGGGGGCCCCTATCACGAGTTAGACCCTTTTTTTATTTGTATTTACATTAACCCTGATATTGAGTTGCTTGTGGACTTGGAAAAAAATATTTAACCCTTTGAAATATAATGTGTTTGGTCGAAAAGGATTTAGACTTTTGTTTGAAGGAAGGTTTTAGTATTAAATTATGGTTTTTTTTTCTTTTTTTTTATTGTATCAGATTCAGAAAGTTCGTAATAGAAAACTATGGGAGCGTTACTGTCACCGAAGACGACAAGTGTCGGAAGAAAATCATAATCAAGCGAATGAAAGAATGCTTTTCCATGGATCACCTTTTATTAATGCAATTGTACAGAAGGGCTTCGATGAACGACACGCTTATATTGGCGGAATGTTTGGAGCTGGTGAGTTATTTACACCGTTTATTTGTTATTACCCTGAAGACGTTCCTTCCTTGTTCCAAAATTAATCTTAGGTACTGTAGCTTTGTCTATCTTTTGTTTTAAATTTTAAAAATTATTAGATTTTTTTTGGTTTTTTTTCTTACAAATACTTGCTAATGCTCGAAGCCATTAGCCCTCATCTCATATTTTCATTTTTAAAGAAATGATGCGGGTTTTTTATTTTTAAGAAGCAATTTACATTATTAGGCCTAGAAGCATATTTTATTTTGGATATGAAATCAACAGTATATTTTGGGGGTGTTTATCACAATAAACGTTTGACGTTTAAAAATACGGATTAAATAATACGGGATTTAGAAATACAATGAATGCCGCGTTTGTGACGTAGTACCACGTGATAAAGACGTGATCGCGTGCAAACTGAAACTAATTTGGAGGGGGGGGGGGGAAGAAATTTGTGCCAAATAACTTTGGTAAATTTTTTGGGAAAACGTCTATGAAATGTTGTCAGTTAAAAATTGTTTGACGCTGTGTGCCCCCGGTTCATTTTTACGTTACCATTAACGGTAGCCGTTTTAAACCCCCTGGGCGCTCTTTCTCTCTCTTCTTTTACATTTTTGATCCAATCCTATTCCATTTTTTATCCGGACTTAGCCATCAGCTTGGAATATCTAACTTGATCTTCTTCCTCTGGAGTCTTGATCTTTTTGTCTTAGTTTCTATAATTCTCTTTGATACGACTTCCATTCTCGTCTACCACCACCCCCACCAGCAGAGCATCACCCCCAGGCTGTCATACTTTCAATCCCATTTGGCCCATATCCGCTTTTATACTTTCTAGAAGAATGAATCTAGATTTTTGGGTTTCCTCGTTTGACAGCTACGAATCAGTCACAACAGGGAACCGCCTATCTTGAAATAAAAGGAAGGAATATTTTTTTCTTCCGTCGCTGGCTGAAGTTTGTCCTGTCTCAATTGACAATCTTATCGTGCGCGCCGATTTTGAGAATACTGTCCCATACTGTCCTTCCTTCTGTTTAAAGATATGGGTCCCTGGTCACTCTTAATACGGTCCCGACTGTCATTTGAAAGCAAAAAATGGGGGGATGAAGAAAAAAAACCTTTCCCAAGAAGAGAGAGAGTGATTTAACCTCAGGGTCTAGCGGCAACGATGGAAAGAAACCTCTTTGATATTCTCTAAAACTTTCTCTACTTTCTCTATATTTTTGCTTTCTTTTCGGTTTTCATTAGTTTTTCTTGATATGTCGCGTTATCAATATAAATTCATTTTGTTAATTAACCTTTATAATTATCACGATTCGTTACTTAAGGGGATTAGCTCCAGTTTATCAACTTTATATTTACTTGGAGTTTAAGTCGTCATAATTCAGGCAAAATTTCCATTTGATTTGTTAAGGGAATTTATTTTAAATTGTTATAAATAGACCTCGAAAATCTGATGGTTTTTTTTAGTCTTCAAGGCAAATGGCGCGAATAAATGCTCTTATCCCAATAATTTAACCACCGCAATCCGTGTTGGGAATAGTAATAAGGTAGAAACTCTTTTTGGACCTCCTTAACTTTTCTTGACAAGAAATTTCAAATATGGTTTATTTGGTTTTCAAATATTTCATCCGCTTTAAAGATCTAAAGGGTTGCTCTCTTTTAAGCCTTTAGCCACTTACTACTTTTCCGATTCATTGGAACGGAAGAAATCTTTTCTCTTTCGATATTTCCACCTTTTTATTTTGAGAAGAGAGAGGGAGAGAATATGTCGAAAATTTCCAACCAAAGGTCGTGAAGCGGGGGAGGGTCTCTCTCTGTTTCTCTGGCTGGATACCTCTCTAATACATCACCTCGGAATCCAATTTGTATTTCCTTCAATATGAAAAATAAGTTTTGATCGGCTTTTTATTAAGACTATAAATCTGTCGTGTTGCACCCTCTCTAAGATTTTTTTCTCGTTCTTCTTTTCCAAGGGATGCGTTTAAAATATTGGAATGGGAACGTTTTTTTTTTCGTAAGGTTTGTTACCAGGGCTCGTACAAACCTGGAAATATCAGGGAAATAAGTTGTCGGGCTAAAAATTCAGGGAAATCGTTTTATCAAGGGTTTTATGAACCCTAATGTTGGACTGTTTAAAATTATTTAAGTTAGCGCACCTCAAGTTTTATTGGTCATAAGTCGAAACTTAATTCCAGTCCCGAATGTCTTGAAGATCTCATAGACGCCTGGGATAATTATGCATCTTAGCTCATTCTTTAACTTAATTACTAAGAGGAAAATGCCTCTGTCTGTCTCTGATCGAGGTTCCGCCAACCCTTCCTCCTCCGGAATTTTGTTTCCGTTTTGTAACGAGGTAGGGAAGTCTCCCCTGAGAAGAGAAACGTAAGGGTGTATGCAACAAAGAGGGGCAGTTATACTATAGGGTGCGTTCCAGGAAATTCTGGATAAACGGATAAATGATAAAGTGTATAGGCGCGGGAAATTTTCCTGCTCTTCTCAGTGGGCGTATTTCGTTGTATCTTTGGATTAGGAAAGGGCATGTACCTTCTCTCTTTGGTATAGTCAGTCATTCTGGAAGCCCATACCTTGTAATATTGTAGAGAAACGTTGTTCAAGTTCGCCCGAGGATTATAGTTTCAACTTCAGTATTATGAATTTCTGATGATTATTGTAAATTCTCGGGTTTTAAAGTTTCTAGTTTTGACGGATTTAATTGTCATGGAAAACGAAAGTGCATTTTTCAGTTGACTATACGCGATGCGCTTCAATATATCTTTTGCATATTTTGTCTTTGATCATATTCCGTTCCGTCTTTAGCCAAAACCCTTCTCTTCCTCTTCCCCTCTCCTTCATTTCTCCTATTTACTGGCATTCGCCTTTAAATATGATTAATGCCTTCTCTATTTACTCTCTAAACTCTTACTCCATTTCCATTCTCTCTTTCGCGCCAGTTTCTCTATAATACCGTTGCTTGGGTATTGACTTCAAGCTTCCTACATAAATTGGGCTGCTGCTAGCTGCTCGAATTCTCCAACGCGCGTGATTTATTCTCCCCAAAATCTTTCCCGAGCTCGACCTAAATTTTGTGTCAACCGGAATAGGACGATATGTAATTTAAATAAGATTTGTCGTGTCCGAAATTCCTCGCCTGATGTACGTACTTAAATTCACCAAGGATGGTTAAAGAGTTTTCTTTATGACGGTCCCAAAAAAATGTACGCTTTTAAAGGATTCGTTTACGTCATTACGTTAGTTGGCTTTTAAAACTTCAGTGCACTAATCTCTCTATTGTCTGGTTTGAATTTAATAATTTAAGGCCTTGGACAAAAGTCGTTAAAAGGTTTGAATACCGCCATAAAGGAGAACGCTATAAATGTAGGAGGTTCATTATGATAGGAAAATTAGTATGTTCCGTAAGAGAACCGAGGAATGAATATATTTAAGGGCTTGGGAACAAGTGTGTGTGAAAAGGTAATAAAGGGTTGAGCAAAGGAAGATTTTGCTTGGAGTGGAAACTGCTTTAACTTCAAGATACAAGCGTCTACCACGCTTTTTCCTAATTTCGATAAATGTCCCCGTGTATTGTGTAGCGTTTTGTATCGCTTGTTGTTACGTTATAAATCTCTCTCCTTTTGGAAATATTTGGCAGTTGGTTTTGCTTAAATTCCTTTCAAAGTTTAAGCTGGGAAAAATCTACGGGGAAATCCGAAATCGATATATAAAATAACACCCGCCCCCCCCCTCCTGATCAAATTCTAACTTTCCTATCCGATACCGAAAGATTACCCGTTTCAAGCAATGCTGCAGGCTGCATTCAGTTTTGGGATTTGTTTCCGAAGTTGTTTTATTTTCTTTAATCTTTGTCAAAAGAGAAAATGGCCAAGGGAAAGGGTGAGAGGGGAGGGGGCTTTTGGTTTCTAGGGTATTGAAGTTGGTGTTGTTTAATAGATCGAATCGGGAATCTATTGTTTGTATCATTCAGAGTCCCGAATAGTTGAACCACCCAATTCTACTTTGGAATTCGGGGGAATTACTTGCGACTGATCCAATGCTGTTAAATACTTGCTGTTTTTTAAAGCATTGCCCCTCAAAAAATAAGCAAACTCCCCTCAATTTCTGTTGGTTTTTTGGGGCATGAGTATATAGAGTCTCCATCCGAAATCGTTGTCCAGTTATAACTGGACTGATGGCGAACCTCATTGGATTGGTGAATGTCCAGCTCTCCGTTCTATTCCGTTTTACACATTGGATAGATTGAAACTTGTCGTACGTGGTATATAGTAGCGCAGCTGGCGATAACCACCTAGTGAGAGCTCCGTAAACAAAGCGAGACGGCGGGAGTATGTGGCGAAGGAGTTCAAATTGGATTCCCGGCTTGTTTCCCCACTCGTTCAGTATAAGCTTGCTGAAAGTGTACAGTTGTCTAGACTCAAGCTTCCCATAGGTACACGTACACCCCTTTCGGTCTTACTCGACACTGTCCCAAAAGGCGAGGAGTATCGCGATTATGTACTCCCTGTACTTGCAATGCCGTATAGGGCAACGACGTTTCCTGTATAGTTGCTGCAAACTAAGTTCCGTGTTTACCCAATATGGGATGGTGGAGTATACGATACGTAAATGGAAGGTTCGGGTTACTCCTCCAAAGTTTGTCCCCGTGGAAGTCCTTGTTATTGTTTTGAAGTTATAACGATTCCCTTCTCCTACTTACTTCCCCTACGTGTGCTTCCTTCATTAAGCTTGTACCAATTCCGCTTCCTCCTTTTATTTCAGCGCGGAAAGATGTTTTCATTATTATTATTATTATCCTCAAGGAATAAAATACCTTACCCTAACTCTCTAATAGTCCCTCTAGCCGTGTTGTTCTAAACTAAATTATAAGCGGTGCATGGACTAGATTTATATATTTTATCTTTCATATACCTATTATACGTATGGTTTTATATATATCTTTTGTAAATATATGTGGTTCTTTTGTTTTGAATCAGACGGGGACCTTTTATGTAGATGAATTTTTCTTAAAATATTTTTGTGGTTTTAAATTGTAGTTCCTTAAGAGGACTACATCATATTTGTTGGTGAAAAATATCAGTGTATTATGGAAGGAACCATATTCGAAATTAGGCCCATCTCTGTTCAATGCTCCGTTAATTTAAGTTTAAACTTATTTAGATCATCTTTTTTCTTCACCTCTCTAACCTGGATCTGATCCGATATTTTTTAGTTATTTTATTTGATTTACTCAAAGTATGGTTAGATGTCGTTGGTTGTCCATTTAAGGGGCTTTTCCTCCCCCCTTGTTTTACACCCGATTCACGCCTCTGTTTTCTTCCCTTTTTCCTTTTTCCTTTTTCCTTCTTTTCCTTAAGAGCGGACGGAGACTCTGGCGTAGAGATAGTATAGTATGCCACCCCGAAAGAAATCTCGCCAAGAAAAACGGATAGAATGGATTTTTGTAGATAGTCTTGACTTTACGGCGAAGAAAAATGTCCGAGATTTAGAGAACGGAGACAAAAGGAAATCGTTTTGGGGGTGCGTATATGGGTGAAACGTTATTTAAATAACGAGGATTCTATTCCACGCCTTCCCTCCTCCTTAGTTCAATTCGTGTTCGACAGAATGAAACCAATGCGAACGAATGTACAGTTGGGTTAATTTACCAATCTCGTTTCTCTTCCCTTTTTCTGGTTTCCTTTACACATTTGCTCAAATAACTCGAACAGACAGCGAAAAACTTCGCAAACTATTCACTTATTCGCGCCAACACTTTTTCCGATTTCTATCGACAAAAGCGAAGGAAGCGAATTTTTCCGGGATAAGAATAAAAAAGAGGATGGAAAAACTACCGTTTTCAGGTGTAATAGCGGAATGCAAATCGGAAGAAACTCTAGCAGCAGGCAGTTATAGTAAAAGAAGCCTGGGAAAAACATCACTGTCCGATTTTCCTTTTTCTCTCTAAATCTTTTTCCTTCTTTCTTCTTTCTCTGGAATAAACTATTCTTTGACGCGTATATTTGTGCAACGATGGATTGACCTTTCGGAAAATGCCGAGCAAAAAGATTCGCCTAAGGATTTGTTTACGACAAGAGACTGATTCGAAAAAGTTTATTCCTGATGAAAGTTTTAATTGAATTTTTCCTTAAGCTTGTGGTGGATTTTCCTTCGTTAAAAATATTTTCCTGGGTGTTTATTTGGTCTTAAATTTAGGGGAAAATTCACGTTTTGACGTTAGACACGCTTTACGTGTCTACTAAAGGAACGTAATCATGATCAGTTCCTTTTTTTTTTTAATTGCTCGAGGCTCAGTTCTTTGGTAAAGCGTTAGGTGTTAAGTAATGACTGGAAGCATGCAGACTGGTAAAGGGCAAAGATTCAATATTAAAACTCCTTCCTGACTGTTGGACCAGGCTTTTCCTAATTATTATTCATCGTTTCGAGATAAGAAAAGACCTCTTTCTCCTCCTTCCTTCCTTTCTTTCTTTCTCCGAGCTTCTCTTCTTCTCCGGGCTGATGCGGTCCTTTGCGGGGATGCCTTAAGGGCATGACGAAAGGAGGGGAAGACATCCAATGAGCTCCTTGTCTTAATTACCGTCAAGCACCATCACCAGTTCATTTTTACCTCTTAGGGCTCCCTCGTCTCTGGTGTTTGGGCTGTTTTGAGTCCATCTTTTGCACTTCTATGAGATATTATTGTTGTCAAAGATGGTGGTCAGTACCTTAATTAGAATGGTCTACTATTATCAGGGGTTTTTTCACTCTGATTTTGATGGACGCTGGAGCTTTTCTCATTAAAACCTAATAGGTTTGCTTGGGCAAATATAGTCAAAGCTACGTCTCTCTCTGAAAAGGCCTACATTTCCTCTAATGTTCAAAGTTTATCGACGAGTTCTCTCACCGTCCGCCAAAGCCATTAAAACTCCGAGGTTTCACGCCTAATGGCGACCTTTCGAAGCCCCAGTCATGCCAACAAACTCTTGGCCCATTTTTCGCCTCGCTCCTATGATCATTATAAAACGCGATGCGCATAGTAAAATATTCCTAAAACATTTCTCTCTCTCTCTCTCGCACCCGAAATTATTCGAGCGTGGAAAATTGAGAAACTTGACCACTTTGTCTAAATATGTACGTAGACGGACTTCTATAGGTGGTGGTTCGTTCGTTGACCCAGATATTTATACGTGATATAATAGTTAATACATTAAGTTTAGAATTTATTTCAAATTGTTTATTGATGATGGTTTTTGTTATTTTTTTTTTCTTTTCCTTCATAGGTATTTACTTCGCCGAGAACTCCTCGAAAAGTAACCAGTACGTTTATGGAATTGGTGGTGGAACTGGATGTCCCAGTCATAAGGACCGGTCCTGTTACGTCTGCCAACGGTGAGTGTTGATATTATTTTATTTTTGAATTGTTTTTTGCACTGTGCACGCTAGTAGTTAGTTGATTTGCGCGAAGATATAGCTTACCAGCTATGTTTCGCTATTGGTACTGCATATTGGTGTTGATGTTTTCATCCATATTTCCTAACCAATGAATAATCTCCATCAATAATAATCGTCTCCTAAACCTTCCATAATCCAATCCAATCCATCGGTTTCCATTTTTTGCCTTGCTTCCTAACATAAAATGGTTGCGGCCTAATTTAAGTCGATTATAGACGTTGGTTCAACTGTTCAATATTTTTTATGCCTTGTCTCCATTGGTCAGTTAGTTGGTTGTTTGCTTGCTTAGTAGTGGTCCAATAGTAGTTAGCAATTTCATTCTTTTTCCACGCACATATTTGAGAAATCCTTACGCACTAAAGTTGGTTTACTTGGTTGGTATCACGTGGCTTCGACGGAATACCCCTTTGGCACCTTTTATCCATTTATTTTTTCCAACGAAGTACTTAAGTATTTTGGGTGTTTTTAAACTCTCAGGCAACTGCTATTATGCCGAGTGGCCTTAGGCAAATGTTTCCTCCAGTTCTCGGCCATGAAAATGGCTCACGCACCTCCGGGTCACCATTCCGTTATCGGAAGACCCAGCGTCGGAGGATTGTCCTATCCAGAATACGTTGTCTATCGAGGCGAACAAGTACGAAAATTACCTTCTTTTCTTTGTGGTATCCATGGTTCCTAAACCCTCTCCTTTTTTCGTTTTTTTTTTTCCAAAATTCTAATAGGGCTAACTTTATTCTAGGCATACCCCGAATATCTCATAACGTACCAAATAGTCAAACCGGAATTTGATAATGCCGCTTCCGGTTCAACGACGACATGACCGTAACAAAGTGATTTTTTTTTTTTTTTACAAAACGCGAAATCTCAAATTTACCAAACTTTCTATCTACAATTTTAGTAGACGCTAATGAAGTGTTTTTATAATTAATGATTTGCGCTGGGGGGAGGGGCTAGAACTGACAGGAAGTGACGTATTTATATGACATTGTTGTCTTCGGAATGAAATGTGCGCGTCAAACGATCGTTGAATATTTTGAAATTTGGAAGAAAATTAATTTTTTTTTTGGCGAACGCAACATAATATGATTTATGGTTAATTTATTAAGATTTAAATTTCCGTTTATCTACCCCCTCCAACGAAGTTAATGAAGTTTCTTCGTGATTTAAAAAAGTGAGAATTAAGTTTAATTGTACAAATTTTAGTTATTAGGGGTGTAAAAAAATCGTTTATACTTAGTTGTTTTTCCCTTAATTGTTATTAATTAATGTACAGCTTACCGGTTTAAATGACATTTTTTGTGTCATAAGGGTTAGTTTTTTTGGTTAATTTTCCTTCGTTTAATTCCTTTAGATTTTTTTGGGTTAGGGATCATTATTAAAAATAATATTGATAATGTTTGAATTGTCTATAAAAAAAATACTAAATAAATCTTTTCGTAATATCCCATATTTTACATTATACACGCGTAACAAAAAAAAAATGCGGTACAGTTTTTTGAGGCTAATCGACTGAAAAATTTCTGGTTTCGTACGTCTAACCCCCTAAAATTTTTAAACATCATTTTGATGAAAAATTACGTCCATATACCGTTCTTAGATTCAGGGTACAAACATTGAATAAGGGTAGATGCGTTATACATCCTTCGGTGTAACGCTTCAGCTTATGAGATAACTTTTTACGCCACTAGAAAATCTGATCCTAGTGGTGGTATGGTACTTTGCTCTTCCAAAACGTAACCAATGAAGAAAAAGGTGTCTTCGTGGTTTTTAGAACCAAAACCACGTATCTTGTGGTGTGAAGCTTGCAGTTCTTCGGAGTATGGTTGGTATGAGAGTAAATAATTGAGAATTTCATATTTTTCGGTGAGTCTTTTTTGGAAATGCAGCCAATAGCGAGGTTGGTATTGTTTTCCATCGAGGGACACGTGATGTAGCGATTGGAAATCCACTCAGGTATTTGATAAAGGTGGTTCGAAATCGAACTACTTCTTGGTATATTTGTTCCGCGAGAGGCATATTAACTACAATAATTTGAATCAAACACAATTTAGTTTTTTCTACTTACTTTTTGTCCAAACCCACGTATATCAACTTATCCCCCTTTAACCAAACCAATTCCAAGTTATATAGCCTTTGAACCTACTGCTACAATCCTGTTAAACAAACGTGGCATGAGAAGAAAAAAAATCTCTTTTCCAACATCCCTTCCTCTGGCGCTTGCTCTTGCTCTTCCCCTCATCTTTCTTTTAGGAGATGCTATTCCGTTAAGATACACTTCCCGGAGCCTATAAAAAACAGGGAGGAGGAGGAGGTGGGTTTTTGGGGAAGAAGATGAAGAAGAAGAAAAAATATGATTTATAAGTTGGTGTCTCGAAGGGATTCTTATAATGAAGGAAAAAGGGAAGAGGATGGACGCGTTTTCTTCTCTAGATCCTTCTCCCTCTCGCTCTCCATCCTCCCAGTATGTACTTCCCGTTTTTCGACCGTTGGTCTATCTTTACGGAGTTTTGACGGATTACATCTGCCCGTAAACTACTGGCGCGCTATACGAGAAACTTCAGTTTTTGTACCTTTACAAGTTCTATACCCTATAGCAATCCCCGTTTTCTTTTTTTCACCTATAAATCTTGGTTTATTTTTGCCAACCATGTCCTATCTTATCGTTCATAGGGTTACGCCGAATAGAGTTTAAGGTTTAAAACTATATTTTTAAGAGGCTTCTGTTCAGTTAGTTCTCAGGCTATCTCCGTATTCGGGATGGGTTGTTTATGGGGATACTTGGAAGTATTGTCTGTTCGTGACACGTTCTCGAAATGAGAAGGGGATATCTTCGCTACAGTCTCTTGTTTTTAAACGAAGCCGTTGTCATCTACTGGATAAGATAACCAAGAAAATCCTTTCTCGGTCTCCTGTCCTACACTGCTGCTATTGGTTGTAGTGATATCCTTAACTTTCCCTTCTTAAAATCCATACTGTGCTAAGTGTAGTATAATAAAATAGGCATAGTTTTATAGATATTTTTCACGTGGTATTATTGTATTTAATTTGAAAGGAAAATCTTTCGTTAATCTACTTAAGTTAGTCAATTTCAAAAATCACTGTTACGATTTTCCAACAACCCTATCTCACTGATGTTCAAACTATCTTGTTGGAGTTTTCTAGGATTTAAAAAATAATATTCAACATACAATCGTACTGGGAATAGGAGACCCTATCTTGGTACAGGCATCGCGTGTATCATTGAATGGTTTTCACTCTCTCTTTGGTTCCCCTTTGGTTACAGGCTTATCTCTTTTTCGTTAAACTTTAGTATTGAACACGTGGAAGTACCAACAGCCTTCTATTCCCGCGCACTATTTTCTATGATAAAAGTCTGAGCCTCCGATATTTCCTCCCTCGTATGATGTCCATATAAAAATGCCAGTAGTTGTAGAGGCGGTGTGTAAAGGAGAAAAAAAACCTTGCAATATCTAGAAAGCATTAGGAGATTGTAGCCCCAAGGTGGTGCGGTGTTTGTCAGGGAGGAATCGAGTGAGTTAGAGGAGACAGTAATCGCCTACCCTCACTTCACCTCCCTCCCACCCAAATACTTTGAAAAGAAACACGGTTAGGTGCGTGGGAAAGTGGGATGAACGTCAAAAAATTCCCCCACTTCTTACCGGGAGATGATGGCGAGATATTTTTCCATAAATTACATATTGATGAGCCAAGAGAAAATAGGAAAGGGATCTCCCAAAGAAATAAAAATTTTGGAATGGAAAAGTATACGTTCTATACCAATTGGTCGCGTTCTCATTTGAAATTAAACCCTTTTGAGGAAATGGTTAGACATTCGGATATTTCCAAGATAGTCAAACCAGTTATTGGACGCGTACTTGATCAAAGACTATATAGCGAAACCAGGAGGACATGCTCTAAATTTTTCCGTGGTTTCAAATGTGAACGAAACCTTTTTTAAAATATTTCTATTTCACTTCACACTCCATATTTTTATTTTTTCTTTCTCTCTTTCACTCTCTTCTGATTCTGGCGGAAGTTTCTGCTACGAAAAGATGAAACGTCCGTTATCCGAGTGAATTTAGTTAAAAGAGTTGAAGGCTTTAGTACTTGGGCTGTACTCTAACTTAAGTTAGTTTTTACATCATTCATTCATTTACTAAACACGTACAGAGTCGCGGGTCGAGTTATCGTTTACATATACTGATTGTATCGTTGAGTTAAAAATAATTTCCGTAATAAGTATACATTTTTTCGACCCTTTTCTTGCTATCAAATCTGGCCTTAACGGATCTCAGAGTGAATTTTTTTCTAAGATGCACGCCTCGTACGATACGAGCTATGTTGTTCAGCACTGTAATCATTATTCTTTCAGAGTGTTCGATTATGCCCCTTGTAAGTTAAGTCAAGAGTATATCCTTTCGGAGAAAAAGCTTCATCCTTTAATAGCATTTTCTGGTATATAAACTGGTTTACAAGTAAGGGGGATTGCTGGTTATGGGGTCTTTCCAATCTTCGATTTCATTTTGATTGATGGATTTTTGAAAATTTAAATTGCCAAAGGGCTTTCACTCTAAAGAATGATGCTTAATTTTTATCCAACGGAAATACAACAGTTGTATTTCCTATAGAAAATAATATAAACCAAAACAATTCTAATTGCAAAGGTTAATTAATTGGATGACATATAAATAAATACGTCTACTATAGCTTCGTTGATTGAAAACTACATCTCCAAATTTCAATCTGATCATTATATTGACGATATGGGTTAAGGAAGAACTAGGCTTAGCTGTTATACTAGTCTTTACCTTCTTCTGCTCTCTACATCTCAGTATATTCGAAAAACCATCGGTTAAAAGCATTCAGCTAACCCTATTTTTCTACATTTATTTTTTTTCTCCCTTCGGTGAAATATGATTGATAACTTCATGAACTTGGCGTTTTGCGAATCTTCCACGCAGACAACCAAGAAGGGAGGGAAGGGTTGAGTTTGCCCAAAATTCGCCTTCACCCCCTTGGCTCTTTTTCCTAACAATATTGCCTGAAATTAATAAAATAATTGGCCTATTTTTGGCGGTGCGTGGCTGGCTTTCTTTCTTTCTTTCTCCATGCATCACTTTCATCCACCACGGGCAGTAACTCGGTATCTCGAACAAGAGGGAGTTTGGGGATGAAGAAAAAAAAATTATCCAATTTTTCTTTTTTCGTGTCTTCTTTTTCCTCTTCCACCATCTTTTCTGATGAATGATGTTCTAGAAGAATGAGGGGTCTGCTTGGAAATTTCCTGTTTAAAAGGCTATAGACTAATAATCTTTGTCAACAAGTGGTGATGTTCGATAACACTTGTCTCTCTATTGGAAAGTGAGAATTCGTAATGTTTTCTAATTTTCTTACTTGCAACTCTGGAATTTTTATTCAAATCATGAAGGTGAAAAATAACAATTCTTACCGTAATTGCATTTGGTGTAAATTTAGCATCATTACTTGAACGTATATATATTTTCTTCAAGGTAAAGAAACGTAGTCGGGAAACTTTTGCCCGTAGAGATTTTTTTACGTGCGCCTAATAGTTGTTAGGCTGTGGCTAACCTAAAGTAACGACTGGGTGGTTGTATTACCCCTTCCACACTTACCTACCACCTTCCTCCGTGTTGCAGACTATTTTCTAGGGAACTACCTAATTTATGGTCAGCAAACCAACGTGTGGGATCAAATTTTTTTTTCCTTTCTTTTCCTTCTCTTTTCGCTCTTGGGCTTCTTTTTTAAGGATCATAATGGGACGGGTTGGTCTTCATTGGAGAAACTTGGGGGGAAATAAGTGAGATTATCCGAAATAAATTTCATTGATGATGTGTGAACGCGTCCCAAATTCCGACACCTTAAGCCGTATACATTCCTGTAATCGATTATTCGATTAAGATCGAACATAACGCGGCGCGCGCGCTCTTTTGATTTGTGGAGAGACCGCAATGCACGGTGGTATACTGTTTTCTTTTCTTCAGTCTTCTCCTCCTCTTCAACAACCGTCTTTTATCTAAAGGCCTATTTTAGTTTATGTATTGACCAGTGACTGTGGCCACCAGAATTGAAGCGATAAGAAGGGAAAAGAAGCGGTCAATCGGAAAGACTTCCTTGTTGAGTTATACCACGTTACTATGGACAGAAAAATAAAGCCTCTATGGGTTTTATGGTAAAGAAAAAGATCTAGAGAGAGAGAGAAAAAAAAAGAAGGGGCGCTTGGCGGCTCGTTGATTTGACGGATTGACCTTCCAGGGTCGAAGGCTCGAGGTCAAGATTAAGAAGGAACTAGCCTTCTCCACCCCCATCTCGCTATTAACATCCCTGACTCCCTCGACAGACTTTTTTATCCACGGTGCCCTTCGATACACTCGAACGAGCAAAAGGGAAAAGTTTTATTCCTAAAAACGATTTGATGGCAATGATTTAGATGCCTCAAAAGCAAGGAGGATGAATGCTAATGTAATCGGGATGTATTTTAGATCTACATAAAGCGCCCCAAGTCACAATTATGTAAGATAAGTTTTAAATGTTAGGGATTACAAATTCGGCCTTGACCCCATAACCTAACCTAAACACTCCTTGGATAGTTACTTCAGAATTCTTCCATTAAAGGCCTTATCAGAGGCGCTAATTCTTTGCGGCTACTTTTCGTGACTCTGAAATCCCTATTGGGATCCGATTTTTTTCTTCTCTCTCTAGCTCTCCTTTGCTTCTTTTAATTCTTAATTTTTTTCTTCTCTGGAAGTAAGTGGGTAAATGTCCTAGCTTTCTTATTCTTCCCCTTTTTTTTTGTCTTTTGCGCGGTTGGTTCCGGTTCCCAAAGTTTTTATTCGAGGTAATTATTCAGATAGTCGAGAGTTTCACTTCAGCGCACATCCCTCGCCGTTGCTCCGTTTGCTATATTGATTAGAAATGCAAACCCCCAGTGTCCCTCCTCGATTCAGCTCCTTCTCTGGTGCTAAACCCAGCGAAAAGACCCCTTGATACTTGTAGTAACTAAAGTAGATTAAACAATAGTTATCGATGGACTAACATTTTCCGTATCGAGCATTGTCGTGGAATATATAACCTCTACTTGGGCCACTTTTATTTAATATATTTCCATGTCTTTAAGATGGTTTTGTGGACCACGAATAGGGGTGAAATAGTCAGTGGTGGTGTTAGTGGGTGCTCCAGACCAAGAACCATTAAGGAAATTAATGATTCCAACCTTTCTCTCTCTCTCTATCTTTCTAAAACTCTTTTCGAATTCCCAAATGGAATTTTTTTTATATGTATATACGTTAGGGTATCAATAAGAAGGCGGAAAGGGACCCCCCCTTCCCCCCAATGTAGAGTTGATATAAGGAAATTGTGGCCGGATAAAAAAAGGAAAAGGAAACCAGTGAGGCTCAGAATCCTCTTTTCCTGGAAGTAACCCTTAAAGTTATTACCGTAATCCGTGCTAGAATTTGATAGAAGAAAGTTAACGCGTGTGTAAGCGATATCCTGAAGTTTGAGTCTTTAAAGAAATTTTTCTTCAGAAGAGAAATTGCGCTGACTTGGTTGTAATATTTAAAATTGTTTAAAAGTGGGTTTTTATATAATTAGTTTCCTGATAAGTCTGCCATAAGTTGACCATAAGAATGGAAGAATTTCCAGAAATACTTTGAATAGGAGCACAACTTATGATCTAGAGTTTGGAAGATGCTGGGCTGGGGATGGTCCGATAAAATTGTTTTAAATAATTCCTAGAACAGTTTCTTTGCTAAACTTTGAACTTTGAACTCGCGTAACTGAGGGGACGGAACAAGCTACCCTTTTTAAGTCTTTTCTTTATATGGATGGAATAATTTCGACTATGTTTGGGAGAAGTGGAAAGTGGGGGAGGGATTTTTATCTTGCACTGTTCGGTTCTCTCTCTGGATGGACGATCTCGTCTGCTCGGAACTTTTTACTCGATCTTCGCGGCCCACTACCCTCTCGATCGTACAAACTTTTGGAAATCCTTATCAAAGTGGAACTGCTTGGAAAACACAGGGAAGTTTTCGATGATCGATATTCGAACGACGAGCTCATCAATCAATTTTGCTTCTCTCTCTCTCTCTCACTCCTATCCCATCCCATCCCTTTCTCTTCAGCCTCCGGTATTCTTTTGCCTGCCTATCTTCTCTAGGCAAGGTTCTTTTTTCTCTTTCTCTCTCTCTCTATTCGAGCCTCTTTTTCTATTCATTCGCGTTCGCGCGCTAGCTCTTAAACTCCTAAATCTCGTCTTCCTCTTCTCGCTGTTCCTGGCACGAGCTTTGACTCCATTAAGAAGGTAACCTTCCGTCTTGAAAGGTAGTTGAATGTCTTAAACGATCCCCCATCTTCGCCCCACACGCACCTCTTTTTCCCATCGTCCATGTAACGTGAAAGAAAGGAAAACAAGAGTAGCCAGCAAACTTAAAAACTCATGAAGTTATAAATTTATACTGTTTTAAGTTTTGAAGTCTTGAAACTGCCGGAAAGGGTTTTTAGAAGAAAAAGAGCATAATTTGGTGTTACAAATTCCAAAAAGCCCTTCTAGTTTTGATAGTTAATAAGCCGAATTAAGGTGGTCTGATTCAAAGATGCTGGTTACTCCTTTCTCAAATTTATTAAGACCGTCCCAAATTTTCTCAAATCAATATGCCAAAGAACCCCAAAATCTCAGTGGTTTGAAAAAATAGAAATGGTAGGGCGAAGAGAGAAGGTATAGGTCGGTAAAAAAAACCTCATTCGCTCCAGGTGAAAAGATCCCGAAAATATTTAGATCTCCCATCCTCTTCCTTCGTTACTCTACATCAACCCTTTTACCCAAAGCTGCCTATCTTCCCGCTCTTTTTGCAAGGATAGCGATTTTTTTTTCCTTTTTCATCCGAGAGCATCCTTCCCATCATCCTTTTTAGCTTCCTTCTCCTTGGGTTGGATGTAATACTTTAGCTATAGTTCTCCATTCTCATCCCATCCCATCCACCTACACTCTCTTCCAGGCTTGGGCTGATATGTTAAACGACACCTGGAAATTTGATTCAATTTGGCGGGAGATTTTTCCCTTCTGTGGGCGGACTCGTGAGATGAGACTCCTTCAGTGTAGACTGGAGAAAAGAGATGCGGGGAGGGATAAGTTTGGTCCAAAATGGGTTGGAAGAGGATAGAACGGGAGGAGGAGGGGAGAGATGAAGAAGAAAGTGTCTCCATCTAACGTGATTAGAAGAGAGCTGGAGAAAAGCGCCCACTTTAGCACCGCCATGCAGACTCGGTGGTAATATAAGACCCATCAAAGATATAGCTTGGGTATAAAAATATTCTTTACACGTAAGAGAGAGATTTAAGATGGGTTATAAAGATGATGGGCCTGAATTTACTCCTAAAATATTATTCTTTCTAATTATCAATAATTTTGAATCTTAATTAGATCTAGAAAGATGGAGTTACATCTCAATAAATTAATCACAGCCTGAATTCCTGTAGATGTTAGACTGTATTTAATATCAGTATGGTAATTAACCTTCATTTCTTAAACTGGATCTCATTTATTTTTTTTTTATTCTTTATTTAAAGGGTCATGCCAAAAAGAATAGTTAATGACACCGATATAGACTAAAAATTGGACCAGGGTGGGGACCAGTTTTCAATTTTCGTTAACCCTAACCCTAACTCTCGTGCTTGCGGAGGAAAATGAGTTTACTAGAAGGGCGGCTAATCTGTCATTCGGATGAAGGTTTTGGGAGGTTAGGACACACACACACTAGCTCCTTCTTCGCTCGAATTCCCCCGGGCCTAATTTGTTTACATAATTCATGAGACCTTCCTTAGAACCTTCGGCCAGTGATTAAACGTTTTTGAATATTGAAATTACCGCGGTTTTTTTTTCTTGTACTCCCCTAAACTCTTTCGAATCTCTCCTTTGCAAATTTTCTTTTGCGTGACGATATTAGAATAAACTTTGTATCGAAACAGAATACAGGAACTACTAGCTTAAAGATAAACGATGAACATAAACAAGAAATACTGCATGGGAATATATTACTGGGTAAAAGTGTACCGCGGCGGTTATGGTCAGCCATTCCTCGCAGCATTTTTTTTCTCTTCTTTACTCCTAGCTTGATTTGTGAAGCTTTTTTCTTATTCTTTATACAAATATATACATTTATATATAAAGAGGGAAACCGAGTGACCCTTGGTCAATCAAGCCCGTCTCTCAAGCGCGACGTCAATTGGGGATAACTCGATCTTCCGTGTCATTCTCCATTCTGCATCTTGACCATCGTTTTCTTTTATACATTCTTAAAGAAAGAGTATCGCTACGCAATTAAATTATCTTTGGTCACTTAATGTACCTATTTTTCTCTCGCTTTTAAATTAGGTATTTCTCTGTCTTTCGATGGAAAAAACTTACAGCTGAAGATTCTTGGGACTTTTGATTGAAAGTCTTTTGTTGTCCAGAATAATAGGGAGTTAATTGCCATAATCTTGCTTAACGCGTACTTCTGAAAGATAAAAAATTGAAATAAAGGGCTCTTTTTGTGTTGCGGGTCGGACCCTCTTGTGTGGCTGGCACACGCTTCCTCTTGTACTTCTTAGGAAATACATTTTTCCCGCCAAAATGGGAGGGTGATCTTTTCGATTATTACCGCGCCTTTTTTCATGCCGAACAAAATGAATTGTTAAGAAACGCGGCACGCCACTAATTATTTTAATGGGAACCTTTTAATATAATCTCTTTTCTTTAGACATTCCCCCAATTCTTTTTACTTATTTCTTTGTTAATGTTCTTAACGTTATTGTTTCTCCTTTTATTTGTTCCCAATTTTACCTTGGGAATTAATTGATCACTTAATTAAAACGCCGATGCAGTAATTATTAGAAGCGTGTCAGGGTCATTGGATACTAATTGACGATTCGAGTAATCAATGTACAACCTCGAAGCTTGCTTCGACTCTACGTAATAAAATGAATAGCCCCTACATTGATACTTACCCGTTGAACACTTGGAGTTTTAGAGAAGAGCACTACCAGGGGCAGTATAATATAGTTTTTTTTAAAAAGTCCAAACATTTTTTATGTTAATATCCCTAATTTATAGGCCATAAATAGGCAATTGTTTTATCAGAAAAATCAAAGGTGCTTAAAAAGAAAAGGCAGGTTTATTTTTAATGCCAGAAATAAAAAAGACCTGCGAAATGTAAACGAATTTTCGACGATGCTTCTTCTGGTTCGATTTCCAATTTCCTCTTGATATCTTTTTTCCTCTTTCTATTGTCTTCATTCTTCTTCTTTTTTTTACGATAACCTCTGCTCGTAAAAATCGAGTTTACGCCCGAGAATGATTCTAAATTAAAACTTTTATATCAAAAAGGGGTTCAGATAATAATTTATCGCTCGTAAAAGAAAAAAGGAAGGCCAGGCCAACACGCTGCTTCCGAAGACTGCGAAATAATTGCGAGCGAAAATTAGTTCTTTTTATACTGCGGCAATAAAAGTATCCCCACGAAACCCATATATATATATATATAGACTTCGGAGGAGATATTCCAGTACGATGGTTAAGAGAGAGAGAGAGGATGAGGCGTTAGGAATATAGTAGTCATCGAGCACGTCTACGTTTTATTAAGGGTCCTTTTAGCCGCGTAAGGGGGCCAAGGGGCCACTGGTATCTAGGGGATCCGCGTCCATCTCCTTTTTACCGTTCTTACTACCTCGTACCGTAAGGGTATAAACACCATATTCACTCTCTCATTCTTTCATATAAGATACTTCTCTCTTTCTCTCTCTCTGAGAAATACAGATTTTTTTATGTATCATAAAACGTAAAGGGTTCGGTCATAATATTCATTTGTTTATTACTTTTGTTTTTGCGAACTCATAATATTGGGCCCTATAAATTAAAACATTCATTAAAATTTGGAACGCGTTTAAAACGTTTTCCATGTAATGTCACTCGATTCGTTTTGGGGATAAGTACTATGAAAGAGGTCATAGGGGTAAAAATAATTATTTTTAAGAGTTTTAATTAATTTTGATTGAAGTAATATCACCAAGTGTAATTTATGTTCGGCCCCCTGACGAGAGTATACAGGGTGTTTCTGAAAGGTCCATCAATAATGAAAGGGCGTGTTTATTGGGCCATTTTGAGTCGAAAATGTTCAATGGCATTTTTCCGTCCGGGCCACTGTTTTCAAGTTATGATTGGAGTAATTTACGGATGACCCCTTAAATTTAATTAAGAAATTTTAAGACAGCGCTAATTTAATGAAGGGGTCATCCCTAAAATATTCAAATCATAACTCGAAAACCGTGGCTCGGACGGCAAAATGTCATAGAACATTTTCGACTCAAAATGGCCCAGTAAATACGCCCTTTCATTATTGATGGACTTTTCACAAACACCCTGTATATAGCAATATATACAAGATTGTACACGGGTGAATTGGGTCTCCTTCCCCAGATATAGGCGGCTTGACCAGTCGCATCCTACTCTCTAATACTCTGATTCATTTTGGGGGCTCGATTCTGGTCAGGCACGATTTCCCGGTAAGATCGCCAGTTGGGAACGGTGTGTATTTTTCCACCCTCCCTTCTCTCCACTGTGCTCCGCTTTTTCTCTTAATACCTAATAAAAGCTAAGCTTTCGTCCTCGGACGAGTAGAGGGCAAGCTAGCCTCGTTTTCGTTCTGGGCTTAACAAAGCCGTTAAACCTAACGAGTCTCCTTCTTTTTTTTTAGTAAAGGAGAAAAGTTAATAAGCGACGGTGATCGCTTGGGCATCCCAAAGATTTCTTTGCCCGGAGAGCTAAATTGTCTCTAAGATCAACCCTGAGAGAGAAGAAACAATCCTGTACAGGGTGTTTATGATAAGGCTGTCTTAAATTGAAGGATGCGTTCGTAGGGTCAAACTGTGTGGAAAGTGTCAAAGAACATGCTGGGGGCACAATGTCATTTAGTTACGTAGATATGGGCTCCCAAACAATGATTGGGCCCCAAAAAGACTGATGTAAACATACCAATCTTCATTGTACTTCAGGATGAGTACACTGTCTAATTTCTCCACATGTTTAGGGGCTAATCAATAATTGAGAGCCCATATCTCCGTTGCAGACCTTGGGAACTTTTTAACTCATTTTGACCCAAGTAACATAATCAGCCACACCCTGTACTTCCCGCTCCGTTTCGGAACTAAATTTCAGCGGGGCATCGTTGCTAGATACTCAAAATGAGATGGAAGCTACAGATCGTCTCAGCTTCATTTTACAATTCGTTATTACTTCAGTGTTTACTTTTGTATCTTATGTATTATATGAAATGATAGAGTAACGCCGTATTGAAGATTTAACCTGAAATGTATTGCCTTTCCCGGATGATGGTTGAAGGGGGGGTTAGTATAGCACCCCCGTGAGTCCGATGATAAAAGGAAAGAGAGCACTCAAAGAGGCGGAATGAGCCGTTTCGGACTGGGCCTTTGATTTATTTGCTTTTGCCCTACGCTCGCCTGTATATATATATATCTATATATATATATACTTTTAATGGGTTAGAATTCTTCCTTAAGGTGTAAGGGAAAGAGATATATATTTATCGATCCAATTTACGTCGCTAATTTAAGTTTGGGATAAGTTTAAGAATTATATTTTAAAAGCTTTATATATTTAGGATTAAATAACTCATTAATCAAGAAGAGTTTTATATCTCGCTGCTATGATTTATTTAACTCATTTTTAACTGTCAAACTATTTAAAGTATTTACCTACTTAATTCGAGGGGAAAAAAATAATAGTTTAGTTTCGTATTTCCCTAAAGATTCGAGAAAGGAATTTATTTTTTATTTTTTCGCTGTGAAATTTTCAAGTTTTATTTAAAGAGAAGTTTGGATCGCTTATGACTGTGATGAATTTCTAAAAGTTTCTTTTTTTTTTTCTTCTTCATCTCATCTCTCAAGCGTCTAATTTTTATTTTATTTTTATGAAAGAAAATATTTCATTATGAGGCTTTTTTTAAAGTAAATTAACGCAAAATTAAAATTAAATTCTGGTTATAATCAGTAAGTATTTAATGGAGGAAGTATTTAGGGGGGTTTTGGGTTAATTTATTTCTGCTGCTTCTAATAACCGTATCGTAAAGAGCTTGCTTCTGGGCTAGAAAAGAAAGAAAGAAAGATAAAAAACGTCTAGAAGGAGGAGGAGGAGTGTTATAGGAAGCTTTAATATCTTTTCTTTTCATGACGCGTGAAATGAAAATTTTTCTAATTTCTTCCATGCACGAATCCCTTTGGCGCGCGTGCGGAGCTGCACGGCTTTTCTCTTCTCTTGATCCTCCTTTTCCATCCCCTTTTTAAAGATAGATGGCTCTCCTCTCGGGGATTCAAGCACCCCCCCCCCCTCTTTCAGATAACCTAAACGAGATACGCGAAATGGAAAATTGTCTTAATTCTATATCTGGAAGTTTTTCGCTCCTAGTTTTAATTCGCTTTTCCACTTCTTCCCTCCATCTTTCCTCCTCCTCCGTTCTTGGTTAGTAGATAGGATGGGTTGGGTCGTCGGAATATCTTATTTCTTGGATGTAACGGATTAAATCGAGGAAAGGGAATTCCTCAACCGCTTTATCTACTATTCCCTAGTTCCCTTGAAAATTTGGCAAAAGAGTTGAGAAAGAGCTTTGGGGACTCGCGCGCTCGCGCGATCCCAAAATTAGTTCGGGAAAACTACGTCGAGGAAAAGATAGAAGATAAAGGAGTTCTCCCCCATCTACTCTTCTATGTCTACGTCTAGGGCTTCTATTCAATAACCGTGTTATTCTCTTTTGGGTAGGAAAAATGAGAGGGGGGTTCTAGCGTATCTAGATGCTTTAAACGAAAGGAGAAAAAACTTATCAACGCGTTAAAAAAAGAAATTGAATATGATTCCTCGGAGGAAATAATAAAACTCATTTTTATTTTATTTTATAATTTTTTTCTTCCTTTCTTTTCCTTTTTCAACTTTTTTAAACGAAAATGTTGAAGTATTAACTCCGTAGTATTTAGCTTGTCAAAAACATGGCGTATACCCTCTCTTCTCCTATAGCCGAATATAAACTTGGTTTTGGAGGATGGAGTCTAGAGAATATTCTTTTTTTTCTTTTCCGGTTGGTTCATGGACTTTGAACCATAGAGGACGAGGAAAGTTGCAAATTTATCCCCGCATCAGGCAATATTGTCGTACAAGGCCCACCAAACAAATATCATAATGGTGGTCGTATATTAGATGCTAAGGGTTGAAGAGAGTTTGAAAAAGTCCTAACATAAAGTGGTAGTACCAAGGACTTTGGACCATGACCCTTTTTCCCCCAAAACTCCGTGCCTACCCTCCCTCTAACTGAATGTTTTGTATTCTTAAAGCGTAGTGAATTCTGGTCCTGTTTAATTCAGCGTCCATGGTTAGCTTTTCCTCTAGATGAAAAAAAATGTGTAATGATGTTCTCTTCTTTAATTTTTTAAAGGAAAGAATTAATAATGGAAAAAGTTTAATTTCTTCCGAGTAATTTTAATTCTTTGTAGACGTCATTCTTTATTTTTTTCTCTCATCTTTTTTGATTAGTTTTTTTTTTGTGTCGGGGTTTTACTGTTTATGAATTTTTCAAAAGGGGTTTAATGTTTTTTCCTCTTAAACTCTTGGATAAATATAACAACTTGTCCCGAACGGTAAATTTAATTTGAGTACTGCGCATTATTGTAAATTAATTTAAACCTGAATTTAATTTTTATTAAAAGTAAATGCGTCTAAGGTGTCAAATAAGGAAACGATCGGGTGTAGACAAGCGAAGGGTGACCGAAAAAAAATGTTTTGGAAAAGCTGGGATGGAAAGTTTTCAACACATCGTCCTTGTTAATAAGCGCGACTCGAGGGATTCTGGGAAAGGGGGTGGGGGTTAATACTCCAGGGTGTTAAAGATAGGAGATAAATATGGCGTCACTCTCGACTAGAAAAACTCCTTCTACGACGATGGTATGACGAGAGCGAGAGGGTTTGGTTGTCCGCTCGCGTCCGAGAGATTTATTTGTCCAGAGTTTTTCCCTTTTTTGACGCTACCTCCCCGGAGGGAAGTCGCCGCGGACAAGTGTCAACTTTGTTCGGACGTCTCGGACGCGTATTGAGAAAATAAGTAGGATATGTCATTTTCTCTCCCTGTGTCTCTAAAGTTCTTTCGAGTCGTGTCATCTCCCAGAAGAAAGAGCCAATTTTCTGGCCTATATACCCAAAAAAAAAAAAAAATATGACCCAACACTATATAGCGATGAAAAAATAAAGATGGAAGTTCTTATAGGATTTCATCAAACTTGAAACATTTTTTGGTAAAATCACTTTAACTTGATCCGCCTCTCCATTATAGTATCTATTTTTTGATGCTTAAAGGTTTCAAGTTGCGAGTATCAGGATAAAACTTTATAAAAGTTCTGTAAATTTTTTTTATTCTTAGCATAATTTATTTTGGTTTAGTTCAGACGCGACACCGTATTGTCGAAATAGAATACCGTAATTTTCATTGATAAACGCGTACTTATACCTTCTGGGAAGAGGAGTTTAAATGAACAATGTTGGTTAGGGTGTATGGGATAAGGAAGAGGAGGAGGAAGTTTCTGTTTTCTATTAAGGAAAAGAGAAAGTCGTCGAGGCGAGCGGGGTTTGGGGAACGAACGAACGAACGAGTTTGTTGGAAAACAAAAGAAAAACCGATGAAGGTGAAATTATTGGGAGTTGGTAATGTTGGGACCGGGTTCTTTCAGCGCTGGCGGAGCTCGCTTGTCCTTTTTCCTCCCACCCCCAAGATTGATTTTCCAATTAAGACTCTCTCTCTCTGTTCCTCTTCCTTTACCTAGGTCGCCTAGTTTCTAAATAGCTTTCAAATTGAAGCTCGATTTAGCCCCGGCCTGCCGAAAGTACCTTTTCTATTCGATGAGCTCCGAAAAAAGATGAGGATGGGATCTTTTGGTTTATATAAAAGAGGATGTCGTAAACGTTGGGGTCGAAACGGCGGTCGCCCCAATATATATATAAAAGGGGTGAAAACGGGGGAATTTTAATTAAAACCGCCCTTACAAACTGCAGTATGCGCGAGCTTCCCTCGTGTTTACCCCTATATTTTCCTTCGTTTCACCCCCTCCCATTCCACCTCTATCTTCCGCTAATTACCGGCGCTTGTTTGACGGGTACGGACCAAATAGCGCGTGGTGCTGCTGGAGTTTTCTCTTTGACAGCTCCGCGAGCGCCCTTTCTCTCTCTCTCTTTGCAACAGCTTGAAATACGATGCGGTTTCTACTCTTTCTCCATACTTTTATCTATCCATCCCGGTGTGTTCGCTCTGATTCACTCACTCACTCCGGTCTCATCTTTTGCACGCTTTTCCTTTAGTCCTCTATGTCCCCGAAATCGTTCCTCCGTCTTTTATATCGCTAGATTTCTGTATATGGGTCTAGTTCTTTTCTCTATACCTAACCTTCAACGTGGTATACGGTATACTTCCTCCGGAATTCGTAATACTCGAAGCACGGGTTCCGGGGGGCTAATTTCTCTATTAATTAGTGAGAATCTTTATAAGCGAGTTATCTCATCAATCTCTCTAGTGTTCGAACGCGCGCGCGGACTGTTGTTGCGTTTATATATATTTAGAATTAGTGCGCAAGAGAGACACGCCCATTTTAATTATGATTTAATTATAACGCGATTTTGGTTAGGAGCTTTGTGTGCCGAACCTAATTAGATTGAAACTGAAATTAATTGCTATGTATGTTTTGGATTGAGTCTTTGGATTTTGATTCGGAAATGATTAGTTCTAAGTTTTCACGTGGATATGGACGCATTTTCCGTTTTTGGTAGTAACCACTCTCGTCTCATGCTGTGGCAAAATTGCAGTTACGCCTTGTTTCACAATAAGCTACCAACAGTTACTCGTCCACGTAACAGACGTTCTTTAGTCTATGTACTACCCTCCGATACTCGAATGTCAAGAAATATATAAGCCCATTTACGGATTTTCTTTCGGTTCAATCTTTTTCGAGAGCCTAGCTGATATGGATAGGTCGGGTTATAAGAAAAATCCGTTAAAATCGGAACCTTCTTCACCTTTTTCCGATCTTACCTTCTTTTTTTTAATTTTTGAGGGTGAAAGAGCCGGGCGTCTTTTAGTGTTTTCGCGCCTCGATGAACCGGAAGACGTTAGGGGAGGAGGTGCTAGGGTAAAAATGAAACACTCTAGACTTAAGCTCGGGCTCAATGAGAATGGTTGCGCTGCCGAGTAAAGGAGGAGGAATGGAGGATGGTTCGAGAAGAAAATTTTCCCGCTGACTGGAAGAAGCAATTTCGAGGCCTCACTCGATAGAAAGAATGAACGGAAATCTCGACTTAATCTTGTTGAGCCGTCGCTTCCAAACAAACCTTGCCTTTCTTTCTTCTTACTAAAACTCCTCTCCGTCCTCCCATCCCACGCACTCCCTTCGATGATTGCCGCCCGATGGAGTCTAGACACTATAGCTTTTCAAGATTAGATTTTACCACTGTTCCAAGCCCCGAGTATCGCGTGAAGGTCATAACGCTAAAGTGTTAATTGCCCCATTTGAGAAACGTATCTCAAAGTAGTTGACGAAACTCTTACAAATTGAGAAAGTTCTTGAACAAACCTTGTCTGAAATATACAATATCCACGTCAATTTGTGACCCCCTTTGATTTTGTACATGTTTAAAATGAACTAGAATTATTTGGTAAAAACTATGGCGCATAAACAGAGGTTTTGATTATCCGTTCAATTTTAAATGCAATTCCGGTTGATATTATGGACTTCTGTTGTTACGCTGCTAATATTTCCTTAGGAAATTTTGATTATTCTTTTGACTGTAGTCGAGATTCCTCGTAAAAAAATACTGTACGTTCGAGATGAGTCAAAATGAAACACTGAGCTCTCCGTTCCTCGCTCATAATTTTTATCCTGTGCAGATTTCTGAGCGTCGAAACATTCTTTGAATTGATTAGAAAATCGGCTGAGGAAATTTTTAGCGTCGAATCCCCATTACAATATATAGCGCCCAGTACCCTCGAGAAGTTTTAATCCGCTTTATACCTGCTGATTGTTATGCACCAAAAGTTCTCTTATACCGGAGAAAAATTTTTGGAAATTAAAGAAACGACGTACGCTCTATTCGTATTTACTTACCCTCGTTTCTCGCAATTCCAACAATTTTCAGCTTCATTTAGACTCGTATTTTTGACTTCTTTCCAGACTTAAGTTTCACTAAACGAAAGGGAAAGTAAAATAGACGAATTGTATGGGGTTTTTTAGACGTTTTTACGCAACGAAATAGATCCCGCAACATCCCTTTAAAAGCATTGTAAAGAGTGTAACTCATTTTTACCTGAAGCATGTAGGCCTAGAGAGAATTTAGTTTTGTAGAGTAAGTTCTTGAGTTAAACATCATCTTCTGATTATATGAGCGAAGATTTTTCTTTAGTTGATTCGTTAAACGACTGGGAAATGCGTGATGAAAGAATAAGAGTGGAATCACCAAAGTAAATGCGTGGGTTTTAGGCCTACCAAAGATGAACTTTTGTGTTCGAGTACGATGCTGCAATAGGTAGATACGCGTTTACTAAGTCGGGTAAGTGTGGTAAGGAGGGTAACTGAGTCCCTTTGCAATGTATTCACCCTTTAGAGGCGAACGCTTATAGATAACTAGGTGGCAAACTACCTAGATATAAAAGTTTTCCGGTGACAGGAGGAAAAGATAAAATTTTTGGGAATCGAAAATGAGTATACATGGGTGGGCAGCGATGACGTTTTTCGGGTAGGGCCAAGTTGGGCGTAACGTGTAAAAGGCAAAGCTAAAAGCTCGCGAGAAAGCATCGAGAAGGATGAAGGAAAATGGGATAGAGAAGTTGAAGAGCCATCCGTAGTAGCTATGATGGGGAGAAAAAGTCAAGAACGTTTTCCGTTAGTCGTCGGAGCGTGGAAAGCCAATTTCTTTATCATGCTCCGCTTCCTTCTTATTAAAAATGGAATTTCCACGCAGCTAGACTATCTCTTCCCACATCCCGATTCGTACTAAGGATGTTCTCTATAGACAACTTCGGTTACTTTAGCTCGGATTGCAGTTTATACGTACATACCGTCCACGAATAGAATACGTTGCCCCACAAGAGAATCCTATTAATTCAGGCGCATTATTTTGGAAGCGATTAAGTCATTTATTCAACTAATTATCTATATATATAATACTAGTAAACATCTTAAATGATCTGAAGGATTAGAGCATAGTATAAGCTCTAATTTCCTGTTGACATTCAAGGTATAAAGGTGGAAAAGGATAAAGTTGTAGAAGTTGTTGTTGGAAATCAAAGACACAACAACAACCTTGGAAAACAGTCGCGAAACAAGATCAGGTGCAATTCTGATCAAAAATACGACCTCACATTCCTATGCATCGTTTGACTAACTTGGTAAAATGGTCCAAAGGCAACCAGAAACTTTGCTGATGGCTCAAGTCGAAATTGTCTGTTGGAATACATCCTTCTCTGAGGTTCATTTCAAGGAGAGTATGCATTAGCTTTATAGGCGGGAGTGTGCCACCTTCTAAGCCTAAACACGATGAAACTTCCCAGCGAAATAGCACCCTATTGAAATTGTGTTGGTTGGGGGGGGATAAAAGATCGATTCGAGGATTCTTACGCGTTAGCTTTTTAACCTTAGAGTTTTGATGATAAGAGGAAGCCGAGTTGCGAGAAAACGAGTAGTTTTCCGTGGCGATATGCGGGGTGGTTCTAGATTGTTTCACCCCGAATTTGCTCTGTAAATTAGCCGCTACTTCCAGTATCTATGGTATTACAACCTCTATCTGAAGAGGTTATGACTTCCAGATAACAGTGTGAACAAAATAAGCTTTCTTCAATATTTATCACTGTTGACTTCCAACATTGTCCCTTCTCTAGACACTATAGAGCACTCTGGAACGCCTTCGAATTACACTATCGAAATACTCTCGGAGCGCTCTGGTGCTGTAATTAAAAAAACATTCTATTAGAGAAGGCCTTAAGGTTTTGATATTCTTCAAGTTATGATCTTCTAAGGATACTCAAGATTTGTTCCAACTTTAACCATATTGCATTTTCTGTACGAAGTATGGCAAAGAGCGAAGCACTTCAATACCGGAACTGCTTGTCCTTCCTTCGTCCTCCCCCCACTCCTCTCTCTCCCCTTGTATACCTCCTTTCTATGGCGGAATAACCCTCCTTGTCTACCCCTTTATCTTAGTTCCGGAAGACAGCCAATAGGGCGTCTGGAAATTGCCAAGCTTCCCCTGGCGTCTACTCCTATTGTTTTTAGTCGGAAGCATATATAGTACTCTCTCTTATATTATACTTTTTGTTCAGTTTTTCTTTTTATTTTTTTGCAGTTTTTTAGGCCTAAAAAAGGTCTATTATGTAATTTATCCCATTTGGAGTCTACATCACTGTTTAAGGCTCTTTGTTTTAATATATATTCTTATAACTGTTGAATTTTTAAAAGTGGGATAGTGGAATTTGGTAAAGAATGGAAAATGTATAACAGAGGCTGGAAACGTTTTATGATATTGCTAGAGAACTTTTATTGTTGCTTCTAAAATATTTTAATTTGAAAGCTTACCACCATGCTTAGGCACCAATAAACAAAGGGTAAACAATATTAAATGCACGGACAGTCGATGTGGTCACTAGAGAAGTATTGGTCACTCTCTCTTTCTCTCTTGAAGGGAATAAATAGCTCAATAGGTTATTTCTTGACCATTTTGTCCCGTTTAAAGTAGCCCTTAAAGACACGTGTACTAAATCCCATAATGCAATTTGAAACCCACTACCTTAGGATGATATTGTAGAGTTTTAAAAAAATGAAAGCTAAGCTACCCGTGGCTCAAGATAAAGAGCGGTTGAAAGAGAAGGATTGAAAGGGTTATTACGGGGCTTAAAGCCGACCCTGTTTGACCATTTCTCCACGCTTGACCAGTTAAAAGAATAAAGAAAAGAGAGACCCCATCAATCGCCATCCTCTCTCGCTCCTACTCTTCCTTTTTTTAGGCTGGCCACACGCTTGACCCACCAAAAATAAAAATAAAATGGACTTACAACGAAATAAGGAGAAAAACTACCAATGGATGGCTACTCTGTGTGTTTTTATAAAGGGGTTAGGCCCAGGGCTAGGATAGTAGGAATTTTTGAGGCTAGCTCCTAAATATAGAGGTATTAATCTTCTTTTAAAGTTAAAAGGGTTAATGGGAATTCTTTGTCCCTTTTTAATACATCTATCACCAATGCATTTGGTTTTTGTATTTTTTTAGGTCCTCTATATGATTTTTAGTACAGTTATGGAAGATCCCTTAATCCTAAATAGCGAAAGCCTTAGTGTTTTCCCTTCTTATCCCCGAACAAAGTAGACTTCAAAAGTTTGACGTTTATTTGTTTCTGTTGGATCGCCTTCTCTCAAAGATCTTTGCTTGTGCTAAGACTTATACGAAATCCAAGGAAAAAGGGGCCTTTTTTCTTCGTCAATGCCATTTGCGGCAAGAAAAATTGGGCAGCCCAAAAAAAGAAAGAAAAGCAAAAGGGGGGACCCTGCAAGAAAAATATCGAAAAAGGAGGGCGAGAAAAACCGTCAGAGAGAACTTTTTCTCATCCTTCTTTTTACCGTTTCATTTCTGTTCTTTAATAATGAGCTGGAAAACAATGGCTTCGGAAGTAGCGGAAAACGAGCATCCCATCAAAATAGACCTTTTCTAGAGAAGATGCCCCTTGATCAGTCGACGCCTATCTTTTCTGACAAAAGAAATGTAGCGAAATACGAGGACTTGTCTTCAAATTGGAAACGTCTATATACACTGAAAGGGCCTCCAGAAAAAAAAATATCCGTTCTATTTCTCCAGATCCCCAGTTTCTAAGATCATGCAAAGTCCTAAGGACTTAGAGACGCCCCGTTTCCGTATGGGAAAGAAAAAAGAGATCTGCGGAATTGGTACTGGGACTGCTTGGTACCTTTAACGAGGTTGGTTGGCTATGGTACGCTGTATTTTTTTTATTCTACATCTTTATCCGCGCTCGGAAATGGGAACTTTTGTTTCGACAATCATGAGCCGGAATAACCGTTCTTATTCGTGAATGCATTGCTAGGAACCCTTTTTTTGGTAGCCAAATGTTTATCGCATCCTTTTCCTAAATTGGACGCCGTTTTGGCTACTTTATGAGCTGCGCTTTTGAAATCATCATCTCATTTCAGGATTTAGTAAAATAGATAAGCTCATTGAGTCAAGTATAAACGCAGTTTCAAGGCCTATTAATCCGTAGTGTTATATTTACAAGTAAAATGGATTAATTCTCAATTTAATATCATAATATTGTGTCCTTATCGAACTTGTTTATAGATCTCATCCCGTTACAAACGCTTCCTAAATTCCCATCTCAATTGGTGCTTGAGGAGCTTAGTTTGAAAATTCCTCTTCTAATTCCAAAACATACTATAGAGTCCGTACCACCTTGAAAAATGTACAAACTACTTTATTAATATGGCCGTATACACATATGTGTAGCTCCGCGTCGTTTCTCTATTGCTGAACCTTTATATTGACATCGACTATAGTACTTGAATGATTTTTGGCGATGCTTTAGAGTCATCTAGCGGCAAAAATGTGAAGTAATTTTCCAAACTTTTCTCACGTCATGTTTGTTAGTTGGTAATGCATTCGCTGTTATTTTTCCCTCAAACCGAGAGAGTTGACACTTCTTTAGAAACTGGAGTTCAAACGCGTACCAATTTCAGTAATATTTTTACATTTTAAGTACATTTCTTTCGATTCAATGATTGATCTTTTCGATGGTGGCCAACGGAGGATGAGAAAGATACCGGTTAAGAAATAGACCATTTATCACGGAGTGTGAAAGCTCCAAAAGGAGAGGGGAGCTTTAAATACCGACTTAAAAGTTATTGATATATATTTTTTTCCTTCGATTTGTGAAAGAGTGTAGTAAAAATGGGGATGGTTTTGGTCGATTGCCGATATTTCACGGCGTGAAATTCACGCTCGTAAGTTGGCCACAATCGCGTAGTACTACCAGTACCGGGAGGAGGAGGAGAAGAGCTAAGGGAAAGAGAGAGAAATTTTCTTCTCTAGAAAGTGGTCCTTCCTCTAATTTGCATATAAATAGAAGCGATCTCTCTTCTTCTGTTTTCGCCGCCGAGCATTTTCCGAGCGCGGTTTTATATAAATAGCTTCCCTTTATTCGGGTCACTCCGTCCGAAGATTTTACTCTCCCCTTTTTTTACTTTCGCTTTCTTTCCCACTTCGTATGTAAATATATCGAATGGTCTGACGAATTCACCCATGAATACGAATTGAACCACGAAACGTCTCTAACAATCGAAAGTGTATGGCCAATCCCTTCAATATTGTTGAAAAAGTTGAAAATATTCTTCGCCCCTCCCCCGTTCTAGGTACTTCTTGAAACTTATCCCGAATCGAAATTTTTCCATACCTCTCCTTTATATATTTCTTTCCAAGGCCCGTTCTTAAGCCTCGGCAATGAAAAATAATATATTAGTTGGGTTCATTCGAAGAGAAGTCAATAGTTCTGTCACCCCCCGTTTTTATTTCTTTTCTTAAATGGGTACCGATTCATCACCACTCTTTTAAATTTATACTGATAATAGAAGTACGTCTAGAATCTTCTCGAACGTTTCGTGCGCGCATTCGACCTATCAACTTCAAAACTATATTGCTTTTTGAATCATTTCGAATGGCTAGAAACTCGTTTATTTGTCACTTCTAGATTTAGTATCGTTTTGACCTAAATTTCTAGCATTTGCATTGTTACCATCTCATATTTAATGCCAAACTGTCCGGCACTTTCGTAGACCATAAATATTTTAAAGTTTAATTTATGATTAATGCCCTTCCCATTCTACTAGGCCTAATCAACATTATGTAAATTTAAAGATATGTCTAATTTTAATTTTTCTTTTATTTTCACAAAATAACCTTATTAATAGAATGGTATTTTGAATTATTATCGATTTTAAATAGTTTGTTTTAATTTAATATTTCAAAATCGTAATTTTATTCAATTTTCATATTTTTATTTATAGTTTTGCGTTTTTCCCGCCAATACGCAACTTTTGAATTTGGTGGCCGTTGTCTAGCCGGAAAACGGAAATTCCCTTGACTCCTCGCGAGGCGGAATAACGCGTGCGCCGTGCTCTTTCACTCAGTGACCAGACGCCATTATGTCGAACTAGGTTTAAGAATTTTGTACCGAATATTTGCCGATTGCCGTGATTTTTCAGCCTCATGGACTCAATGTACGTTCTCTTCCAGGATCTAGGAAATGAAAATCAGCCGCGTACTTTGTAAGTACATCTTTTTAACGCTTTATTTACGCTACTGTATTTCGGGTACCGGCTTTGTAGTCGAGGTTCTCCCTCGGCGTTCAGCCATTCCATTTTTCACATGTGTACGAGGGTACAACGTGTCCCTTTCTTTTCGACACGAAGCTTGCCGCCTTTTTTACGAGCCTTTTCGCGTTAATTTTCCTAGGTACGTCGGTAACCTAGATCCCTCGGTGACGGAGGAATTAATATTGGCGCTGTTTGGACAGATTGGAGCGGTCAGGGGCTGCAAAATCATTCACGAGGTGAGTACCCGAATTTCCTTTCTTTCCCTACAGCGCTATAGGCGCCAAATTCGGATTCTGGAACGTTTCTCCAGCAAAACCTATGGGATTTAGGCCTAGGGATGGTTTCATGTATTATTTTGTCATTGAGGGTGCTAAAACGCCGCCAAATCGCTGACATACATATATTCGAGTGTATTTCGGTAAATAATTAAGTCTGCACTCATTATTAAGGGGATTTTTAACTGTATTTAAGTAAAATGTTGATTGGGAGCTCTGGGGAATTTCCTTACGTTTACGATGGATTCTCAATGCCCGAGTCTCGATATTAGTCTTACAAATGCAAAGTTTTTTGCGTATGAGCTGTGTACACGTTGTATAATCCCTAGTAGATACTTGACGTACCCATAATGCTAATTAATCAACCCTAATTTACATAAATTAACCATTGTTAACTGGATGAAACAATTACACGTAAACATTAGCATTTTGGGGCAACAATTCTGCAAATCCTACAAATGAAACCACATTTTTTTTAAATTAAGGCTTGTATAAGGAAGGTAAAAAAAGCCTACTTGTACTTAATGTACTCAAAATCTTAATTAGTAAAGCCGTCACGGTAAGGAAGGTAAAACTAATTTTGGCGGCTAAATGTCTAGTGGATAAGCCTGGGGAACTTTTGAAGTATATTCCCAAAGAGTTTATACATTTTACTGATAAGATAAACACTGAGGGTCTAGATTGTCATTTTGTGGGTGATAGAATCTTTCCACTGTCAAGAAGCTCAACATTTGGGATAATATTATTATTATTTTATAAGCTGGGCCATTAAAATTTGAATTAATTTAAATCAGCATTATTTAGACAGAAATAAACGTGACCAAGCTTCAATCCCTAACCATAATAAACTAATTAACTACCAGGGGGGGGGGGAAATAACAATTAATTATGAAAAATACAAGATAATAACTTAACAATAATTAATTATATATATAATATTTTTTAATGATTACTAATAATTTATACAGAGAAATTAATATAATAATAATTTATGCTTATAATTATTTGAAAACTCAATTTCTACGGAACATGTGTTTTACAAAGGTACTGAAACTTGACAGTAGAAATAATGTGGGGGGGGGGGCAGATAATAGGTTTTCTTTTCCTGGAAATTTCAAGGTCAACTGTCGGTATTGTTATATAAATTAATTTTTCTTCCACTGACTACAACAACTCCCCCTACAAAGTGTGGTTGAATTAAAATATTAGACAATTTTAAGGAAAAGGGGGAAATATTGGAATTAATATTTAATAATATTCATTTCGATAATTACATTAACCGTGTCCCCGAAATTTTATTAATTTTTCAAAATTAACATTCATAGCTAAATCCCTAGTTTATAACAGAAAATCGTCAATATCCTCGAATATTGTATGAATATATTAATATTGAATTATAATTTAATTCAAAATCCTAAAACCCTCTAGAAATATCAATATTGGCCCTCTTGGCTTTAGGGAATTAATTTAAGAGTGTGGGAGACTCAATTTGAGGTTTAGATTAAATATTCAATTTATTTATTTATATTAGATTATATCCAAAATTAATTAAAATTAAATAGTATTTTGATTTGAAGTATCAAATCAAAATCAAAGATTAAATTTTTTATATTTTTTTTCTGTGGTATTTCCTACCTTGCATGGGAATTTACCTAAACTTTAGGTGCAAATAATAGGCCTACTAGAAATAGATAAGATTTTAGTACGTGTGGCCTTGAGCTCGTATGACGTCATTTTGTGACTCCTCTGTTGAGGATGCTCCTTGGTTATATATTCTTTTATTTACCCATCCTTGGCGTGTTGAGCTTGGGATGATTGAACGTTAGGGGGTTTCTTAAGATGTAGCGGCGCTGCTACATTCGTGAAAGGACAGAAAAGTTTTAAGAGCCCCCCTTCCCCCCCCTCTCTGAGTCCCTTTCTGGCCCACCCTGACTCTTATGCCCCCAAAAGAAAAAGCCCCCTTCATTTAAATATGGAAGGATCTCTTTTAGCCCTCGTGGCCACCACTTCCTTCTTGCCCCCCTTTTAGTATTGAACGTTTCGCGCCCAAATTTCCATACTACCAAGCTTGGTCTTCTGTAAATTTTTAATGCGGGATAGTCATAGAAAGGGCTCGAGGTTGTAGCATACTCCGGGTGGTGTTTAGAACACGTGTGCAGGGAGTGCCCATTAATGTTGAAACCTTTTGAAAATTGAAGAATCCATGACGAAGGCCATACCGTAAATTTATTCTTGGTATAAACCAAGGTCGGGGGTCACTATTTTAAATTGCACTCTCAGAAGGGATTAAAAGTACGAAGTTTTTCACTGCTTGTAAAGACATTTTTCTGCCCCCTTTTTCTGTAGTTCTTTTTATGAGTTTTTTTTAGCGGATATGACTCGCTTTTTATCGTAATGATTTTTAACGTATTGTTGTACCAAAGCCAAAGGTCACGAATGTGTGTTTTAAAAACTGAATATTCTTGTATTACCCTGCCTTTGTACGTAGTCCAATCTTAGGCTGAAATATCGGTTAAGATTTTAAGGGGGCGATGGTTTTTCGAGGTGTCGGAGACTTCATGAAATGTGGGATTTTAGTGGGACGTAATTCCGGAAGTAAATCAGACCTTTGCCTGTCCCTGTTTTTAAGAGTTATTCTGTTTTGCGGACTTAAATTTCAAGAAAATTATGAAATATGATATTTTGTGTTTGGTATTTTCATTGTAAATTGAGCAGTTTAATACTGAGAGTTGAAGTATGGTTCTATTTCTTTGAATTATTTAGTTGGCCAAATATTCCCCTCAATTTTGGAAATCTCCAAATTTTTTGGGGCTAGTTAGTACTAATTTGTTACGGGGATCAGACATAAATAATCCTTTACATTCAATATAAGCAGGTATTTTTTTTTTTAACCACCGATTTTTGGTTTAACAATTTTATCTTAAAACACCTCCTTAATAAACAAATGTTTATTCCCCTTTTTTAAATTTACAAAGAAGGCAATATTGTAAATTTGTAGATAAACCTTGATAGACGCTCCCTTTGCTTTGGAGATAAGATATCACTGGGTCGGTCCCGTCTGCCAATTTAGTTTGCTTTCTTTTCAAAAATTCTCACCTTTTTTTTTTCTTTTTTTGGGCGCGCACTTTTCAAAAAGGTTTTCTTGGGGAAGGATAGTGAGTGGTGCATGGTGGTTGCTCCTATGCTTGTATCATATTTCGACCCCTCTCTCCTCGCCCTACGTCATCACTTTCTCTCCCCGATCATCGGTCTCTGATGGTGTTTGATCATTCGCTTTTCTCTCTCTCTCCATCTCAAAAGACTAAAAAGAAAGAAAAAGAATCTTCAACTTGGGAAGAAAAATCGGATTTCGTTTCTATAAGTTTCTTCTTTATTGGTTAATGCTCTCGTAGAACAAGTCGTCGCGGTATGAGGTAGGCCGATACCCAATCAGACTGACCTAAATTGACCCTGGCTGGGAAATCAGGGACTTTAATGATGGGTGTACCCCTAGATCTGGTCACAAAATTTTTAAATTATATTTTATTTTAGTTTTTTAAATTTAATTCTAATTAACATGATGAAATTCTGTTGTTCAAGGGATAGAGGCTAATTTTTTTAGGGTTCACTATTCCTTTGATTTTTTTTTAATACAGAGCTTTTTCCTACAAATTTCTGATTTTTTTTTACTTTTGGTTTCCGGGTTGAACTCATATTAATACAAGTTTTGGTTTGGTCTGAGAAACCCGCAGGTGCTTACGCAATATCTCTCTCTCTTTCTCTCCCTCTCTCCAAAGAGAGAAATATCCCCCTACGAATGTTGTGTAAAATATGTTAAAAAAAAACGCAGAAGTAGAAATGAAAAATTTTACCCCAAGTTCCTCCTCGGACGTTTATATATATTTTTTTCTACCGAAGTTTTTTTATATATACGTTATCGGAAGGACACTAAATTTCACCCTGAGTTTGATCTAATTTCTTGAGAAAACGCGCCTTTTAATCTATAGGAATTTCTTATTCATTTCAATTTTGCAACTGGGTATGGTAGCCTGCCTATAAACGTTTTCGCTACCTTACTTCTTCTGGGAAATATCTCAACCATGCCCCCCCCCCACCATCCATTTGCATGTATAACGGAAAAATACTAGGCCTAGAAAACTTTCCCCTCTAAGTACGTTCATTTAAATATATTCAACGCGTACTAAACTTGAAAGGGGTCAAGTTTAAGCTCTAAGTCTCGATTCCGCAACCACCAAGAACCCATATAATACACGAGAACGTATGAATAACCATTTTTAATTTTAAAATCACAAACTTGCCAATATGGTGGCCCAAGAATGCTTGGCCAAATCGTTGAAACCCATTTCTTATTTTTGAACGTTCTTGGATCTGTATATATGGGTTTTTAGCTATAACTGTTATCACTACATTAACTTTAATATGTTGAACCAAGAGAGTTTTGAGACAGAAGCTTCCCTCAGTTATGTAATTTTTTTTGCATATAGCAGTAACTCTGGTTAGTTTTTTACCAATATTTTTTACTTTCCCCTCCTCCTGGATGGAAAAAAAAATGTGTTTCTTAAAAAAATCTCTCTTGGAAAACGCGGGGAGAATGCTCCCGAGCCTCCCTCCATCCTTCTTCCATCTCTCCTCCTCTCTCCAGTCTCTAGCATCCCAAATCTAACCCATCTTTATCGAAGTTGATTTTTCTTTCCCTGTACCAAATGTTTCTGATACAATTTTTTTTTACTCTCTCTCACTCTCTTTTCTCCTAAATTTTTGCTTCTTTTTTGTTGGGGTCCGTCCGTCTCACGCACCCCACAGTTGTATCCCTCCCTCCTCGTGAGCTTATTTTTCCGAGGTAACGACAGTATAAAAAATTTTATAAAAAAGGGTCCCAGAGATGAAGAAGATGCGGAAGATGCTGTTGTATTATAGGGAGGATGGAGAGAGAGAGAGAGAGAGATTTTTTTCGAGGCAAAAGAATGATATTGTAGGTGTCGGATTTGATTGATCCTTTACCATCATCGAATTCATCTGTTTTAAGAAACCGTTTTTTTGTCTACCTACCCCTACCCCCCGAACTATGGACTACAGTGAATAGATTTATGGAGATGCGAGCTTCATGAATTTTCTTAGTGTTTTCTTCTTTTTTTTGACAGCAGGCAGAAGCTTATCGACTGATCTGATGGGGAGGGGGGCTTTTTAATAAGTTTCTCTATGTTCATCTGTCTATACAGATTCAGGGACTTTGTCTTCCGGGTTAGTGGGAAGGTACCAACCACTCTGTTTTTAGCCACAATATTCGGACTTTCATACAAATTAAATTGCTATTAAAATTAAAAAGGAAATTTTAAAATTAAAAAATCTGTTAAGATATCTGTTCAATATTGCTTAAACTTAGTAAAATTTAACCAGTTTAGACGTCTCCATTTTGTTCCTATTTTTGACCAGGGACATTTTTTTTCTTTCAAAAATTTGTTAGCGACCCTTTTTTTGGCGGTATATATTATTTCGTTTCATTTCCCCTTTAATTATGATTACCTAATATAAAAATCTACGTTTGAAAAGTTGGGTTTCATTCACATCACTTTGAACGCTCGATTGAACAAAATTCTCGATTTTTTTTTTTTTCTTTTTTTTTTATGTTTAAAATTCATCGAATTTAAATATTTATTTCTCAATTGACATTTAAATCTTTCCCAAACGTAATGCTTCATTACTTTTAAGTTTGGAAAAATAAATGAGAGAGGGTGCCCCCCCGGGGGAGGTGGTGGTTATATATTTATTCATTTTAGAAAACATAAATATTTCATAAGATAGGAATTAATTGGAAGAAAAGGGGGGGGGACGCAGGGGGTAAATGTTGGTATCATTAATATCGATTTGCTCCTAAAGAAAGGGAGAAAACCCCCGAATCAAGAGAGAGAAGAGGGGCTGATGTGGTCGTTAAAAAATGGAAATGCCATTTTTAAGAGCAACTTTATCAAATATTTTTTTCGCTCCCTCTCAAGACCCCTCTTATAATATCCCCCCCTTGCTTGTTTTTGTTTTTATAACATACTTATACTGCTTCACCTAAATGACATTGTCATTTAGCCCGTCTCTCTCTCTCTCTCTCTCTCTCTCTCTCTCTCTCTCTCTCTCTCTCTCTCTCTCTCCCTCCCCATCCTCTTCTTCTGCATTGTGTGATAAACAAGGTTTGGAGAAAAGGAAAAAAGACCGTTATTAGTAGCCGATACTTTCATTTGGTAAAGAGCGAAATAACCCGATATTGGTGTCAATTCGAGAGTGCCATGCGTGAATAGTTGTGTTTAGTAGAGTTGGTATTGTCTTAAGAATTTATTTAGTTCTGCCTTGAATATTTATCCCCTATTTGACGACCTTTGGAAGTAAAATAATACAGCTGTACTTTGTTACCTAATATTAGTGTTTTTAATGGTGGATTTAACCAAATGTTAAGGTGAATTGATCATAATCCCCTTTTGTAATGCTGGTGACTTCGGCTGTTATGAATTTTAGCTCGTTTCAATCGTAACGTGCAACACGTTCCATCGCTATTATTAAGTACTGTGAATCGCACTTTTGACTTTTTAAAAACTACCCCATTAATTGTGTCAAGGTTATCCCCCTTAGTTTGGAATATATTGTAAAATCGGGGTGACACGAACTTAAATTACATTTCACGTGAAAAATTCCTTAACTTGTTTAATTTACGCCCACATTTATAGGCTTTTATGTACAGTAAATTCAATGTGGGATGAACGTTACTGCTAAAATGCGCGAGCTGAAAAAAAAATAATAAAAAAAAATTGGAATTGATGAGTGTTTTTGCTCCCCATCCTTTGGCGCTCAAAAGAAAGAAGGAAGGGCATCCCTCTGAAAAGTTTGGGGGTATTCACGAGGACCAGGGTGGGGAGAGAGAGGATAGATTTTGGGTCATTTTCCATTACTTCTCTCTTCATCATTATCTCATTCTAGTTTTTCTCATACTCTTTTAGAGGATCATTTCTTAAATAAGAAAAAACCTAAATTTTCTTCGTCTCCCTCCGCTCCATGGCAGGGCCGATATGAAAAATTAATGGACCGGGGAAATACTTCTGATTGAACAAGAAAAATGTTGAATTAGGCCTAAGGCCCTTCACTCCCTGGTCTTGGTCTGCCCTGGTTGCTTGCTTGCCTTAAAACACCATCTCTCTCTAACTCCCTTCTGCTTCGAGTTAGTGGAATAGACCTTAAAAATTGGTTTACTTTTTTTTCTCACCCTCCCGATATGGTTATGTATTTTTTTTTTATCTTTGTTCTGTGACCTATAGTTTTTTTTTTTGGGTGGGATGAGAATCAACTCTCTTGTTCTTTTTGGGGGGTGTTTAAAGGGAAAGCGTAAGTAGGCTATTTCGATTTAAAAAATATTTGGTAACCCTCAGCCTTCGGGGTTTATTTTAAATTGAGTTCGGGTTCACAACTTTTTAGTGTTAGTGGTCAATATAGTGAGCACAATCCTATTGATTTGCATATTTAAGCCTATATTTTAAAGTAGGCTTGAAGCGCCTGTCTTTATGAGGTTATGAAGATGGGCGTCTTTGAGTTCGGGTTCACAACCTTGTATAGTGTTAGTGGTCAATTTAGTGAACACAATTCTTTTGATCAGCATACGTGTAAGCCTATATTTTAAAGTAGGCAAACTATATGGCTCGAGCGTCTGTCTTTATGAGGCTATAAAGATGGACGTCTTTGAGTTCGGGCTCACAACTTTGAATATCCTATATACCCTTTCAACTTGCACGATTACGCCTATTTTTTTAACTTAGGCAAACTATATGGCTTGAAGCGCCTGTCTTTATGAGGCTATAAAGATGGGACGTCTTTGAGTTCGAGTTCACAAACCTTTTAGTGTTAGTTGTCAATTTAGTGAACACAATTCTTTTGATCAGCATACGTGTAAGCCTATATTTTAAAGTAGGCAAACTATATGGCTCGAAGCGCCTGTCTTTATGAGGCTATGAAGATGGACGTCTTTGAGTTCGGGTTCACAACCTTTTAGTGTTAGTTGTCAATTTAGTGAACACAATTCTTTTGATCAGCATACGTGTAAGCCTATATTTTAAGGTAGGCAAACTATATGGCTCGAAGCGCTTGTCTTTATGAGGCTATAAAGATGGACGTCTTTGAGTTCGGGTTCACAACCTTGCAGTGTTAGTGGTCAATTTAAAGAACACAATTCTTTTGATTTGCATACGTATAAGCCTATATTTTAAAGTAGGCAAACTATATGGCTTGAAGCGCCTGTCTTTATGAGGCTATAAAGATGGACGTCTTTGAGTTCGGGTTCCAAACCTTTTAGTGTTATTGGTCAATTTAGTGAACACAATTATTTTAATCAGCATACGTATAAGCCTATATTTTAAAGTAGGCAAACTATATGGCTCGAGCGTCTGTCTTTATGAGGTTATGAAGATGTGCGTCTTTTTGTGTATTTGTAGGTTGTTGTTGGCTTGTACAGATTTAAGCGTTGTTCTTTTATAGAAATGGTCCATTTGTAAACGTACGAAGTTTTATACTTAATGGAAAATTGGGCGGTACGAACCATTTACTTGATATTTAAACTATAGCCAGGCGAAAAATTCCAGTTTAATGCAGTAACTTCTAGTGGTATTTTCATTCCCCAATTTTGGCCCCGCCTTCCTTTAGCACCCACCGGAAGCTTAACGTAGCAGAATGCGTTATTATTTTCTTTACATACTTACCATAATCTTGGGGTTTTTTTTAATTCTTTCTCAAACTAAACGCTATTACCATAGAACGATATAAAATTGGAGCATGATAATTGGTCAATTTTAATTCGCTAATCACGATTTTTGTTATGATCAGGTTACTAATTACTTTCTAGGATATTTGCATAATGATCGAATTAATATAACACTCGTAAAGATCAACGTCTTATAGGCCTATAGAAAGTAAAGTTAAATTGTTAAGTATAACCTAACCTTTGACCTTCAAAAAAGAATGCCATATTCGGTGGCGCACTAGGGAATCTATTGATTAGGCATTTTTTTCATAAGTATCACGAAGAAAAGGCGGGAAAGGAAGCTTAGCTGCAAATGTATGGGGGGGGGGGAAATGCTCGCGCGTGAATTGACTTCAGGAACGTCACGTGGTCTCTCCCTCTTTCTTCTTTTCTATGCGCCACTCTTTAAGCCTTTTCATAAAGAAATAGCAAGGGTTTCTTCTGTTACCCACGGAATTATGGCCCCTGGTAAAGCTCACGAGTGATGGATACCCCATCCATTCCTAACATATCCGTGAGAGCAAAACGAGCCCTCGTTTTCGTTGTGGAAGGGTAGGTTCTGTGTGCTGTTTTTTTTCTTTCTTGTATCCCCTTTCTTTAGCTCGTTAAGAAAAAGGGGGAGGAGGGTATCTTTCGTCTTCTACCAATTAGCTTCATCTTCGTTCCGCTTCCGATCTAAGAAATAAAAAGAATTAAAAAAAAGGAAAAAACATACAAATTGTCCGTAGATAGAAAATCTCTCCTTGCTTGGTTTGGGAGACTCGAGGCTCACTGAGGGTCATTAGTAAAGTCCCATTGAAGTCTAGTACTTAATTTACTCGAAGAATCATTGTTTGCCACGCCTACCTTGTCGTTTTAAATGACTTTGGGGAGTTGGGTTTGAACTTAAGATGGGCTATTCTTATGTTCTCGGGTCGTATATTGGGTTCTTGAGTTGAATTAATACTCGCTTATAAAATTCGACTTGTCGTCCGTCAGTAAATTTTTTTATTATTATTATTTAATACCAAATGGATTTTTGGGTCTTTTTTAACGTTTTAATACTCGAATTCTTTGTTAAAATTATTTATTTTAAATTAAATTAAATTAAATTGATTAAGGTTTTTAAAATTTGCCAAGTAAAATCCCGAAATTTTTAACAACTTTTTTTTTAAATTTAGTATTTAGATTTTTAAAAATTTATGGTGATCTCTTTGAGTATTATAGGTCTAAGGTTTTCTCCCTAAATTATACACGATTTAAGTAATTTAAAATGAGTTTTCAATTTTACATTAATCTTGCCCCAGTTAATTCTTTACATCTAATCTTATCCAGTATTAATTCCCTTCTGCGGATGGAAAGTTTCTCTACAAAGTTTTTTAAACTTTCAAGGAAGTCTGTTTCCCAATTTAAACCGTGGATGAGAAAAAAAATAAGATCGTGGAAGCGGATAGAGCTCTTATAAGAAAAAAAAAGTGTTCCCGCCTCTTCCATTAGATGCGGCGCGCAAAGTCCACGGACTCCCAACATTTTTTCCTCTCTCAAATTAAAAATTCAAGGCGGGTGTTTTTCCTCCGGGCATGGGATTCTGGCTGGTCAGGGATGGTAACTTTTTGGAAGAGGAGAGACGGAGAGTGAGATGGGGGAGAGATGGTTGGTGCTGGAAGCTTGGTAGAGAGTGTAATAATAGAGATAACTGATAAGACGTCAAACTGTAAACTGCATTGTTTTAGTGCGCGGAGTAGATGAGGATGTGAAGCTAGGCTTGAAGCGAAAAGGGAACTAGCCCCCTCGGCATCCTAGCATTACTATTCCTGCATGGAGAAGCCGAAAGCGCGGGGGCTCTTCTGTTAATGAAAACGGATAGTGGCGTTTGTGAAATTGCCCTGGGGAAATTCGTACCCCGTATGCCAAGTAGGAAAAAAAGAGAAGTTTCCGAGCCTTCGCTTGAAGCTTTGAAGAACAGAAAAGTACACTACCATCCTCTCCTTTCTCTTTTTCCTGCTGGTTTAGTAGTGGTTTGCGTGAGTTCATTTCAACCCCAGTTTACATTGACTTATATTACCTAAATTCCATCTTATTCCTGGTATTCGGATTTCGAACTTTGTTACATTATGTTTTCGTTGAGCTTTGGGTTTGAAACCAACTTCTAGGTATAGAGTAGTAAATATAGTAGACGATGCTTCGAGAGAGTTATCATCTCGCTGTTTATTTTCAATACTTTATTGTATTTAAGGATGTTTATGAAGTGGGCATTGCTCGCTCTTCTTATAGGGTGTTGAATTTTGTTTCTGAGATGAGGTAAACATTCTTTACGCCTAAAAGAAAGATCGTAGGACAGTCACTTTCTTTGGTGGTGTTCTTTGCCCGCTATGGTGCCTGCCAACCGCCTTCTGAAAGTGTATCTTCCTGTAAGGGCCATCAAGCTGAAACAAATAAGAAATTTTCTTCTTTACTTTAGCCGAGAATTCACTCCTTCTAACACTTCGCTATCTATATCTTGAGAAAAATTGCGTCCCATTCGTGGAGCATTTTTTGGGACTCGTATTAGTGGGTCACTCGTAGATTTCTGTAAGTTTCCCAAGATATACCGAACAGTTTCAAAGGGAAGATGACACCCAAAGATTTGGTCCAACCATTTGTTTAAAGGGAACCGATACAAATTGATAAGGGGGGTTGAAATTTGTATGTTTTTGGAAATTTTTATAGCCAACGCCGAAACTTTTACGTCCAAACGTTATTACTAACGTCTTTATGGGGAGGGTGTGATTTCCGCGTACTCTCGTTTATTGGTAAACATGGTTTGACTCTAAAACTCCATCCGCTCATTTCGCTCAAACCTCTTAATTTTTAAATGGAGCTTCTATATATTATTAGCACCGCTCCAGCTGTTAATTTTAATTGCCCCAAAAACAAAACTTTACGAAAGCCGAGTAGTCCCTGAAAGGAATGACATAACGCCGGCCACAATTTTTAAAGTTAATAAAATTTAAATGGTCCCCCTCCTCCCATTTGTATTTTGTAAGCCGGAACTTAAATCGTTAAATTTGTATTATTATTATTATTATAGTTAACTCCCCAACTTTTTTATTAGTATTATTTTGAAATATTTAAATTGTTTGGAAAAGTATTGATGAGGGGGACATAACTTCGACCTAATCCATCTCTGTTTTTACTATATTGAATCCATGCAAAGTTTCTGTCCATACTTTTTTTGAGTTTTTTGTTTTGTTTTTGGGGTGGTTCTGCTTTCAGCATCTGGAATATCTACATAATATATCGCGCGTCCCCCCTCCCATCTATCCTTTATCTCTTCTGGTCTCCTCATCCCTACATCGAGCATCCCTTCCGTCTTTCCACCATACTCCTTTTGGATTTATAGTTTAGTTCGTCTACGGTCGACTTTTCTGTTTACGTTACGACCGAACTGTTCTTCTCTCCTGCTCCTGCTCCTCCCTAATCTACATTCGGTATTCTCTTTCTCTCTTTTGCCTTTCGGGACGCGTCGACACGGGTATCTTTCCCTTTATACGATTCCCCCCCCCTCGCAGCATCTTCCAACATCCTCCTCATCCTCTCACTCTCCTCCTTACTTTTAGATGGGGATGAAGAAAGATTCTTAGACGCTGAGGGAGGGAAACGGATTTAGGAAAAGAGATGGAAGATGGTGAGACGCGTATTGGGTTCTTGGCGGCGGGCGTAGGGGAATATCAGTCCCAGAGTTTTCTTTTAACAAATGCAAATGTCGGTTTGGTGACTTGGACCCGGCTTTAAGAGTAACGTACATTCTCCATGACGATTTCCTCTTTTTTTCGCTCTCTCTTCTCCCAAACCATCTTCCATTGCGCTGTTTCGGTTTAATATGACTCTAGCTTTTGTTTTCACCGATTTCCCCCCTAAATTTGATCGTAACAAAGGCGGGAGTTAAGATAGCTCGAATCGTTTGTCGAATTGGTACATTTTTCTATCCCTCCCCTAGCGTCTTATTTAAAATTCCACCCTCTATCTTAAAGGGATGAAGGCGACGATATTCAACGTGAAAAAAATGGGGAAAAACAACCTCCGAATCGAACTTTGTTATCAGTTGTAATCTTGAAAGGGATTGATTTTTTAAAATGTAAAATATGATTCCCTGGGAATGAAATGGTGCTTTCAAGAATGTGACTGAGTATACATCTCACACACCACGGTATGCGGATGTTATTTCAAATAGTTTTTTTTTTCCTCAACATATTTGGTTTTGATGGTGAAGGAATAGTGAATAGTTTGACCTTGAACTTTGACTCCTTAAATTATAATTTAATATTTACTCTATAATGAGTGCGAGTACTTGTAAACCCCCCGTTTTTCTTCAGAGTGACATGGCTGAACTTCATTTTGAATCTTTTTGAAGAGAGTTACGAACGAAGTTTTCTTCTTTTTTTTTTATTTGAGGACAATAAGTAAGATGGTGGTGGTTCGCGCTATACTGACACTGCTCTAGCGGTAGTTTGCGGGGATGGAGAATTTCTTTTAACTTAAAAAAGCAAAGGAGGTCGCTTACTTGGGGTGGCTTTCTTTTTTTTTCTTATGTCTCCAAGAAAGAGAGTGCCTTATGGGAATAGTTTGCGAGTTGGGAAGAGAAAAAACCTTTTGCATTTTTTAACCTAACTTGTTTTTTTCCCTTCTTCTTCTAAGACCATGCTATACAAAAGTAAATTCTTTTTGAAAGCCCTGTTCGCACTTTTACCTTGATGGTTTTATAAGGAATTTTTGTTGTCAGGAATTGATATGAGTGGAAACGTAAATAGAAATTAATAGATGCTTTACCAGTTGAATTCATAGGCTTGTATGATTTTCCAGTCTTGAGTTAATACCACAAACAAATGCAGGCATCACACCTGGTAGACGTATCTTAGAAATGTGATCAAATCTTAAACTTGTGGGTTGGACTTTGAGGTTACTGGGTATTTTTTACCATTAGTAAAAACCGCGCACGTTAATGTTAAGCCTTAGCTTTCTCGCACTACACGCGCTTTGTATTTTTGAATTTCTCGTGTCGATGAAAATCCGCATTGATAGTGTTTAGGGAGCTACAGAGATAGAGAGAGAGCAAGAAAGGCGGGAGTGGATTCGAAATCCTTTTGTTGTTTGGTCTGTCAGAATAAAAAACGCGTTAGAAAAACATTTGGGTTAAAAATCGCACTTTTTTTATATATATATTCCTTTATGCCTTTTGCATAAATACGGATGGGGTCCTAGTCCATTTCTTTCTCTGTGGGACTTTACTGGACCCGTTCACTGAAAGACATTTAATGGTTTAGAAGGCGGGAAATACGGTTATGTAACGGTACTTACACCCCATTTTTACCTAAGTCTTAATACGATATTTGGTACGTGAATGAACTATATAAAGAACGGGGAATGGAAGACTATTAGTTCCGGAGAAACGTAACTTACGAAGTTAGGTACTTCCCCCTAATGTTCTTTTTAGCCCCTCCCCCCCTTCCTTTCAACTGGCGACATACGTTAGCGACACTTCCAAATAATAAAATAGGGAAATTAGACTCAAATGTAGCCTTCTAAGAGAAATCTAGAGAAATATACCCGGACCGGAAGTAGATTAACCTGAAAGTATAAAGGGGGTGCTTCCGAACCAACCCACCTTGGTGACTGTTCTTCTTTAACCCCGTTTCAATCGTGAAATAATAAGTAATCTTTTAAAATATTGAATTTTTATATTTGATTGAACACTTCCGGTTGATTTACTTCCGCTGGTTCTGGTAGATTTTTGAGAAAATATCGAGCCAGGGTGAGAAAGTCCCCTTTTCACGCCTGACGCTCGATTTACCTTTTCCTCTGTTTGGCTTTCTTATTTTTATATTCACCATCACCACCCCCTGTTTAGTTGGTCACCAAGCATAAGGCGGTTTTGGAAACAGACCTACAGACGTATTTTGTGTATTTTTGGCCTATTTTTGTTTCCTCTGACATTTTCATCCCCAGTGTTTCTAGAAGGAAAGAGAATGAGGGATGATTAATGGTTTTTAAGAGTTGTTTTGGTGCCCTTGAGGTCACCGAGAACAGTGTCATTTGGGCAAATGCTAATTAGTATACGTGTTGTTTGCTTTCACGATACAAATTTAGTTATAATACCTCCCCCTGAAGTTTTATTCCATTGTGACTGAAATACCGCATCAGATGTCAGTTTAAATCCCATAATTTCGGTACCTTTTGGGTCCCTCGTAAACTTTGAAAAACTTATTAGTTTTATTAGTTTATTTTATTGCCCTGGAAAGCACAAAGGAAAATTCTGTGAAAAAAAGAAAAACGAACGTACATAAATGTTGGGTTGTTAAATGACTGTGATATACTTTTTCTCAGCAACCTTTACGCTTAGTTAGTACCATCTCTTTATAATTCACTCTCTCTCCTCCCCGTCTGTCTGCGTGTAGAAAGAAATTAAGAGAGCGTCGTAAAATATTTGGCAGTCCTATAAATAACTTTTAATATCACTACACACACTACTTTCCACGTCGATAGAGAACATTCTCTCTCTTAACTCTCCTCGTCTCGTTCTTTTCTCTGTTTAAATGGACAATTTCGATTTAAGCACGGAGTAGCGCCTTTTCTTTACTTATTCTCTAATGTTTTTCAATTTGTGTCCCTGGTTACAACAGAGTATATCACGATTTTCATCGAAGTAGTCTCTCCATCTTTAGGGGGGTACTTACTTCTCTTTCGAAAGGAGAAATTGCTATTAGGAAAGGATAGGTACTAATATTTCCATATTTGCTAACTAATTAACCGGATATGAACAATATTATAGATTTTACCAAGTGGGAGGCCACTTCCCCCCTCGAGAAAATTACTGGCATACTTGAGGCCTTTTTGGGTGTGGCAGACTGTGGTTGGTTGGGTATATGCGTGGTGCTATCATAGGTTTATTTTGATTTTCTTGCCAAATTAGTCAATTAAAGCTTTTAATCTTGCGATATGTTAGTTTTACTTTTTGGACTATTTAATTAAACACTAAAATGAGTTGGGTGACTTATGTTTTGATATTCCCAGGTTCTCTGAAAATCCGTTTTATTTTTTACAACAACCTTGCTCGAATTTTGAGCCCTTTTTTTAACTTAGTGGGGGCCCTATTTTTGGGCGGATTTTTATGGTAGCGTCCCGCCAAATTCTTGCCCCCCATTAAACCCTCTTTTTGGGCCTAACCTTTAACCGCCTTAACTTACAAGAAACTTTGAAGATTTTGAGCTAGAAATAAATTAACCCGAAGTATTAATTCACGCGGTTGCGTTGGAAATTTCGTTACTTTCTCAAAACCGAGTGTAAATTTATTTTTTATAATTTTTTTCGTTTATTTAGTTCTGTATTTAAGAAACAGGCGTTTAACATTTTATAACTCTTCCGATACCCTTTAATGGGAATTTGGTTTTACTTTACGATGGTTTAATAGAAAATCCGGGTGTTGGCTAACGTTTTCTGTTGACCGTTATGTTATACCTCCTAAAGTTATTTCTTATAGATTTTTAAAGTTTGAATTTTGCCAATGGAAATTTTATGATAAGCCCAGTCTGTCTATCTATCTATCTATCTATCTATCCATCATCAGTTTTATCCCATCCTAAAGGGGTCTAAAAGTCCTTAAAGAACTTCGGGAAAAAAATTTTATCTTTGGGAAAGGGACGTATAGTGTCAATCGTTGTTTGTCTCAAAAATTTTCCGAGAAGTTTGACCACTACGAGTGGTTGTGTAGTGGGTGTGGGGTACACTCTTGGGTCATCATGATGGTTCGCGCTGTCCCCTAGATTATTCCAACTTTTATCATCAATCTTTTTCTGGGATGAAATTCTTTTCTTATTGAATCTCTTAGTTTTTTCCTCCGACGAACGAGATGAAAATTGTATTTCTTTTTTTTTTTTAATGTTAGACTTTGTCCAAAACTTACTGAAGTTGCTACTGCTAGCAGTCTCGGAATGGGGTAAAATTGAGACCTAATACAAGATATGTTTTACATTGTGAATATGCTCCATTCCTTGATTGTAAACTAGTATACAGGGTGTTTGTGAAAGGTCCATCAATAATGAAAGGGCGTATTTATTGGGCCATTTTGAGTCGAAAATGTTCTATGACATTTTTCCGTTTGGGCCACTGTTTTCAAGTTATGATTGGAGTAATTTACGGATGACCCCTTAAATTTAATTAAGAAATTGAAAGACAGCGCTAATTTAATGAAGGGGTCATCCCTAAAATATTCAAATCATAACTCGAAAACCGTGGCTCGGACGGCAAAATGTCATAGAACATTTTCGACTCAAAATGGCCCAATAAATACGCCCTTTCATTATTGATGGACTTTTCACAAACACCCTGTATATATAAATTATTTTTGGGGGATATTTTGATATTTTGAAAAATACTTTTTAGCATTTTTTCCGTGCTCTCTTTTGAGAGAGAGAAGGAAAATGCGTGGTTCGCTACTACCGCTTCATTCTGTCTCGATTCATCAATTTCCGTGTTTCTTATTGATGTTACGACAGATCGGCTCTATCTATACTGCCGCGTTCTTCCATTTTATATTTTTTTCCCAAAGTAAATTAGTTTTAAAACCGACTAGCTCCCGCGTTTTTCCCACTCTATGAAATATTTATATATTGACGCCCCTTCCATCTTCTTCTTCATCTTTCTATACGGTAGATATTTCTTCTCCGGGAAAAATATATATGATATAGTAATGGCAGTTCCTACGCCTTTGACCGTATTAAACGTATTTGAAAAATAACGCTAGGTGCCAACTGGTTTTCGTTTGGGTTTTTGTTGCGGAGGAAAAGATATACTGACGGCGTTAAACCCCTTTGAGAATAAAATCTACTTAACTTACTCAGTCAAGCAACTGCAATTTTTGTGGATGAAGAAGTATAGCTATTTTTAGAAATTTTCTTTTATGCCATCTTTTTTGAAACATTGTATGTAATTTAAATATTGATACCGAATAATTTTAAGGTATAGATTGGTATGTTTAATCTTGGTGTGGTAAAAATCAATGATATGTTAGTCTATACCAACTACCAAGTAGATGATTTTTTTAGTTGGGCAAGCAAGTAACTGACCCGTTTACGAAAACCTTAAGTACTAAGTTGGTTGAAAGCGTATTTAGGGGTGTACCAGGGTTTTAGTAGAGGCTAAAAATAAGGTGGGCTAAAGTCATTGGGCTTGAAGAAGAAGGATATATATGTAGTTTGGTATGGAGGTACTGTAGAGAAGAGACTTTTAAATCTCTTATCTACCGGTCGCCAGGTTTCCTTTATTTCTTCTCCTCGCTGCTATAGTTCGCTTCCTCTCCATTGAGTCTCTCTTTGGTCAGTTTGGCTTGGCCCCGGCCGAGAGTTTATTGCCCGTTAAAAATTGACGGACTTCTGAACTCGCGTACTTGATAAAACTCCCTTTTCCCATCTATCCTCAACCTCCGTATAGCAAAGTATTTTAAGTCTTTCGGGGTCCGAACCAATCCGCCCGTGACCTATAAAATACTTTGCTGTATATAGCCTTAGTGTGGCCATGGCTCCGTGGACCATTTTGATTCGGAACACCGCGCAACCCGGTGACTGGCTTCTGTAAAGGTTATGCCATGTTGATAAAGGTTACTGGCGGGTAAGGCGTGTACAGTATTTATTGAAATTGTCTAAGGCTAAGTATATAAGACTTGTCCGGCCCTTTTGTAACAAGATTCGCTGCTGAATCGTAAACATTTTATACGTCTTTATTTTTTATCTTTTCCAACCATCTACAACACGGGACCCAAAACTTGTCAATAACCTTATCGACAAAATTGGAAACCGTGCCATGCCGTGCCGTGTTTCAAACGACCACCATAAAAAATTATAAGATTGCTTCGTGTATATAGTTTTGTAATAGTATTAAGATTGCTTTGGTAGGTGTAGATAGCACCACTACGATGTTATTTGCTATAAATGTCATCCGTGTTAATATGTTTAGCTCAAATAAAACAAATAATAGCGGTGGGTACCTTCAATTCAATTCAGTTCAAATGAGGACGTTGATAATCTATATCACATTTTTTTTTCTTGGAAATAAATGGGGTTAGTTTTTATCTGTTTTAAAAAAAGAAAAAGTTAAACTGAAAATCCATTTAGAAATCGATTGAACAATAGACCAATTCGAATATTACATGCAGAGAAACAAACTTCCAGGGGCAAGCCGCCATTCTGAATAATTTCTCTCCCGCCACGAAACACCACTAGAGGGCAGCCCAAGCTCGCTGTGTGTTAGAGGCTAGCAAGCCCGGTCATGCCTCTAGCGATGTCTCCTGGCGTGAGGGAAATTATTCAGAATGGCGGCTTGCCCCTGGAAGTTTTTTTCTCTGCATGTAATATTCGAATTGGTCTATTTTTGGCGGGATAATTCGGCTCGTTCCTCTTTCTCTCAAATGGTCTCTCTGTCGCGCATTTTCTAGTTCCGGAAAAGCTAGTTTGACATTCGCCCATTTTCCGGCGGCTAATCTTCGGTTTTGCCTTTTTTTTTTAAATGGATTTCTCTACCACAGTAGCCTTAGTTTCTAGTAGCTGTTAGTATAAGAAAAAAAGGAAAAACGAGGGATGGTGGTGGTGTGTGGTCCCCGCCGTTCCCGTTGATGTGTTGAAAAATGGGAGAGTGGGGTTTTACTATTCCGTAATTAATCTTATTTTGGATGTTCTAAAACACGTGGGGTTGGAATGGGTTATACGGAGAGAGTCTTTCTCTGTCATTTGGGTTGCCGTTCCGATGTCCATTGTCATCCGGGAGTCCCGCTAAAACCCCAACCTACCCTTTCCTCCCGCTGCAGCTAGGGTTCTTAATTTGCCTTTTTAGAAAATCAGTGTTCCCTCTCTCTGTATTTTCTGCTCTTGGCATTTTTCCGATTCATTTTTCCAAATGAATTTGTTCCCCAATTCGGGAGTTTTCCAGAACACACTCCCTTCCCAGAATTAGTTGTTGTAGGTCGACGAGTTTTAAAGTTTAGATTTTTCTGCGGAAGTGGATACACTGGCTGGACTCGAGGGGCGATACACTGTAGCTTTGGACAGTTATCATTAGAGACTTAACTCTTGTACAATTAAGCGTTTTGATTTTAGCAGTGTGACTCCCTTCTTGGTAAATGGAGTAAATACTGCCGGGTGTTGTTGAGAACTTTAGACCGAGTACTTTTTTGCGAATTGATAAACGTTTTAGCCTGTTTTTTTATTGTCTGCGAGTTTTTAATCATGCGAAAAGTAATTTTAAAATATCTTAAATTCTAGTTTTAGTTCAAGGGTGGTAGTTCAGAGGCAGATTGATGTTGAACGCCGCATAGCTAGGGATAGAACTGTCTACGCGGTGCAAACTCTGAATAGAGTCATTTCTATAGGTTTTTCATTTTTCATTCATTATTGTTTGCTTGTCATTACCAAGGGGTTAAAAGAGAGATCGATAATATTTTGGACAACTTCGCTTATTATAGCAGAAGCCTTTCTCCTCTCCTCATCCTCCTCATCTTCTCTCTCCTTCTCCATCCCCCTTTTCTGATGGATTGGTGATCTCCCGCTTCTTTTTTTATCTATCAAGCCATCCATCCCGTCGCTCGCTTTCCACCCAAAATTTTATATTTTGGTCCAAACCGCCTGCCTTTTGCCCCCCCCCCCCGAATAACGTTACTGGGGGGTCCTATGTTTGGCAATCTTTTTGATAGAATTTTTTAATGTATTCACTATTCAGTATATCGATAAAGCCCACCCCAACCAACCAAGAGTTTGAAGTTGCGAACGATAAGCGAATGATTATATCATGATCCCTTTTTGTAGACTCCCTTTTTTGACAGGGGACTAAAATTGTCAAATATTTTTACAAGTGTTAAGCTTCCTAAAAATATCTTCGCTACCCCTATAAGTTGGCTGACCTAAAAGTCCCAGAGTAATACGGGGAAGTTTCAGTCTAGGGGCTAGCTGTTTTTCGCTACCCCTGTAAGTAGGCTGGCCCAAAAGTCGCAAAGTAATACGGGGAAGTTTCAGTGTAGGGGCTTGTGTTTTTCGCTACCCCTGTAAGTTGGCTGGCCGAAAAGTCCTAAAGTAATGCGGTGATGTTTCAGTAAAGGGGCTAGAGTCATGTTTTTCGTGATTTTAAGGAGAATTTTAAAGTTTATTGGCTTAAAATGTCACCGTGAAGATATTTGTTGACAGTTGCTTTTTGTCGTTTTAGACTGGTTAAGGAGTTTCTTTAATCTCTCTATTGACTGTAACGTATAATCGGTATTTTTCTTGAGTAAAGTGAAATGGTATGAGAAGTAAATTCAATATCTATTATGAAATCGGAAAGTCGCCAGAGCACCTTCCCTTCCCCCTCCCCGATAATTCGATAATATAATCGATATTGATCGAATAAATTCATAATTAAAATGTTTGCCGGATATCTACCGCATTCCTGCACCCTCTTTTCTTTTGTGTACCCCGTCTCCTTTCTTTTCATATGGATTATTTTTGTCACAAAGAGCTAAAACCCGGCGTATCTTTCCGCCACATTCGAAATATTGTATTGATTTCAAAGAGCCGTTTTAAAAATACTTTTTCTCTCTCTCTCGCTCTCCTTCCTCTAACGTTTCCAAAGTTTTCTCCTCGAATGGGAAAAAGATATCGGGATTTACTTGGAAGGGAAAGAGTTGGTAAAAATCGACCTCCGCGTGGGGTGAAGGTTCATACAGTAATCAAGCCGATTGTTCCTTTTTATATTTATAAAAAAGAGAGAGAGAGAGAAAGGAAAGTTCCAGCGCGAGAAAGTGTCGATATTTGTATTGATTCATCGTACTTGGTGGTAGATATAATCTTTGTTCAATTTAATTGTGTTAATGCCTTCAGAGGCTGAGGTAGTCTGTCCCAATGTTGGATACAATTCGTAAACCCTCTCTCTTCATTTACTGTATCCCTGTGAATGGCTAGTTGACCAGTTTTGTCAAAAATTTGGTTTGGTATTTCTTCACAATTTCATTGTACTGCCATTTTTTAAGTTAGTAACGTGGTTAAAGGCTATCCTAAGGCTTCGCGCGTGGTTTCCTTCAAAATGCACTGTCGGAATCATCCTTTTACAGTCACGTCATCGATTCTCGTCACCAGTTACGGCTTGACCCTTTTATTTTTTCTCGATACATTTGGAGGGCGAACCTTAGCGGCTTTTCCTCGATATCTTTAGGGGCTTCCTCCCATCTTTTCTCAATCAAATGCCGCCAGGGTCCGATTTGGAAAGGTTGCTACTAGTCTCGGCGATGATTTTCTTATTTCTCGCTGGGCGAGCATTCTCGTGTCCGTATGGTTAAGGTCTTAATTTCTTGTCCCTAGCCAATTCCTCAAGGTTTGATCGCGGCGCCCGAAAAGAACTTGTCCGCTCTAATGGGGCCCTTTTAGTAGGCTTGGCTTCAATCTTGTCGACAATCGGTGGGGCTTGGCCCGTCCCAAATTCCTATCCAATTTTCTTCTTTAATTAAGAATTCCGTGTTTTCTTTGCTAGAGCCCCGCGTGTACCCGTGATGCGACCCGAAACGGAAAAACTTGTTCCTCGCTTGTTTAGTACGCCCATTCTGATTTGGGGAATAGAGTAGAATAGGAATTGCTTGTGGACCACTTACTTGGTAGCGTTACTTCCCCATTTTGGCCTAATTCAATAGTGGTTGATGAACATAGTTGCGAGGTGAAGAAAGATAGATGGGAAAAGTGGTATTTCGCGTTTTCGTCTGAATGTTGCTAACACGCCTATAAAATAACGAGACCTTTTGTTTTTTGAAAATAAACTTTTAAATACGATATCGTGACCAATATAACTTAGCCAGTTATAGTAAGTTTTTTCGTCTATTTCTTGTAAATTACGAGTAGGTTATATCTTTTTATCAGGGAAGATTGCGGTTTGATTGTGGACGAACCCAACTTTTTATGTCAGTAAGAAATAAGAAGCAGTTTTAGTGTTCCTAATTTTTTTGTTAAGTCTGCTCGTGGGAAAGGAGTTCTCTCGGTATGTGTTAAGAACTCGTGGAAAATGTGTTGTTTGTAGACGCGCAAAGGGAAAAGAAAGTGTCTATGCTATTTCTCCGCTCTGTATACAAGCACGTAACAACGGTTTGTGTGCTGTTATTAGAAGTAGATTCAATCCGAAGTTATCGTTCCCCTTGTTATCTTAAACAGGCAAGGTTTAGGACTGGTTGGGAGTAAGGAGTTTGCTTAACTTCGGCATGATGTACTTTCGCTGGTGGGATTTTTTCTTCAGAGCGACACTTTCTAGGCGTCCGACGTTGTTCCATCTCGAATTTTCTCTCTTCCCTCCCCCCTCCGGCCTGGTCTTGCTTTCGGTCGTCAACTCCCGAGAGCTCGACTTGTCACTACAAGATTTTCCACCTCAGCAAAAGCGACCTCCTTCGACAAAATCCCTAACACACATTATTACACTCGACCTTTCTCCGGAGACATCCCTCTGGCCGCGCTGTACCCGAACGAGTTGTACATAGTACACCAGCCTCGTTCGCTCATTCCCTCCTCCCCCCAATCTCTCTCTTTTAACCCCTAAGGGGTTAGTTTTCGATGTATGGTAGCCGTAGAGGACCCACTCGCGATTTAGCCAAGACTATTTATAGTTTCCTTGTATTTTTAGTTTCATTTCGTTTGCGTTTGTCTGAGTTTCTGATTTTTTTTTGTCCACATGGTTAGGAAAAAATATAGAATTGATTTTGGTTTTAGTGTTCCATACTACGTACACTCTACTACCTTTGCCCCTTTTTATAAAGCTTCCTTCCTGAGAGCACCCATTAATGTAGCCTGAAAGAAATTTTTTTTTTTATAGAAATTTTCTACTCCTAAGGTTTTTGTCCATAAATGACCAATTTTATATATTTTTACCTCCTCTATTTTCTTAAGAGAAAGGGGGGGGGCTCATTTTTGATAGAAGCGTAGAAAAAGTCGTCCAGGAGATAAGTATAAGAAAAGAAAAGAGGAAAACAGAAATAAACGATCATCCTTAGCTAGCGAAGATGCTCTTACTCCTTTTCTTCTTAGCAATCTCGGGAGTAGAGTCGCTCGTCTCGTAACCTTCAAAAGCCCTTCTCTCTATTCCGTATAGATCTATAAAACCTATAGCTTTGCCCATTTTGAAAAGCATCTTGAAAGGTTCGGCTGGTTGAGCTTACCTACGTATTCTCTCCCAAAACTCCCTTTGGAAAATGAGCGTTAGAAGCGAGTTTACTCGGCGCGGCACGTAGTTTTACATCTTCGTCAATCGTAATTTTCCCCAAACTGATTATATAGAAAGGCCCTGTATAACCGGAACACGATTCCCTCCAGTATCTTAGGCTCCTTTTAGAGCTTACCTCCTTCGTATCCTCTACGCTATCACCTTGATTGGACGGTACTTGATCGTGAGCTCGCTCGCCCGTCCGTCCGCCCGCGCTTTTTCTCGTTTTTCAGGTAGAGATCTAGTGTTTCCGAAAAGAGAAAGGGGTTTTCGCCAAATGGGGATGGATAGTTGTGGGAGGGATGGAGGAGGAAGAGGAGGATGATGGTGGAAATAAACGTGATCTTAATCTCATTTGAGGGGAGGCTTCTCTTCAAGGAGAGAACTCCTCCTATCGTTGCTGCTGCTGCTGAGCTCCTCTTTTGTCTTACACCCCGGGTCCACGGACTTCTAGAAACGCCACTCCCCATACTCAACTGAAAAAAGAAAAGAAAATATAGCTTCTCTTATTTTTCCCTTTTGCAGAATAACGTACCTACGATTCAAAATGTACTTATCCTTTAGGCCAAGAATGGTTACGGGTGACCATGTTGAAATACGTTGAAGTTAGCCTTCAAAAACGAATTGGATTATGTTTACAAGCCTCGACTTTGAGCTTACTTCCCATTGAGACGTTCATGGTACGCGTACATTCGTTTTTAACACCATCATCACTCGCGCGTCACGTTAGGCCTAACGTTATGACGTCCGAGCCGAGTGCCAGTAGTCTATTTAAATATTTCAGCAACCCTAGAATCGTAAAAGAGAGAGAATAGAAAAAAATTACGAGCATGGACCCCCTCGCGTTTATTAAGTCTGAGCTAGATTCATTTGTTTTTTTCTTAAGCCTTTGATATTCATTAGTTCTATGGGGATGTAGCCTCCCCCTTTATTCTCTGTGCCCCCCCTTCCCATTTTTCCATTACTCTTAATTACAGAGAAAGCATCGATCGAGTGAGTTCTTTTGCTTAAAACTGCTGTACCGCTACGTTATACGGACAGTGCACCCCCTCGGAAAAAACTAGGCGTATAAGAGAAAGGAACCACCGTTGGAATTAATCCCGCAAGGTGGCGTTTGGCCTCTCAGCCCCCCCTCTCTACCTCCCCTTTACTGCCAACTAAGTTCTTTCGAAATATCTCGATATTAACATAACTAGCTTAGTTGCCCTTGTTTTTCTTTTTTTTTTTCTTATTTCTTTTTCTAACCCCTCGCTCTCTCTCACTCTCTCCTGGCCCCACCAATTTGGGGGGAAAGCGGACGGAGGGGGAGATTTTTATTCTATCTCGATAATGAATAAAGGTTTTTTATTATTAGGACCCAAGTGGGGTGCGTGGGTGGGGGTGGGGTTAAGGAGAAACGGAACAACCATTTTGCCGCTTTGTTTCATCTCGAGTATGCATCGTGTTTTAACTGAATTTAGAAGGTCCTAATCGGAAGTGAGACCTTTTTTACGTCGAATTATTGACTTTTGGGGTGTTAGTTGCAAGGGTTCTTATAGAAAATTCAGTGACTGGTTAGGTGATTTAACTTATATGAACTTTAATTGTCAAGGTGATGGTTATGTCCATTCTTTAATTACTGCGTCGTAGCTCTTTGTGTCCTCTTCCCCGAAGCACTTCCGTTTCCAGTAACTCTTAGTTATTAATACTACCGCGTATTTCGCTTTACAATAAAGCTTATTGTATTCTCCATTTGAGATATATATATTATATACAGCTAGAAATGGATTATCGCGTTTCATTCGGTTTCTCACGGCAAACCGTAATTCGTAATTCGGAGAATGATTATCCCTTACGATCGTTTATTTAAATGATATCGCGTGGTATAAGACTGATTATAAATACACTCTTCCGATATATTGTAGCTATACTACAATATATTCCCCCCATTTCCCTTGATTAAGCGGCTTAATCGACTGGTTGTATATGTAAACCGCGGTACAATACGGTTTTTCTCTGTATTTAACATTAGAATATGACAAGTTTCTCCTTACTCCAATATTCCTTTTTTTTTTTTTTTTTCGTAAATCTCTAGATTCTCCTTTTATCCTAACCTAACATTTATTCAGTTATTGGAATAAAGCTCTGTTTTGATTGTATTGTAGGCTTAAATCATGGAATATTTGGAATTTGAGATATAATTATGCCAATTTGACTGGGGTATGGCGTATGGGTTTAAGGTCTAAATAGGATTGGGTCTTTGGTATTTGTTTATTCCCGTGTATTTTTCTAAATGTAGTGGTAACTACATTCTTCTTAGAAAATTCTCTCTCTCTCTCTCTCTCTCTAGTAAACTAGTATTTACTGTCGGCTATTAGCATAATAAAATCAGGTGGATTTTGTGTATCTACATTTCCATTTTTCCAAACCCCGGAATTCTCCGAGGTTTCAGAATCATTGATATTTGGAAACAAACCCACCTGGGAGTTGGAGGAAATAGGAATGGTTGTCGTAGCGGAAAGATAAACTTGGATGGGTATTGGTGGTGCTGGTATTAATAGCGCCGGAATGTTACGCCCCCCCTGAAAGGATAACAACCTTCCTGGATAAATAAAATATTTCGGATGTACCCATTTATTTCGACAAGGTGATATACGATTATGTATACCTTCTTTTTTTACGTTTTCATATGCTAATTTAACTTTGGTATCCAGGTAGTAGTGCTTTGTGAGTTTAGTTCCGTTTTTCATTTCGTAAAGAGTTCGGTGTACGGTTGTGTTAATTCGGTGTATTCCGAAGTATATTAATCGGAAGTTGTAAGACGGCCCCGTAGAAGTTCAGTTGTTTCCTGAAGTTCGTATGTTTCATTTTAAGAATTAGTGGGGTCTATTATTTTTTATAACTTTGCGCGTCTCTATTTCTGTTAATTTTTTCATAGAAACACTGTAAAACAATTAAATATCTTAATTAATTAGGCTCTCTGGGAGTTTCTCGAAATTGGATTAAATTGTTTGGTAAAGGATTCAAATGGGACACCGAAACCTTTTTCAATTAAGTCAACGTTTCGTTTTGAATTTTCTCTCTTTTTCCACGCTGCCGGTGTTATTTCGAAGTTAGTTTTCCTCCTTAAGAATGGACCCGAGATGATACTCCCCGCCTTGAAGCCCTCTGTCAACTTACGTTGTTTCCGAGTTTAATTTAAAAAAGGGACTCGACAACGATTTTAATCTTTAAACGGCACGCCATGCATGCTCCTCTCTAGCGTTTTAACGTCAGATTTGGTCGTTTTAGTGGCTCCTTCCTCTTTCTCTTCCAGCTGCAGTTTCTCCTCTCTCTCTCTCTCTTCTTGAATAATTTGAAGATCTCTTATAATTTATTCCACCGCGTTTTTCATTTTCTTTCCATTAAGTTTTTACGCCTAATTAAAAGTTTTTCTTTTGCTGTTTCTTTTTTTTTATTTTTACAGCTAAAAGTTAAGCCTTGGTTGTATTTTCTTTTTTTTTTTCTTTTGGGGATCTTCTTAAGAAGATTACATTCTTTTCTCTCGCGGTTTTTGACGTTTTGTACTCGCAAATTAAACATTAAAGAACCTTCCTCCTCTATCGTACAATTTTAATAATGATAAAATGAAAACTAAGCCCATATTATTATTATTATTATTATTATATCATGAATGTATCTATTTGTCCCTCGAGTGAATTGTTGTTAACGCGTCACCAACGAATATAATTAACGAAAGACTTAATTTTTAGGAAAATATATTGAAATATTCATCAGGAATTTTGTTTTTCATCAAAAACTTTATAATTTTTATAGATTCGCGAAGGTAAAGTTAATGATTTTGGTTACCCTCTTTTGGGATTTCTCTTCTCTTAATGACGCTTCAAGGTTTAAACTTAGATAATGTTGGGTTTTTGCTGGGTCCGCTTTGGGGAATTGAAATCGGAGTGTTCCATTCGCACTAAAATGAGTTTGTTATTGATGGAATAGGGCCCAGTTAAGAATTTTCGGTTTGGGACGAACTATACTTTTGGGAAACTTGTCTTTCTTGGGTTTCCTCCATCAGTTGAGGTTGAGATGAAGCGTAAACGGCGTCCCGACTGGCGACTTTTCGCGCCAATGGTCACGAGGCGCCCGGGAGAAGCTCTTAGCAATCCCCGCATCCACTCCCACCCCGTAGAACATTTCGTCGCAACCACCCGGCGTCTTAGCTCTAGCCTTTAACAAAGCCTTAATATACGCGCTTTGTATCTCACGCCTACTTGTTTACGAAATGGCCCGTGTGACTGTAATGCTTCTTTCTCGGCTTCTCCTAAGTTTTAATCCGTAAACAACGACAACGCCACCTATCAGCGCGCCTACGTTTTATCGTTTGCTTTAGTACCCGCACGCTACGACCCCCCCCTTTTGTATAGATTGCCCAAAGGAAGGGGGGGGGGACGCACGACGACCTTTGGCTATATCCCGATCTCATGAGACGTATGAAAATTTTTACACGTCGAATCTTATAGCCTATTTTTATGGCTCCATGAAAATCGCTAGGCAAGCGTATAGATAGTTTGGATGGAGTAGCCAAAGTTTTGAGAAAATTCAAAATAAGCCTGGATGCCCAAAATTTTTTCTCGATTTCTTGGATCGACTACTTTTTATTATGGTTATGGTAGATGAAAATAATTTCTTCTCTCGTCTTCCGTTGATAGTCCTTTTCCATCGCTCATACTCTTTTCTTTATAGCGATTTTTTGGTTCTCCCCATCTTTGGCAGTTCTCGTCTCTTCTTCCTCTTCCTCTTCTTCTTCTTCCAGCATCCATTCTTTGTTAGTATCAGGAAGCTGACGCGTTTTCTGATCTCCAGTTGGGCAAAAATTACGGCGGCAGAAAGAGTTATCAGGGTGTTGAAGGGTGCGCGCCTTTGAATGAAGGAAAAAGAGGGGACGGGAACGTAGACGGTAGTCGAGCTCTTCTTGCTTGGTCCTTTCCCAACAGTCTTTCTCTGTTTCCACGAGAGGCCCTTCTTCTTACAATGAATCTCGTCGCCGCCGCCATTTACTGATGCGGAATTGGCTCTCTACACAAATGCGACTTTTCGAGCCGCCGCACGCTTCTCATTGTCAAAGTTGGCACCTCCGTTCTTCATTCACTTCCCTTTCTCCGTCTCTCTCTTCATCCCGGAGAGAAGTTAGGCTTCCTTTTAGGTCTCCTCCATCCTCCATCTCTATTCTTATTTCGCCTCCTCCTCATCCTCCTTCCTTTTCTATCTCTTCGGCGGTATTATTACCACCGCCGCTACTGCTAGAGAACGCGTACTCCTGAGGGGGCGTCCTATTAAGATAGATTTACTTTACGCTCGACTTACTACCGAGCCTCTTATGATTTAGGTATAACTATTCGCGGTGAAACGATTACTTTATGGGATGCTTCGGGCGTACCGGAGAATGGTGAGAATTATCACTTCCTGAGGATGAATTTATTCAATTCTCTCATTAATATCGCTATTTCCTCCCGTAAATACCGCCTTTTAAATGGGTTATTCATCAATGAAACTTGAAATATCTCGCGTTAGTATTCGATAGACTCATCTTTTCCCAGACTATTTATTTTTAGAATAGCTAGTCTTTATATTAAAATTCAGTCCACACACACACATACACTGGCTTTTAATAATAATAATAATAAGTAGTCTTGTTCTCTTTTCTATTATCATTTTTGGTTACGGATCGGACCGCTATACTGGAAAGTCAAAACAAAGGGGAGTGGAAGAGGAAAATATCCCAGGGCGATTAAAAGCAAAAGCGGAGTGGGGGAAATTGGGGGTGCCATCGTATTCCCCCCTCCCCAAGCGGTTTTCATTAAGAGGGGGATGATATTACAAGCGTTCTCTGGTTGATGAAGAGTTGATGGAAAAGAAGGGATACTGAGCCTTGCTTTTAAAAATTTATTTTTAATCAATATTTACTGCCTAATTATCGAACTGAATTGATACACTTTAAGAAAGAATTTTGCCCTTCATCTAAGACTATTCGAAACCTTATTCTTATATTATTTTGAACGGTTGCATTTATGGAAAGTCCCACTTCTTCTCTCCCCTCCATACCATCATCATTTTTATGGATTTGCATTTTTCGGAAGTCGGAATTTTGTTGGCATTTTTTTATATATATATTTTTCCCCCAACACACTTTCGTCCGTGGCCATGGAATCTAAAGGCGTCTCATCCATTTCTTGCGTCGAAATCCATACGGAAAATACCGTATTATCAGAGTTGTAACCAATTTGAAATGTTTTATTTAAAATCTAGCTGGGAAAGATGGGAAAATACGCTTTGGTACCCGTTGCAAATTACGAATGAAGTTTAAAACTACCATAGGGCGTGAGTGAGAGAGAGAGAGAGAGAGAGAGAGAGAGAGAGAGAGAGAGAGAGAGAGAGAGAGAGAGAGAGAGAGAGAGAGAGAGAGAGAGAGAGAGAGAGAGAGAGAGAGAGAGAGCTATAGCCGACTCTGTTCCATTTTTTTCCTTAAGGGTAGGGGAGTAAGGGAAACGTGTCATCTTTTAGGTTTATTCTTAAGCGAAACTTTCGATATTTTAAAGGAAAAGGGAGACTGTAGGATAAAAATAAAAATGGACGTCTTTGATTGAAGATACGAGCTTCTTCCGCGTATGACTCTAGAAGCGTTCGTATTATATTTCAGCGTTTCCTCGCCTAGAGTATAAAAGAGTTTTGGAAAGCTTTGTCGCTAAGATTAGGGCAATTACGCCTTTTTACTCCGTATAATTAAGCGGGCTGAGAGTTTTAGGAAAGTTTTCGGTTGCTACCGAAGTATTTTATCCCGAAATTATCAAACGATTGTTCGGTTAGAAAAGTTTCTGGCTACCCTTTCTTCCCTACTTCCCCTGGTTATTATCACTTGAAATATCTTGGTTAATTTGTTTCTGCTTTTGTCGATAGCTTTTACCATCGTTCGGCGGAAAGGAAGTTTAGTAGTTTTGTTTAGAATCTTTTGGGCTATTTTCCACGCGTTGGTGTGTACGGAAATTTGGTTTGGGAATTTGGGGCTTTGAAGCTATTCACCTTGTTAAAAGTATAGTCCGGATCTGGCCGCTCGCGCTCGCTGTCTTCTCGTTCTTATCAGGTGCTTCCAAGCATCGGGGCCCCACTGCCCCTGAAGTCTCGCGCCTCACGCTAGCGTCATTTCCCACGTGGGCAAACGCTCGACGAAAAGCTTTTTAATTGGCGAAACAATCTGAGTGTATATAAAAGGGGCAAGGGCGGGAGAATGTTAATAAAATGATTGCGTCTATTAAAGGAAGGCTAAAAATGAAAATAATCAACTTTTACAAATATTTTTTAAGTTGCCCCTGTAAGTCGTTTTTGCCACGAACACCAATGTGTGGTGGGGAACACACTTTTACAGGCGTACGTAGAAAATGCATTATCTGGACCGATAGGTCTCAAGGCTTCCGTTCCCCGCTGCCACTACAAACGGTGTAACGTTTGCGCATATTGTTGAACTTATTAACTTCTGCTGCGCTCCCCCAATTATAGGGAGCCGCCCTGTTTCAAAAGGGCGTACCATTGTACGGCGAACAATTAAACCTGTAAACCTGTAGAAATATTTCCCCTGTAAGTTGTTTTTCCCCGCGAACACCAATGTGAAGTGGTTGACACACATCTACAGGCGTACTCTGGAAATACATAGAAATAGTGACCCCTTTGTTGCATCTTACCCTTTAAGCATTTTCTCCGTTATTTTTATTAGAAAAATTAGGGTACAAACGTTCAGAATATTTCTAATTAAATATCTTTTTTAATGTGACGTTATCACTCGTTCAACTACCCTTCCAGAGAATGAAGGAAATGTTATTCCAGGGCAGTTTTTCCTTTTTATAAAAAGCAGGGGATGTATTTAGGGGGAAGTGAAGCTGCTACGTTATTACGTGGAAGCTTGGACGCGGACGGAGCTAGCAAACGGCAAATTGATGGGTCGATCCGGCGACAACTTTCGGAGGGTTTTTATACCCACCATTCTCTCGCTTATTCCTTCTCCCCCTCTCGAACCTTTCATACCATTCCTAGAAATCTTCCTTCTTTTGGCCATTTTCTATGGGGATGAGGAGGGACCCAAACTGAACTTAACGTCGTCTTCTTTCCACGATAATTGCATCAACAGAATTGATGACATGGTTTGCCTCAAAAACCTAATAGGTTTTGTATCGTATCCCTATCTCTTGCCGCCGCCGCCGACTTTCGTTCGGGGAAACTCCTTTTACACTACGCGCTTCATCCATCGTAAAGCGTATTTTTACCCCCATTAAGCTCAGTTTCTGGACGGCTTTTATAACTTCGATTATATTGCTTTAGTCCGCTTTTAAACGCCCCAAAATATATTCCTGGTTTTCGAGTGTTTTGAGCTTAGACGTCCTTGTACGAAAATGCCATCCTCGGAAGAAGGTAGTTTCTGAAAGGTCATGACCCCTTCCTTGACAAACTTATTTTGAGGCGGGAATGCGGTTGACGTCGCCAAACCCTTGATAATTCGGGTTGTTTTCGTGAAGTGATCGAAACTGCAATTTTATTTTTTATATTCTGTGATTGTTTGCGGAATACCCTTCTCAATTTGAAGGGTTTTCGAGAACAGATGTCGATCTTGTTTACAGTTTTATTCCCCCGCAGGCATCACTCTGACTAGAAAAATAAAAAAAAAAACTCGTTTCGATGTAAAAATGGTCTTGGCAGAGAGAAAATGCTTTAATTGCTCTTACACCCTCTCTCCTCTCCTCTCATTTTCTCCGTCCATCCCCTTAGTATCTGGCTTCCCATCTTAATGCCCGGACCGTCCGTGGCGGCTCTGTTGCGCTGCTTAGAAGTGCACTTAACGGCTAAAGCGCCCTTTTTTTCTACATACCCCATAGCTTGAAGCTTCATCCGTGATCACGAAACTGGGAGGGAAAGGTTTTTTTTTGCACTCGTAATTGTAGCAGTTTTCGGGGCGAAACTTTTAAAGCGCTCTTCCAAGGAAATTAAAAAGAAGCTAAAACGAGCGAGCATTGAGGGGATGCTAAGGATGTTGGGAAGGGGTAAGAGATCTCTGAGCCTTTTAACTCTTCCATCACTAAGCGGCAACCATTTCCCCTTAGTCCTTATTTTTACGCTACCCTTGATTCACCCTGAGTATATTTCTTCTTTTCCTTTCCGCCTTTGATCGTTTTTACCAAAATAAACAAGAAACCCAAACATATTCCGCCTTTTATACCGTATAAATCGGTTTGTAAATGTTTATACTACCATACCAGTACTTAAATATGCCATGTTGATCTTTTAGGGATTGTTTTTGAATAATTTCGAATTTCATATTTTTCTATCGATTGCTTTAGATTTAATATTTTATCTTTTGGGGGGGGGAAGAAAAAATTGCTTACCTTGACGTCGTAACTTCTTTATATCTACGAAGGGAAATCAAAATTCGTGGAAAATGATATAAAATTTCCTAGTGTATTAGAGTTCAAGAAACTGACCGGAAATACTTGTACGTCGGTCAAAGTATATGGCGTTCTCGACGCTCTGTACTAGAGTGACCTTTTGTTGTATATAAAATCGAGGGACTATGGAATCGACTATGGATAAAATGGGGTTTTCGGGGCAGTACCACCACGAGCCTGAGGGACGTTTGTCGACTCTATCCTGTATCGGTTTTTGGGGCTTTCTTCTCTATTATACGGATACTCGATCCCGGTAAAGGTGTCCTCCTCTCCTCTCTCCATCCTTTCCCGTTTTCTCTAGCGATATATTATTTGCTCTTTCTCTCCCAAGAAGCGGCAGCGCCCCGAATCTGTCGTAAACGGACTGTTTCCTTAAGATTTTAGCCTCTTGATTCCCCCGAGGGATGTGTACGTAAACCTCTTCTCCTTATACCGGTATACCGTAGAATCTTCCCTTTTGAAAGGTTCCTCCTTGGTTCACACTATATAGTAACCCTACCCCCCCCCCTATCTATCAAGTCAGTCTTAACAACAACACAACGCCCGGGTTCGAGAATTCCTAATTTTTGAGTTCCATCTACTATTTATTATCTAGCTAGCTAGCTCTTCAGTTCAATGTAGAGAAAAGGAAATTTATTTTTCTTTTCTCTCTCTCAAGAGAGACGTCGCTTTGGGATAAAATATAGTTTCATTAATTGTTTAATTACAGATCTTGTTGTTTTAACCTTTAACCCACCCATTCTACCCGTTTTTCACATGTAACTAGAATCAAATAAGCTTTGATTTTAAATAATTGTAAATTAGTCTCGGTATTGGTAATTTTCGAGAGTGTTTTTATCCCCTTCTATCTTCGTTATGGTTTAATTTAACGGCTGGTGTTTAGGCCAAATATACACCCTTTTGATGATCTCATCGTAGCCATATAAGGTTTTCACCCGTTCATACGTTTTCTTCTCATCTCGTCTTAGGCCTAAGATATCTCGGGTCTCCCTTTTCTCATCGGCGTCTTTTGAAAACGTTTCATTTTGATTCCCTATAGTAAAAGGTGCCAGGGATAAAGTAGCTATTTTCGTAATGGCTAATTGCGGAACTTTAACGCCCCACTTGACCAACGAGAGTTTTCATCTAGAATTGCGTACTAAATATTCCTCTCCCAAAGTTAAGACTTCGTATTAAAGGCTTTTATAATCTCGTTAAACTAAAACGTGAAACTGCAGGGAAAATGGGAATTTTTTTTACGGGTTTGAAAGAACACGGTTTTTCGATAACCTCTGTAGGGTTATTTCTTATTGTTAATCTTAGGCATCTATTTTGAGTATATCTATATGTATGTTATATTGATTGGCATTAATTCCAGTCACGTGATCAAGATGTAGTGGCGACAATACTGAGAGCTTAAAGTCGTTTAGACCTTTCTTAGTTTGACGTGAAATTTGTCACGCGTTGGCCGGCTCTATAAGCTAGGTCCGCGGCGCACAACACGTGAATTAGACCATGGTCTTCGCTTCTATAGCCTCGAATCTCTCAATCTTCATTTGGGATGCGCCAACCCAAGCCATGGAGGAAAGCGGAACCCGGACTATAGCTATATTGTAGCCCTGGCTCTCTTTTCCATCTATCTTTGGTGGGGAATGGCGGGGGGGGGGGGTTAGGGACTAGGACCCCTTTTGTAGAATGTTCTACTGTAAGGCTGATGACCCACCCTATACTCCACCTCCTTTTCTACTTTGTTTATATGTTTGCGTTAGACTAAGAGCTCCCTTACCCCCTACGGATCACCCCCTTTAAGTTGGTCCATCCTGCAATGGTGTATTGAGGGAAAGTGCTTGTAAAAAGGGAAAGTTTGTAAGCCGAGAATGCTTTACTATCTTGGACTAAGTAACTGGAGGTGCGACAGTACAAATAATGGAGTGTGATTTTTGTTCACGATTAACCTCTTCCCAAATATTTTCTCGCGTAATTTGACGCGAAGCTTTTCTCCAAATTGAAACCTTTCATATCTGGTTCCGTGGTGACAGGTTCCAGCATAAAACTACCCAAAGATCAATATAGCCATTTTGGGAAGCACTACGTCGCTACAGGAAGTAACTTCCGATTTAATTGTAGTTAATTTTTAAAGTGCGTTCCTGTTTAACTTAACATTTTGTCCTGCTTCATAGTTACGTCATCCAAGTTGGTATTACCGTTGACCACTATTCGGCTTGTTCCCTTGGACGACGTTATATCCAGAGTATTCTCAGTTACCGAGACTTTTCTCTTTGGCTCTCCCGGGAGACTTTGTGTTCCAGCATCCGCCCTCATCCCTTCCTCCCTCCCTCTCCATGCACTTTCTCTCCTTTTTCTCTTCCTTGTATGGACGTCGTTCTATATACTGAATCTTTTGAATATAAACCCCCGGTCGATAGTTTAGCTATTTTAAAATTCCTTTTGGCCCGAGAAAGTTATTTGGGTTTCGTTTTCGCTCGTCCCTTCTCTAAGGAGTCTTCAGTAAACTGTCCTTTCCTCAGTAGGCCACCCAAATCCCCAGTAGGCCAAATTTAGCGTACTGATTACTCGGGGTCTTTCGCCTTGGCAGCCTTGGCTTTAGGTTAAGGACGTTTTAATTAATAATATCATTAAAAATTGAAGGCGGGAGAAATTAACCAGCCGTCACGTGACAGCTCATAATGGATATATTTTAAAACTGCGTTTTTAAAATTACACTCTGAGATTGTATTACGCCTACAGCTTATTTAAATTGCCTTAAAAATCGTTGGTTTACCACCTTTACTTTGATACCCCCCCCCCCCTTTTCTGGTTTAAAGTCTGCGCGTTGTCTTAATAACTTAACTTTTTAAACATAGTAACGATCTTAAAGGCGTATATACCCAGTCCTTGATAGAAATGGCCGGATAGATACACGCTTGGGTTTGAAGCGAGGGGTCGGACGTTTAGGAAAAAGTGTACGGGATTTCGAAATCCAATTTGATTTCTTCGGATTTCGTTTGATTTCGTCGGATTTCATCGGATTTCGTCGGATTTCATTTGATTTCATCGGATTTTGTTTGATTTCAGAATTCGATAAAATCCAATGGATTTCATCGAATTTTGCTATTTTTCCCGTGATTCCGTCGGATTTTGCTATTTTTACCGTTATTTCGACGGATTTTGCGATATTTCCCTTGATTTCGTTGGATTTTGAGAGTTTTCGCGTGATTTCCTCGGATTTTGAGATTTTTCCCCGTGATTTCGTCGGATTTTGTGATTTCTTTTGATTTTGGATTTCGTGAATTTTGTAATGGATTTCACGATTTCTTTACTGATTTTGGTTCTGATTTTGTGATTTCGCTTCTGATTTCGTGATTTCTATGTTGATTTCTTGATTTCTTTGTTGATTTTGTGATTTTTTTACTGATTTTATGATTTCTTTACTGATTTTGTGATTTCGTTGCTGATTTCGGATTTTTTATTTGATTTCGAAATCAGCAGTGATTTCGGATTTCTTAAATTGGATTTCACGGGTAGCGTACGGGATTTCATGAATGACCGACCCCTCGGTTTGAAGGGTGTATTTTGGCTAATCACCGCCAGAGGCGTACCCCCCTACTCCCCTTTGCCTTCATCTGTCTATAACGATCTCAATTAAGACTTTTAATTTCGTCCATTAAGCCGTAATCCTTTTACAAGAAGAAAGAAGGGGGGAAACTTGGAGGGGTTTTTTTTGCCTTAGAAATAAAAAAGAATTAAATTTTTTCTTTCCCTGATTTGGTCGGCTCAAGAAGATGATAAAGAAAGGCCTATCTTTAATTTGAAGAAGTTAAGTAGGGGGGCGTGTACTTTTTCACCTGCCTCTAGGTGACTGAGTCTTCCATGCAGCCACTCTTATCTGTTTTTATATACGACGAAGTAGGATTATCAAAGAAAAAGGGACCAAATGGAGGGATTTTTTTATCTTCTAGAGAGGAGGTAGACAAACGCTTGATCTCTGGGCGGGCAATTCCTCCTATTCTTTTAGCTAACCCTCCTTTTTTTTGGTAGGCGAACTATGTGATCATGATACTTAAAATAATCAGGGACTGTTTTCGAAGTTACATTATGGCATTATTAGTTAGTGCTAATTTATTTATACGTATTCAAGTTATTAAAAAATAATATTCTGTAGTGTTTAAGGGGTTTAATGGAAGGTAATGTTGTCTTTCATACTAGAGAAACATATTTTGAGGAAAGGTCGAAAATTTATGTCATTATCACTTGGGTTGACTCTAATAGGTTTGACTGTTATTCTTCCCCCTTACGTATCCATGGACCTTCTTTGGCAAATCTAAAAGGGCTATGGGTTAATAAGAAAGTGCTATATGGCTTAGAATTAAAGAGGAGGTATAAAGAGAGAGAAGAGGGAGGAAAAAAAAGAAAGGTAGGGACGGTAAATCTCATTAATTAGCGCCTCATTTAATCGGCCGTCGCGGCTTCTTAATCCTTCTCGCCTCGTTTGATAACGATTCATCCCTTCTTCTTCTCTCGTGCTGCCTGCCGTGTGCAGGCATGCCCGAGGTTTCTTTTTATATAAGCTTAACCTACGTGGGATTGGAGAAACTGGTATGGGTATTTTTTTCTCTCTCCTCTCCTCTCTTCCATCCCGGTTCTGATTAGTCTTAACCCTCGTCGCGTCTCCCCCTTATCTCGGTACGGAGGATGGGAGACGGATGGGTGTTCCTCTTCAATCCGCTCTACCTCTACCCAGACAAACACCCAATTACTTGTATCAACAACTAAATCTCTCTTGGCGGCGGTTATGGTCGTGGATGGTGCCCAATTTTTTACCGAGCATCTACGCCGCGGTTACGCATCTTCATAAGTTACGGAGTGCTTAACCTTGGCTACCAATCCAGGGGTTACCTCTTCTTAATGTTATTACTCCTTGCGCTTCAAAGGGGATGAATATATCATTGTTATTATTATTTCGTATTTAAATTCTGATCATACGCATTTGTTGGTCGGAAAAATAAACAATACCCGATTTGGAAGAAAAACATATGAGCTCCTTGGATTTAAATTTCAATCTTTTTCTTATGGTTCCCGCTAGGTGGGGGAGGGTTTGACCATAAGATCCCCCCCTCTTTATTTTAAGAACAAATATCAGAGAAGATTTGCGAAGACGGAAAAGAAGATTGGCTGGCAATCTTTCCTAAATCTTGAGACTGGCTTCTCTTCTGCCGAAGACGCGTTTCGTCCATCCCAAAAATCCCTCTTTTCTCGTTTTTATAAAGTTGTAACGAGAATATCAATGATTCATTCTAAGTAGGGATCCTTTCTCCTCTCCAGGGGAATCATCGACTGTGTCCTTTTTTCTCTTCTCATCCTCTTGTCTATCCGCTTAGTTGGGATGAATTCAACTTAAGGTATTGCCGTTGTATTTATCCCTATAGCTAATAATGACTTGCCCTATTGAACGGAGTACCACGAACGCTCGCTTTTCTTTCTCTCTCGGCCTTCATCTTTTTCTTTTTGGAGTTGCGCTAAGATTCCGGGCTAGCTTTTGACTCTTTTTGTTCTTAGTACGTATGATACGGAATGCCAGGGTTTCTTTTTTTTGCCCGAGCGCCCTCTATATTGAATAGGGACTTCTATTACCCCGTTGCCCCGTGCCTGCCTACTTTAGATTGTTCACGTTTCTACAGCGAATTGATACGAGGTTTCGAAGGCCACGTGGTCGAGATTCGATTATGGAAGCGATCCGTTCTCAAGCTTTCTGACTTGTATTTTATTCAGGGATGGTTCCTGCGTTCCTGGGTTTGGGTTGGGACGGTGGGTGGACGATAGAGATTCAGTTGGGAAAGATTCCTTAATCCTCAGACGTTCAAAGGTATATATATAGATTCTTTTAGTCTATGCTTCGGGAATAACGGAAAGGAAAAGATGGAGGGTTGAGCGGTCTTGATCGACTTGATTCGCCAGAGAGATCATTTTTGTTTGATACGGCATTCTGAATTTGCAATACGTCCGCTTCTGTTTTTGACTGGGTTCGATTCAACTCTGGTTGGGCATATTACGATTGGTCCGCGGATCATTTCGAGTTTGACGCGGAAACGTCCATATTCCGAATTCATTTCATGCCGAGTTTGCCATAGACGTGAACTCGTTACCAGAATGATACCGGTATTATCGAGCACCAAATGTTTTCCCAGAGTTTTTCGCGAGCTACTTCCGCTTCCGCTACTCCGGCTGTGTAATTCTTTCCGCGGTATATCGTTAGTTATGAAATTTTTTTATGTAAAATATCGTTTCATCTTCTAATTTTGCCGCCTAGAAATATTTTTCCTGCAATATTTTTGTATTTTCGGAATTGGAATCTTTCGTTCCTTTTCGTGGAAAACTCCAATTGGTTTATGACTCGCTGCTGGTAGGGGGGGATGAAGGAAGAGGATTGAATTGGGGAAAGATCACTTGGGAGGACTCGGAAGAGTTCATTATGCTAATCATGGCTGGATCGAGATAAGAATGAAGGGGGTGAGGTGGTGTATTACTGTACGCCTGGCGGCTTGCCGAACAAGATTCCGCGCTCGTATCAATCAAGAGGAACCTTTTCAAAAAGCCTCCCACTTTTACCTACCTTCTCCTTTCTACCTCTCCTTCTAATGCTGGAAATAGTACGTCATTTTCTTCCAGAGTATACCGGAATATTCTCTCTCTCTCTTTTCCCATTCTATCTATCCATCTTTATTGACGGGCCGAAATTTTCCAATTTAATTTGGGGTACGCCCATTCCTCTCTTTCACCCTCAGTCTAGAACTTCGGGTCTAGGCTGCCTTAAAATTATGCCCGGTAATTTCGTATTACAATCGCGTTTTATCTCTCCCTTTCCCCCCATCCCCCTTTCCGCTCATATCACGATCCTCTACCGCTATAGAGATTGATATTCTTGACTATAGGGATTTGATACGCGATCTGAGTTTCACCTTGTGGCTGCTTTTGAATTTTTTTGCGGTATAATAAACATGAATATAAAATGTCAACTTTAAATTGAATTTACACCGGAACCCGCCCGCAATACATCCAAAAAATTAATTGAAGTGATGGAGTAATTAGTTTAAAAGGAAAACTCTCTACCACTAAGGTAAAAAGGACAAAAGGAAACCTTGTAATGGTTTGACCTCTTATTTTTTTTTTTGTGCTCTTAGAAAAAGTAAAATAAAAAATACCGTCCTCCAAAGTTCCTTTTCCGCTCTCGGCCAATTATTTAACGAAGACGTTATCGGTTTTTCCTACTCGTCTATATTTCCTTTTTTTCTCCTCTCTCTCTCTCGTTTCGGAGCCGACAGTGGCTAGCTTTCCCCGGTAAAAGCTATATAGTAAATGATCATGATCATCCTCTTTGGCCAACATCATTTCCCCCCTCTATAAAAGGAACAACGACCCAAGAAATGAGACTGGGAGAAGAAGAAAAAAATATCACGGTACCCCTTTTTTTCTTCTTCTTCTTCTTCTTCTTCTTGATATGCTCCCTGCACCACCATCTCCCCGAAACGCGTCGTTAAAGTTTTCTTTTAGGGTATAGTATAGTAGGGACCTATGCACCTTGCTTTGCCAATAAACAATTTATCTCGCTAACATACAATAGCCATTCTCTCTATTGGATGCTCTCTCTAGTAAAAACGTATTTATTTAACGCCCTATCCCAGTTTCTAGAGGTGTATTTGGATCATTCTTTCCTTCCATTATTGCATTGATTTAATGGTCACTTCATTGGCTATTTTTCCTTATCAAGTCCCATAATAATGTAGTAGAGATTCCACTAAAGGGAAATTGAAACAAATAAATTAATAAATATAATGGGAATGGATGTAGCTATAGTATTAAGACAACCACTCGCCCTTTAAATTATAATAAAGTTTGGTTCTCTTTAATCGCCTAGCTGCGAATTTGTAAATTTTAAATGAAAATGTGTGTCCTAATGCGTTACAACATCTCGTGTTTGCACTCACTCCTAGCTATGTAGATTTTATAATTATTATATAGTTTGAAAATTAAACTCCCCCACTATTCCTTTTTATATATTTAAATATTTTATCGAGGACTAGAGACCTGAAACGGTCGTTTAAGCATTCCAACGTCGTTTTCTGGTAAATGTCCGAAACCATTACGTGTCCGCGTCCTTATAGTAATTACAAAATATTTTGCGCTGGTCTGTGACGTCCACCTTAAACGCAATTACTCGCTTTTAAACGTTTAATTCCCCGCTCACGTCTTTTAGTCCGAACGAAAACTCCTCCTACTTTTCTCAAAAATCACCCAAAACTGTTCAAAATAAAATCTAAATATGTGGCATAACATATGGACAGGGTGTGAAAAATAATTTTGCTGTAAGCTGCGGGGAAAACAAGTTGTAGAGACTCTATGAGCAGCCCTGTATTGCATTTTTAGTTTCACGGTGTTGGGTTTGCAATAACGATTAAATTGCTTTATTTCGTCTTGCGCGACTGCATGGCATCGTGCCCCTTTTTGCCACGTAAAGTAAAATATTTGCGCGATAATTACGTTCAATCTGACAAATGCGCTGACTCTTATTTTTGAGCATCGCCTCGTGACCCCCCCTATAATCTTCGAGATCGTATTTTCCTCTGGAATAATTCTTTTCTTGCCTTTTTACAATCCTTCCTCTCCTTCCTAGTTTTTGAAAGCGAAAAACTAAAGAAAAAAAATCGGCGCAGTTTTAATGGGCAAACGCCCGTTCTATAAGGAATTCCAGAGTTTTGCCAATCTTTAAAGTCGTTAAATTCTTCATTTAAAACTGCACGTTTCTCTTAACGTATTAGATCACTTCTAAGGTCGCGATCGGAGTATACCGTCTCCATCTCTTACGTTTCCTCTCTCATATACTCCATTTATCTAGTTTGAAACTAATACAGATATAGGTATGTAAAAGAGCGTTTCTACACTAACCGTCAGCTTTTCTTCTTACTGTTTCAATTTGGTTGGACTTTGGCGCATAGCAAACACTTTCGGAACCTCGTAATTCCTTTGGATGGCAAACGGGGGAATTTAAATTAGGGAGAAAGACGCCGAATAGGGAGCAAGGAGGAGGAAGAGGAGGACCGGGAGTAGAAGCTTTTGCTTCTCTTTCTCTTCTGTTCTTGCATGCCGTTCTCCATTCCACGCGATAGTTGAGAAGGTCAAATTTCGCTGTTCCAAGCAAAGATGACGTTATTTGCATATTAGAGGAGTCCCGCCCAAACTCCTTCAGTCGTTTCCGAGAGCGGGAATATACGACGACCATGGAGAGGGGGCCAAAATGGTTGAAATAACAAGCCCAGTACGTAGATGACGTAGTTGAGGAACACGTGAATCTTTCGCGCCTAATTTTCACAATTTAAATACCCAGTGAGAGTACTGATTTTAGCAAAAACTAAAAACAGTGTTGAAATATGAATCACTTTTATTTACTTATTTTTTTGCTGATTAAGGGGAAATATTTTCCTAATTTTTAATGAATATAATAACCACCTCAAGCATCTTATCTATTGATTAAGCCGCGGCATAAACCTTAAACGAGATAGAATGACTGTGGGGTGCGCGTAAGCAGAAGGGATGAGATGAAATGGAATTTGAAAAGCTAGTACCCCATCCCCCACTACCCCAGTCTTCCATAGCCCCACACGCATCACCATCACCACGAGTTTTCGATATAGGTTATAAAATTTGTCGATTAAGTATCGGAAGGGAGGATGAGTTGGGAGTGGGGTATCGGATGTGCCTTCTCGCTTTCCCAGCCAAATATCTTGCTTGATCTTTTCTTTTCAGAAATGGTAATAGCGTTGGGTTCCCCTAGACTTAGCGTCCGGTACTACTCGGAGAAAACAATGAATTTGAGCCTAAAGAGAATATTTACCAGCTTTCTTTCTTTCGCCCCCCTCCTTCTCCCCCAATATCAAGAAATTTGACCCTGATAATGATAGCGTCTCCATCCATTTCCCGTCTATTCGTTAATAGCGGCGGCATTTATAACTAGACTCCAATATGTTCGTTAGGAATATAAATACGGGGATTTTTACAATACAGCGTCTGTTCTGGAACTGATTCGAACCGAACCTATGTTAATTGATTATACTTTTTGGGCGCAATTAGACTGGTCTGTCTAGATTCTTAATAGTTTAGTTTAACCAAGATTACCCAATTTCAAATGTTAAATGATCTCAAACAAAATTTTGTAACGACATCCTGAATTTATTATTATTGTTTGTTCGGTTTATTGGCCCTCTTAGTTTCTTTTTATCGCTTCGAAATCAGTTTGAAATTTTCGATTACAAAACCAATGAATATTCAATCACCCACTTCAATCGCCGCGATATTTCTTCTTCTTTGGTCTGTGCTGTTTCGAAAAGCCTTTCCTTGATTCGAAATTCGATTTGTTCTTTAAGCTAGCATGTAAATTGCTCTTTTTTTCTTCTATTTCTCCATTCTAATTTCTTATATCATCGAGTCTTTCATTAAGCCTGAACCGAAAGAAGTTTGGCCTCTCTCTCTCTAGCTCTCAGGCGGTAATTATTGGTCGATCTCTGTCATTTCGCCTTACTAGTCAAGGATGAACGTTAGGTGAAGTTCATTTCGTCTTCATTCTTCAACTGTTGTGATGGTATTCTCCCTACGATTTTCCCAATGAATTTAGTAACCCGGGGGTTTGGCTTTAGTTGGCGCTGTATTCTAAATGGAAACCAACAACTTTAGTAAGGGGAAATAATCGCATTCCTTTTAATCGATTTTGAATAAACGATTTTTTTTTACTTCCCATCTCTTTTGCTGTAAAAAAAAATAGAGTTAGTATGGGGCTGGAAAAAAGGGGTGCCCTTAGGAAGGGGGAGAGGGGAGGGGTTACCGCACGAATCGTTGGGCAATCAGGAAGCGGCGAAGTGAGGACGCAGTTGAGCGCGAGGTTTGTCGTAATGTCGAGGAATCGGATACTTGCACTTTTTAAGATAATATTCTTCCTCATAGATACCCCGTAATATTTTTGGAGGAAGTGTTCCATACCTTTATAGGGTGAAAAAAAGAAAGAGAGAAGGGTAAGGAGTGAAAGTGGAATAAATTTTCTCGCGCTCTCTCAAAAGAAAAGTCCAGATTAATCGTTCGACTAAACGAGTCGTTCGATGAAACTTTATCGGCATCATCGATCACTATTTTTAATCGATCGGCTTCTAACCTAAGACCCCCCAACTCTCCAAATATAGTTGCTGCGCACTTTCATTTCTGGGCTAATTTCCTAGTTAGTCTTGACCCTCCTTGGAAAAGTAATAAATATAAGGCAAAATTTTGAAGGAGTGAGCATTGCAATTCGGTACCATTTTTACAGAATTCTAAATTTTGAAATGATTTCCAAATAACCTGAAGGTTTATTGTTTTATTATTATTAAAGGTATGAAGAACGTATCGATGGGGACGGTGCATGTTGCACCTTGCCTTTAGCTGGTGATTTCTAGTTAATTTCTTTTAGTTTTGGTAATCTTGTAGGATGAACTTTGACCCCACTCTCTCTCTCTCTTCTCCGGATTGCGATAACGTTGTACGTACGCACGTACGAGTGTGAATATAGCTCCTGAAGAAAAATAAATGAATCTCTCTTAGCCCATCTTGGTTGGTGGCGAACTGGCGATGGCGGCGGCGGTAGGAATTTTGAGGGAAACCCCCCATTTAGTTTAGGCCCAAAAGAGAGTTATGATATGGCCTCTTTTCTCCAAGCGTTTCGGTTCCTCCTCATCTCCTTTTTCCAAGGAGCCAAAAGAGAAGAGAAGAGAGAGAGAGTCTAAAGCGATAAAAGCTACGCGTTCCACTAAGTCGTTTGTCTTCCGATCTGGTATTAATCGTCGTCTTTTAACTTTTTCTTTCTTTTTATTTCTTGCCGGGTGCCGGTGGTGCTAGTGGTGGTGGTGATGGTGGTAGTGGTATATACCCATCACCATCCATTCCTCTTTCGCTCTTGATCTTCCTCCCTTCTTTAATTAGGATTGCTTAGAAATGATTTGTTGGTTTCTCAATCTTTTTTGGGGGCCAGCCTTTATTTTTTTATCTTTTATCTTTATACTCCCTTTCTTTTGGCTAAGTGGGGTAAACTCTGCGGGATGGAATTTTCTCAAACAGCTATTAAGAAGTCGCATTCGCACACACTCACGTTTTAATTCTGGTTGATTTTGCATAAAATCCGATGGATGTAAATTGTGTTTTTAATATAGATATGCATGAGAGATAATTTTAATAAGGGCGATGTTGCTGTATGGAATGGGGGCTTCGATTTTTGGGCCACGCCTTAAAGGATTAAAACAATTTGGGAAAAGAAAAGGGTTGGGGGATTATGGAACAACGTTAATTAAAGCTTTATTGTATTGTAGTACCTCATATATGGTCATAAATATGTAGGTCTCGTTTGAGAAACGAAAATAACGCCGCCTTATTTTGCTCAAATTCGAATTTCGCGTGTCAAGCTTACAGCAGCCATGGAAATAAGAGAGAGGGAGACCTTCGGGTTTTTCTTTTTATGTTTCTTTGGTCTGTATTAAAAGTAGGCTTTGTATTACTAAAAAGGACCCCCCCCCCGGTCCTGTTTTGCATAATACGTACATTTTTTAAGGCCTTGTATACGCCTTTTCTATAGGGTCGTTTCTGAATTTTGGATTCTTAAAATTTTTTTATTGAATTATTTATGGAGAGAAAAGAGGGGGTTTCGTCACTGGATTCAATCTGAAAACAAATTCCTCCTTTTTCTAATATAATGAGGTAGTCAGCTTGGGTAAAGAAGCGTGGCAATGTATCCTTACATTATAATGAAAGTTAAGAAAGGTTTAAGAAATAGATGATTTCATTGAATATTACGTCATAACTGGGATAAACATTCGAGGAACGCTCCGGTCTGCTTTGAGCGAAACGGGCTCCTTTTGAAGAATGTTACCAAATATAGACTTATCTCAGAAAGGTCGGTGCGTAATCAATATTTATAAGGCGGGTGTTGGAATAAAATTGGCCTTGCCTCCTTCAAAACTTCTTCTAAAAAGTGGTTTATTGAAACATGATAGGGCTTTTTAGCCTTTTAAAACTTTTCGAATTTAGTTCAAGTTATTTGAAGTAGCGCCTGCGACGCTTGAACAGGTACTATCAACGCGTTCTTATTCCCCCTCATTCCGTTTATTGACTGGAAGAAGTTGAACGTCTACTATCGTGATGGGATGGATATAAGCCTTAAGAAAAATAAAGTTAAAAATTTAAGGAGGAGAGAAAAAATCTTTTCCTTCGCATTTCATTCGTACAAGACGGGTTTACCTTGGCAATCCAATTGCTGAAGCTGTGAGAATCAATTGGCAGTCTCTTTCCTATCTCCTTCCCGCCTTTTTTTTTATTCCCGCCAAAAAAACTTTTTTTTATTCGTTTTCCCGCTTTTTTTTTTTTAAATCGCTTCTTTTCTTGAAAATTTTTGCATTATTCGTCTATTTCTCTGGCTCAAATCTAAATTGATTCTGACGCCTTTCTTTCTTTTCTTGTGGAAAGAGATTCCAGCCTCCTCCTAATCAGAAATACGTGGCTTCGAGGCATTCAATTCTAACACTAGAAAAGATCTTTCTCTCTCTCTCGCTCTCTGTTAGAGAAGAGTGAAACGTAATAAATGGAATCTTCAAAAAGAATCCTATTTTTTTTATTGAAAAGTTTCTTTTTTGTTGGGTTTAGACGTTTTTTATTCACACACACAAAAAAAGAAAGAAAAATCGAGAATTTATATTATTATATAATAAGAGTTTTGCCCCTTGTAAATATCGAATTTTTTTTTTTTTTTTCAAGAAGTATTTTATCGGGTTATATTACATTGTTGGGAAGTTTAACCTCAAACAAGATTTTTCTTTAGAATTTTACGTCATTATGTTAACTGGTGTCCTATTTTTTCAAACTCCTAAGTTTCCAAACAGCAAAACTAAATTTAAACCGCTTATTTTACCGTATTTCTGAAATTAAATCGTGCCTTAGGGATGGAACTACATCCATTGACATTTTCACTTCCTTTTAACCAAAATGTGTTTCGCTTTCATGCCAATGTTCAAAGTCTAAATGTATACATACATACCCAACTCCGGTTATTGATATCATTATTGAGTTTTGAAAGCTGAAGGTTTTGGTAATGTTAGAATTGGAGGAAGGAGGAGATCTTATCTTAATTAGAATGTCTCGACATGCTTAGCGGCGGGAGCTGCTCGCCCGTCTTCCAGAATCGTCCACGCGAGCTAGTTTTGCTCCGGATCCTTTCCGGCATTGTACGTGAAATTGATGAAGGGAGTAAAGGACACCGCGGATTCGGCTGACTGGATGGTGATAAAGTTGTGTAAGGTGGACCGGGACAGGTAGCCTACCAACACCCCAACCCTGCACTTAGGGTTTGGCGCGTTTCAACGTCTCTTCCAGGCTCTGTTTCGGGGAACGTCTATGCCGGGTTAGGGACGGAGGCGTTCATGGACCAACAGTCATGTTGATGACTTAAAGCAAACGGGGGGAAAGGGTTATACCTATCTTTTATGGCAAGGAGGCGGAAGAGTGTTAAAATATGGATCCGTTATTGCTCTCCTACCAAGTTTCGATCGCTCGTCGTCGTCGTCTTTCACCGGGATATGTATTTATGCTTAATTTTGAAGATGTATAAACTGTGTTTAGTGATTTTTGAGCCTCTGCCCCTTCGTGGTGCGAGCGGTTTTAGTGAAATATTCACTTGCTGGGCTCGGTACAATCCCCACGTGATGGCAACTCCCAAATGTAGTGCTCAGCGCCCAGATAGTATAGCTCGATTCTCCGATAAAGTTTTGGCGGTAATAATAGCCCCCTTTGGACGATCGTCGTCGTTTAGGGCCCCGAATTTTCGGTTCGGAGGCGGATTTTGGGGTTATCTATTCTCCATTCCTCCTCCCCCCTTCTCTACACTCAGGCTTCTCATCTTCCCACCCATCCTGGAAGATAGTTAAGCCTTCTGACCAAAGCTGTGGTTAGCGACCTCGCTTCTTACCTATTTAGATGGATGAAGCTTGGCAGAATGGGATTCCCAACTATGCTACACCTTAACCTTAATCGCTTAGATAGCCCGGGCTTTTCGATGGTGAGGTGTTGTTTTCCTTCCCCTCCCTCCTATATTGGATCAAAGTTTCATTTAAATCGCTTTGCCGCTGCTAGTCCTGGATCCCTTCATTATGCCGCCGTCGCAGCGAAGTTTCACGTTTTCCCGCCATCCTGTTTCCAGTCGTGGCATGTCGAGCCATTCTCTATGTCTCAGACACTCGGTGATCATCTGTCTTATTGCGCCAAACTATTCGGATTGCGCCTTTATTATTAAACTAAGGCGCGTATACTCTGTACCAAACACGAGGCTGGATGAATTTGGACCATTTTCGACAATTTCACGAGTGTTTTGGAGGTTTCAAGGAAGATGTCGCGTAGCTAACAAAATTGCAATTTTGCAAACTTTATTATTAATAATAATAATTAGTTAAACTGATAAGAAAGTCTCGAATTCGTCTACCAAAAAGTATAAATATAACGTTACATATTTCATTGTCTGTCGAATTTTAAATCCTTTAATTTGAACAGGATATTTTGGGTGTTGCCCTCCAGTCCTAATCAACTAAAATTTCCTCTCCATCCCCTAAAGATAAAATGAGTCGCGAATATATTAAAATTGACTCGCCTTGCCTGTTCCCCCCCTTTTTAGTCTCTCTTTAATTATTCCGAATTCCATCTTAATAATAATAATTTAGGTTAAAGGCAAAAGCGAAAACGCGGTGTATACTCGTTAGTGACGCTCGTCGCCACCACCGTCGAGTCCCTTTATTAAGCGAACCGTTATAATCTGATTGGCCACCCCCGAAACCGAAAGATCGACTATCGCCGAATCAACTTTACTGACTCCTTCTTGGACTCGCGGAAATTAAAATCTAAAACGGAAGGAATTTTGATTTAATAATCCACTAGAATTTGTTCGAGTTTAATGATTTACCCGCGGACCCCATTATGTTGAAACCTTTATACCTTTCTTGATTTTTCAGACTTGGAAATGGTTCAGCTCAAAGTTATAATAATAAAATGGTGTTTTGCTGCGGGGATCGTTTGGAAACAATCCAATCCACCATGAGTTTAAGGTTGTTAGGCCCATTGAGTTAATTTAGATCCCATTTCCATGGATATTTGAAGTACCCTCTCTCTGAAAGCTCGTTGTTTTGTATAATGCCTTCGGTTTAATTCGGTTCCGCTCTAGTTATTATAATCCAAGGATCTCAAAACCGAATCGTTTTGGACTCTAGTATGCAAATAGAATTATTATAGAACCTCTAGGAAATTATGGAATAAAGATTTAGCCAGCGCGGGTTGAGTATTTATCATATTGGACTCGCTCTATTGACCTTTAAGTCTGTGACGCTCGGACTGACTCCTCGCCTCGATGGACCACTTCGACTCGAAGACGGGACTATTATAATCCTCGCCTTTGTATAACGTTGATATTGTTTAAGCATTTAAAAGCCTCAGTATAGTTGTCGTTATGTTCTTATTACGTCCATGCAGTGTTTCTATTAGTTATCGATAATGTGGAAGCGAATGCTGGAAGGCGACCATGGCTAACTTTCCACTTGCCTCCACCTAATAATACACAAGCTGAATTCCTTTTCATTGGGTATATCCGTAGTATAGGGTGCTCTCCAACGACTCGGAAATAGGATAACGCTATTGGAGGAACGTAGGGTTTGAAATGGCGATGAGTTTGGTAATAACGGAGGGGGGGGGACGCAAACTATTTCATATATACCCCATACATGATGATGCGACGGCGTCTTATTTTTGTGGGGAAAAATGTGGTAACTTGCACAATTGTTGTAAAGGATTTCAACAATACTGGCTCGGGTTTTGAACCCAATCTTAACTCCGCAGAGCTCCCTAGATATGTTACTTAAAAAAACTGTTGTTTATATTTAAGCCTATTTTGTTATAGTTCTTATTTACCAAAAAAATATTGTTTAACGAATGTCATTTATTAATCCGAGTTCCTTTTTTGTTTTTCTTTCTAGGTAAGTGTTTATCGTTTTTGATTTCATTTCGATGTGTTGTTGTTTATGATTGGACGGTATGGTGACGCGATGCAACCTAAACACTGATAAATCGTGGTAAGTTTTTAAACGTAGAGATGATTTTGCAAATTGCGGTTGAACTGAACGGTAATGCGACAATTCTTAACCTAAATTATTACATACATACTGAACTTTATTTTGCGGGCATATTAACTGATAATGAATTAATTATCACATGCCCTGGATGGAATTCCGTGCTTACTCGAGTTAGTATATTTTTACCCTGAACGACCCTCTCCCATACATAACCCATCTCGAGGGAGGGATGCAATGTCTCGCATCTCTCTCTCACTCTCTCTTTCTCTTTTGTATTGAGAAAATGTATGGATTTATCGAAGGGTCCGTAGAATAAAGAGCGAATTTCTCTCTTCTCCTCTCTCCTCTTCGCTCCCTCGTCGTTCTCTCTCCCCTTTCGCTCATTGTGGCCCCACCCCCTTCTTCCGTTTTCTAGTTGATCGATTTATTGTTAAGTTTATCGTAAATTATAAAACTTTTGGGGTTCGATACGTTTGTCTCTTTAATACTGTTGTGTGTCCCGCCCCCGCCCTCGCTCGCCTTCTCCGGGATTCTCGCGGGACAATTCCCGCCAAGAGAAGAAAGAAACGAAAAGAGGGAGCGAGCGAAACGGTGTCATTAAGAAAGGTCCGGAGATTTCGGATCTATTCCCACTAACGTACAATACCAGAAATAAATTCATTATTATCATGAAAATTTATGCAACTAGATAACTGAAAACACCGAGAACGAGAAAGGAAAGGTAGGCAATAGTTCCCAAAATACCTGACTAAAAATATTTCTAGATAAATTGAACAAATTCCGAATTTTCCGCCCTTTTCTTAATTTTTGATTTGTTTGAACTACTGCCTCCGGTTTATCGAATTTGTGTCTTGTATTTTTCATGATCAAATTTGACTTAAGCCCAAAGGTAAATGATAGGCAAAACAGGTTCCGTTCAAAATATATATCTTCCTTCAACTCTATTAAGGCTTATACAAGGGGGGTCCGGAAATGCTATGGTCATTTGATGAGTACACTTTAAAGTTTCACCCATTGTCGATTGATCTTAGTTTTCAGGGTTAAATTTTACTACAGAAAATGCGTTAAACTCTAGCTTGAAACGTTAGTTCTTCAGACCTTGGCCCTGTTACGAACTCGAACTGAAATATCTGTTTAGATTTTTAAAAGGTCGTTTCAACCCCTTTTAGAAATATAATCCTATGGACTGAATTAAAACGAGACTAAAGTTGATTAGGCGAATATACTCGGTTTCACCCGTAATATTCTATGAACTCGAGGGTTAATTCCGCTCAAATCTCTTTGATGTTGAATGCTTTTAATAGTGTTATACATATTGCATAATCCGTTGAATAACAGGATCCCCGGGATAAATGGCTGGATATATATATACGCTTTAATGCGAAAATGATTAATCTAAACATTTAATTAATCGAAACTGACGTTAGTTTTCGGTTGACAGAGGGGGAGATAAAATGATATTTTGCATGCACACAGTATTTTGAAAAGAGGTGGGTGGAATGGTTTGCATTTTAAAGTTGTACTTAAAAACCTTAGGAATTACTCTCTTATTCGTCTGATCAATCCGTTTTTGATCTGATCAACATCAAATCACCTTTTATTATGGGAAAAGATGATCTGGTGGTGAACTTGGTGATGCTGGATGGTTTGATCAAATTAAGTGTTAACGGATTGACAAAGTTTCTAGGACCATTTAAGTGTCTCTTTATGGTAATAAATATGGGAAAATATTTAGTCAAGGTTTGGAATATAAATATTCTACAGTTTGAATGAATTCTAGAGCTCTGCTCTGTCCCTCCCTTACTCCTTGTCGATCGAGAGCTGGCTGTGTGGCAAGGAGGAAAAGGAGGGGAGATGAAATCTCTGTTAAAGGCCGCTGGCTATTGTTAATGATCGTCGTTATTCTCGCCCCCCCCCTCTCCTTAACCCCGCTATAGGGGAAATTATCGATTTCTCTATATATGGCTTCTATCCGGGGGGAAGGAGAGCGGTCAGAAAGGCGATTTCGCTAATAATGGGTGCTCTCTCTCGCTCTATCGTAATCTTCATCATACTATCCTGTATGTATTCCTGTAGGCTATACTGCCCCATACGTAATCAGAATGTGGCTATTTTCAAGGACGGACATTGCGTTACAAGGGGGGAACTTTCCCCATTTCGTTCTGTATTAATAAGGAATATTGCTAACCTGCATGGTTTTTATTGTTAGTGAGACAGTTTTTTTATAAATAATAGTAAGATGTAATGATCATAGATATATTAAATAAGTATGAACTTAAGAAATTAAACTTTATGAAATTGGTTCGTTTTAATGTCTAGGGGATAATAGAAATAATAAAATAAAATAAAGCTTAATGCTTTTTATAATATAATAAACTGTCGTCATTGAAATAGACATAATAATAATGGTTTTAATGAATTAAATAAAAAGAGAATATCGTAACCCTGGCTGGGTTTAATTTAAATAAAAATAGTTTATAGAGTTTATAATTACGAATTGATGAAACCCGCACAAAAGCGTCCGGCGCGAAATGTAGATCGTCCAGGTACCGGCGCGTTGATTAAGTTTAAGTCCGGGGACTTCACGATATAAACCGCGGCGTGGCCCCGAAGGGTCCACGCCCGAGGGCGTCGAGCCCGAGGGCTTCAGCGACAGAAATTCTGACCAAGCAGGACCAAGGTGAAAGTCAGAGAGAGCGAGAGTTAACAAAGGTCGGGGACCCTTTATATAGCGCGAGCGCGTTATTATTTTCGCGCACAAACACGTGGACCACTCGTGGGTCCATCTTCACGATGTTTACGTTGTTCGGGTTTTTCGTCGACGTCATCATTGACGTCATGGGTAGAATTTTTTAAAACCACCAGCCAGGTAGGTTAGAAAAATAAAGGGAGAGTGCCAGTTTAAGGGACAGTCCATAAAATATTGTTACACTCTTCCCCACTTAATTTCGAACGTCCTCGTTCGAGAACTATACATAAAAACATAACTGAGACCAAAAAAAAAATTCAAAACAAGGTTTTGTTACAGCAAAAACAAAAATAAAATACAAGTGCAAAGCTGGGGCCAAAAATACTAAAATAGTTAAACATCAGCGCTTGGCATAATGAAACAAAAAAAAAACTCAATTTGTTGTCAATGAGGAAAAAATTAATATTAATATAGTCATGTGGACAAAGGACATTAATAATTACTATAAATAAAAAATCACAAATTTTACAAAAATATTACAAAGCTAGCTAAATACAGTCAGGTATACACGCTGACTATATATCCAAATCATAAGAGTTAACCTAATACTCCAAGGCTTAAACAACAATAGAGGTCCCTCCTCAAAAAAAAAATTAAATAGTCAGGTTTACACGCGGACTATACATTCAAATAACCTTATACACCAAGGTTTAAAATATACTAGAGGTCCCTCCTCTAAACAAAAACATGTGGGTTCCCTACCCAAAAGTTATTCAATGGCCAATTGAAAACAAATATATCACTAAGTAACTTGGCCAACATTAAAGAGGTGGTCACGCATAATAACGGGCTTCAATTATTAACTTAGGATCAAAAACAAAAACAAACTCACAACCCGTGTTGGCACAGGCGGAAAAATTAAGGGAAATAGTGGGATGCTCGTTTAGACTAAAGCAGTGCCTAATATTTAACCCTGACAAATAAATAAACACTAAGAGGTTACTACTTAAAGTACTCTAGAACAAAAAAATTATTTAACCCAAATTTTTGATTATCATATCTATGCCTGCCTACTGCGATGGGTCTGTACAGAGGTATACACGCTCCTGAGATAAAAGCTTGAGGTCAGAACAATTATATAGTGAATAACCATCAGGGGAAAAACTAAAAATTAAAAATTTTAACTGGAATTATGTCCATTGAAAATTATATTGCTAAAGGTGAAATAACTAAACGGGCTGGTCAGAGGCTAACTAAAAATTACAAAATAATTTAACTTAGAAAACTCCATATTATGGACATCTATAAAAAAAAATTCGGCAAACACCAAGAAAAACAAATTTAGGAACCGAATGGAAAAACCCTTCCTCGCACCGACCAGCGGGGCGAGTTGAGTTCAACGGCTTAGGGTGACAATGCGTCCACCATCACTCCAGAAAACCTAACTCCGGGTGGTACTGAACTTGGAAAAATATTTGTATGGAAAATTTTGAACCTCATTGAGCGGCTAGCTAGGCCTAACCCTTTTCTCTGGCGGTACTGGTGACTAATTTATTCATGCCCCCTTCTATGAAAAATAGCCCTTTCCACGACCAAAAATTAGGGTATTCAAATCTCATTGAGCAAAATAGGTTAACTGAGGAGAGCGTGACCAACACTAAAAACGTTCTTTCAAAAATAAATCTAACTCTAAATAACATAAAGAAAAATAATTAACACAATATTAATGTTAATATTAACTAAAAACATTTTCACTAGCGTGATTAATTTAAATTTAAAAACAGAAATAATTTCTGCCTTACTAGAACCCATTTAACAATACATTTAGGCATATTTTACCTCCAAGGGTTTTTAAGAGTTACTAGGGATCATAAAAATTACAACTAAATAACTTATGGCCATATTGCAACCAATATATTAACAAAAAAAATCGTCCATTTTAACTAAAGGACTTAAACAAAGAAAATTACTAATCATGGGCACATAGCCTTAATAACAAGTTTAAATAGTGCGAGTGGTTCTAGGGAAGCGATCCCGGACAGGGACCCCCAAAATGAGACAGTTTTTTAATAAATAATAGTAATTGATCATAGATATCTTAAATAAGTATGAACTTAAGAAATTAAACTTTATGAAATTGGTTCGTTTTAATGTCTAGGGAATAATAGAAATAATAAAATAAAATAAAGCTTAATGCTTTTTATAATATAATAAACTGTCGTCATTGAAATAGACAAATAATGGTTTAATGATTTAAAATAAAAATAGTTCGTAACCCTGGCTGGGTTTAATTTAAATAAAAATAGTTTGAGTTTATATTTACGCATACGTTGAAACCCGCACAAAAGCGTCCGGCGCGAAATTGTAGATCGTCCAGGTAACCGGCGCGTTGTTAAGTTTAAGTCCGGAGACTTCACGAAATCCGCGGCGTGGCCCCGAAGGGTCCACGCCCGAGGGCGTCGAGCCCGAGGGCTGCAGCGACAGAAAGTCGACCAGGTAGGACCAAGGTGAAAGTCAGAGAGAGAGTTAACAGAGTTAACAAAGGTCGGGGACCCTTTTTATAGAGCGAGCGCGTTATTATTTTCGCGCACAAACACGTGGACCACTCGAGGGTCCATCTTCACGATGATGATGGTCTTCGGGTTTTACGTTAACGTCATCATTGACGTCATGGGTTAAATTTATAAAACCACCAGCCAGGTAGGTTAGAAAAATAAAGGGAGAGTGCCAGTTTAAGGGATAGTCCATAAAATATTGTTACACTAGCCACGGTATTTGTACAGTTTCAAATTTACTTTCCTCGAATTTGCCAGCTCCCTATTTAGCCGCAACCGGAAGATATCTTATTTATTAGGGTTAACGATCGATGGTGTATCAATAACGTCTCTCTAATTTCATAGTGTAATCGTCGTGTATTTTCGTGTTCTCTCTTCGACTGAATACTTGTGTTAGTTCTAAAATCATTATTAGTCGTTCGTTAATTTAAAATACTTTTATTGTCATTAAGACTAAGTCAGGATTTATATTTAAAATTGTGATTGTTCATACATAAGCCGCGTTACAACCGTACTCCATAAACCGAACTCCAAAACGATACTCCCTAATCTCCTTTCTTTCACAATACAGGAAACCTCTTATCAGTAGGCTAATCTATTTTTTATAAGTTGATCTTTGTCTAAATTGGCCTATTAATTTATTTTTTTACATTTTTAGACTTTCTATTATTTTAACGCTTACATTCGGCCATTCTGATGAAATTTATCCCCTGATATAATTAATACACATTACTAAATTATAATTTTTTTTTTTTTACATAAACTTCCAAATTTAAATTTACCATTATTATAGCGTAAACTAAGTCAATTTACTTATCGCGTTCAGTACCTATTCGTTTAACATTTCTTGACGGTCTACGTGGTTCGTTACCGGAATCGTGTCGTTGGTCCGTAATTTGTCTCGCTGGAGGTCCAATATCATCGTTTGGCAACGTCAGGGACAACCCAACGTGGTTTTCTTCAGTGTCGTGTTCCTGAAGTCGTCGAATAGGTCTCCCTTGTTTTAACGCGTAATCTTCGTGAATTCGAATTTCCTTCTTCGTCAGGATAGGGCTGGCGTACGGTGACGTTGACTCTTCAATGATCTTTGACTCCAGTAATTCCGAAGTTCTAAGTCGAACTTTATCCCTTTCGTAGAGCGAACGTCGGTATGGTCTGTAAGTTACTGGTTCTGTTGTAGTAAGTTCGATCTCCATCGTAGCTTGGTTCATCCTACCCAACTCAGCAAAGCACTCGTGATATTTGTTGAGACTTTGACGTAGTTTGTCCTTGCAATTTTTGGTTACTCGTAGTCCCGTGTTCCTTTCGCCAATATCTATTGGTCCTAGCGCCTTTTGGAATTTGTGGCAAACATTTCCGTGACCTTTTTCCAGTTCCGCTTGACATTTATCAGCTCCTAAGATCTTCTGTCCGGTTTTAATTTCAAGTTTGCTTTGGGAGAGGTTTACGACTGGAACACGTGCATATCCTTCTCGGCCAATAGCGTTGATGCCTCCCGGAATATTATATTCATTCCTGGGTTGCATTCGAATTTGTCTATCCATGGATAGGTCTTCTTCTTGGTCGATATTATTCTTCGTAATCAGGTCCATTTATCCCACGTAGTTTGCCGGAATTACTGACGCTTCCTTGGCCCAATCGTTTATAGTTCGTGGTGGTAATTCTGGAATCTGAATATCTCGCAAACAATTGTCTTCAGCATTAGATTTATTATTTTCTTCAAACAACCGGATGGAATTTTTACGTTTCACCACCGTTATATTAGGCAGTTCCGTGAGCGGTTGTCCAACGAGTAGGGGAATTTCTTGGGCTTCGTCTCGTACCACGATAATCTCTACTTCCGCGCTGGCTTGATCGACTCTGACTATTGCTTTTGTAACTCCCAAAGGTATAATTCGTGTCACTCCTCCATAGCCTCTGATGGAGATATCCTCGATTGGTTTCTTATACGCTAATCCGAGATCAACCGCGTTGCTTTGCCGTAAGGTGACACATTTGCTTCCCATGTCCAGGTACGCTTTGATCGGTTTATCGTTGATAAATGCATCCATAAAATATTTCACATTACCATCGTCTTTGCTGTTGTCGCTTTCCACGTGCATAGTTACTCGGTCTGTATTTGTTGTTGTTACCCGACAGTCCTTAGTTTCATGATTCGTCCGATTGCATACTTCGCACCGTTTCCTTCGCTGTGGTTTTGGACAATGTCTCGAAAAGTGTCCGTACCCGTTGCAGTTAAAGCACAGTACTTCATCTCTGTCGTTGAGCCTGGGCTTCTTCATCCTTATTTCGTTAGTCGTTGAAAGTGAATCGTTGTCGCCACGTTGTTGTAATCCATTCAAAAAGCCTTTTGATTTCTCGTACGTTGCTCTTGACTCAGACGTTGTGGCTGTATCGTTGGTTATCGTCAACCTTCCTTCAAGTTGTTTAATGCATTTCAATAATTCCGATGGCGTCTCAAAGTCTCGCATGGTTAGTGCCGAGATTAATTCCTTGTCATTTAGTCCCGTGATTAGATACTCTATCATGGCTTCGTCGTTTAGCCCACAGAGTCTCGCTTTAACTACCTTTTCGTGGTAGTATTTTTCCACTGTTTCTCCCGGACATCGTAGACGCCGTTCCATTTCTTGGTGCATTCGTTGGGTATTCTTTGAAGTTGGAAACCACTCGACTAACTTGGCTTGCCATTCTTCCCATGAGTGTACGCTCGTTTCCAATCCCTCAAACCATGTCTTCGCTGAACCCTTGAGTTTCGACAAGGCATTGTTCAGGATCAGTCGTTCGTGCCATCCATACGCTTGGGCTACGTCGTTCACTTTCTTGATCCACATTTTAACCGTCTGATGTGGTGCGTTCTCAGGATCGAAGTCCGGTAGTATGTGACTTGTCTCGCCGTAATTATAGTATGCGTTCCCGCGATTATTCATACCGTCAGCTGCATGGTTTTCTAAGTTTGCAGCTTGATGATTTACGTTGGGCATTCGGTTAGCGTTGTTAGCGTTCATTGCTGCCATGGTTTCTTGCACAGCGGTTGATACTGCAGCTTTAATGGCTTGTTGAAAAATGTCCATGGGGATGAATCCCGGTGTTGCTCCCGCCGATCCTTCGTTCTGATTGCTCGCGTTAGGCATTGCGTTACGTCGTTGCAGAATCACGTCGTGGATTGTTCGTTCACTTATCGTCTGTTCACTTCGTACACTTTGCTCGAGACTGTCACCGTGACTTTCTTCGTAGTAGTCTGAATTACTTTCATTAGAGTCTTCGTTGCCCGAACTAAGTTCGTTTCGGTTTTCGTAGTCGTAATCGTTGACTTCCGAATCCGTATCGTAAGTGTCCGTGTTTAATAAGTCTTTCTTATCTCGTAGGTTTAGCGTTACCGTTTCGTTTCGTGGGGTTAAACGTTCGTTGTGGTTAGTAATAGCACCCGCGATACTTTCGTTACCGTATACGTTCGCGTTACTTTTACACGTGTTGCATCGTTCCACCCGTAGCTTCGTTGAATATACCGATCTCACTCTTTCGCTGTATCGTACGTGAGGGCAATTCGTCTGTTCTTGCATACGGTTACCGTGTGGACTTATCGTGATCGTGGCGCGTAAGGTTTCGGAACATTCGTGTTTCTTAAGAGCGTGTTGACTAGGCCAGTCCGAACTATGGACTAGATACCGAGTACCCCACTTCTGAGATGTAATCGTCGTGTATTTTCGTGTTCTCTCTTCGACTGAATACTTGTGTTAGTTCTAAAATCATTATTAGTCGTTCGTTAATTTAAAATACTTTTATTGTCATTAAGACTAAGTCAGGATTTATATTTAAAATTGTGATTGTTCATACATAAGCCGCGTTACAACCGTACTCCATAAACCGAACTCCAAAACGATACTCCCTAATCTCCTTTCTTTCACAATACAGGAAACCTCTTATCAGTAGGCTAATCTATTTTTTATAAGTTGATCTTTGTCTAAATTGGCCTATTAATTTATTTTTTTACATTTTTAGACTTTCTATTATTTTAACGCTTACAATAGCGTTGTTAAATTTTGAAGACTCGGTTTAATGAGATGTTGTCTCGGATGTATCCTCTTGAAATTGTAACTAAAGTCTCTTGGATATAACTTGAGGTTTAATAGTTATGGTGAAATTAAACCGCGTAAACTCTCCATACGCCGTCCCATTATGGACGATGGTGAAGAGTGTTTCCTCGTAAAATACTTCTATAATATATTCTCAGCGGAATTAACCGCCAATCAACTTTAATTCAAATTTTCTCTGATGGAGTTAAATTTCGTATTTTACATTATATCCCATTTCCAATTTATAAATTAACCTCAACGTCGGTAATACATAATTAATTTATATCTCCGTATACTAATTAGATATTTACCCACACTGACCACGGAATACTTTCTGACATAATCGTATCGTGATTTGAAATTTGAACGAAATTTCTAGTTCGAAAGGTCTCTTTCAGTTAGAGTTATATGACATGTGCGTGGGAGAGAGAGAGAGCGAGAGACAGTAAGAGGGCAATCTTGAATGAACTGAAGCAGGAGGACTCGTTCGATATTGTAACGGGATTAGTGTCTCTTTTCTGCGAAATGAACGAGTTCTCTCTTTATAGAATCCGGCAACTTTATCCTCTAATATTCCATCGTTTCATGCCATAGGTGGTGTCCTCCATACTGTATCGACGTTAATACTCCCCACTCCTTAAGTCTTACCAGGGATGCTTGAAATAAGGTTAAAAACTAAGTCTTTTAGTTACCTTAAAATTTTGCGCTTTTAATAACACCAAATGGAAAGATTAAGACCAAGAAAAACCTGACGCCAAGTGCATTCTGAAGTCGCCTCTCATTGCCATTTCTACATTTTAAAGTGTAGTTCTCAAACCATGACGTTGAGAAACTCTGGTCCGTACCATTCTTCTCTTCAGGAGGCCGCCGTCCATCCATATGCTCCATCATCGCTTGCGTCATTTGATTCTGTCCCCCTATGAAGGGGAATTCCTTTACATCGTTTGACTTCAGAGTAAAGCGATGTTGCGAGCAAATATAGGTCCGCGGGGTAAGGGAGTGTGCGAGGTATTTTTATTTCACCCCGATGACATCTCATTGGTAAACCTTTGACGCTTCATTCGCTTTCTCTCCATCCCTCCAGCTCCTCAGCTTCCTTTTTTATCATTCCTCACCCTCCGGGCCGTCTTTTCTTATTTCTTCTATTTTTTGTTGCCCCAACCGCGTATTTCCGATAAGCTATTCCCTTCAGCTTTCTCTTCTCCAATTTCTGGTCTCTCTCACCTCGGTATTGTTAGTATTTGTAAACAAGAAAATGGAGCCTTGATTGAAGGTAGAACTGTGGTTTTTCCTTTTCCTTATTTGAAGAGTATGGGTCCTGCCCTTTTCCCGTAGTCGTTTCTTAATCTGAAATATTGCCTGTAACCGATTCCAGACGTAGAAACGCGGAGTAGTTGTAAGATCGTCGAATATTTTCTTCTTTTTTTTCTATTTAAACGCAATAGAGGATTTTTATTTCAAGTATTGTACTCGAAACGAAGCTCGGTGCTTTGAATACTCCAACAGCATCGCTCTCGGGAAACTAATAGGTTGGTTGCTGGGTTATCCGTTGAATCAGTTTGAATCATTTTAACAATTGGATGGGAGAGAAAAATGAATAAAAAACCCCCCGTTAAATCGCGTCATTGTTAAGTAATTTTTTCTATTGTTTGGTAGAAGTATCTCGTTTACTTTTCTTTATATATATAAATTTGGAGAGTGAATCGTGGTTTTTTTCCTCGCTGTTTGATAAATATAATTGGAGAAAACCGAGACGAGTAACTTTCCATTTGTAGGAATGTTCTATCTATTGTGTTTGTTTGTCATTAATTTAATGACTTCATTTATTGAGAATAATAATTGCAAAAACCAAGTTAAATTTTATTATCCTGGAAAAATTGGATGAAGTTTGGGTCTGAACTCAAGCGTGAGCACACAACAGGGCAGAGTTTTTGTAAACCAGCCTCTGAGAGTCTTATCTCACGCTCTCCATCTTCCATCCCCTCTTGTTTATTTGTACGACAATGTGAAAACGTTCGTACAAATGTTAAGGGTTATCTTTTAGACTCACTTTTTTATAGCGTCACCCTCAGCACCTTATATGATCTTTTTCTTCTCGTCTCTTCTACTTTACCCTCTCTCTCTCTCTCTCCTGTGTCTATTGTATGTCTGAGGGCGTTTTGTTTGCGGAAAGGATCGTCGTCGGAGATTGCTAGCCAGCCAGCTCCTCGCGTCGTCCTCATTTTCCTTTCTCGCTTCATCGCTCTTACGACTTCTTCGATCAACGTCACCACTCCCCGTTGCTGCTGCCGCTTACCCATAGACCATACCATCGTCACCATCCTTTGCCTTAACCTCCTCGTGTACGTGTGTTCCTCAGGAGAAAGGAGGGCTAATAATCGGAGGCGATCCTTCGCTTAAACCTTAAACCTTAATCCCTATCGCCCCCCCTGCCCGCCCGTCCGGGACCCCGCTATAGCTACGTTTTAAGCCCAACCTATCTCGCTGTCTTAATATCTGTAAGGAAAAAATGAGTAATTGCCTTCCAAATTATTATTATATCGAAAAGCCTATCGTACCATCACGCGCGCTTGCGTTTCCATCCCGCACCCAAAAAGTTTACTGGCAATTTACCTTATCACGTGATGTGTAATGGGTTCGGATCGAATTAGTGAGTTAACCCCGGGTCGGTTAGATTAGATGTTGAATTGAGATGAACGCACTAATGTATCATTAATATGAAAACTTTCTTAGATAACGAAGATTGGCACGTGCGTGACTTAAATATATAACGTAGCTGATAATTAAATTAGTTTTTTTTTTCTTTATCTTTAAATAAAATATTTTCTGTTTAATTATCTTACTATTTAGTAAAAGCGAAAGTACTTTCTTTGTCCAGGAGCTTTGAGCCTTCTTACACGATGAAATGTCTTACCTTAACGAAGTTTCGCCCGGGCTTTCCTTTTGATTTAGCTCTTTTTAAGCCTTTTAATATAAAAGAGGGACCTACCCTCCCTTCTTTCAGTGTATCGCCAACAATATACATTGTAACTCCTGCGAACCTATTCTCTTACATAGTAGGGTGTTAAAGCTTCTTTCCATGTCGTATATAAGATAATATATCGGTAGTAGATTAATTCGAAGTTAAAAGCGTTGACTGTTGGTCAAGCTTGGATTCCCTGCTAGAGACCAGGAACAATATTTTTCCCTATAGGGTTAATTTGGTATCTTTTTATTACTGGACTTTTAATAATAACCTATATTAGGCCATCCGTTGCGTAATGGCTTGTCTTGGTCGGCGTCTCCTCTAGATGATTTGGGTCCTCAAACAATTCTAGTTCCACCACGTACATTGGCGTCCCTGCTAACCGGGCTATTTACTCGTTAAGTCTAACGACTAACTTACCTGACGCGTATTGTCGGTTTAGTTTGGATGGGAATAGCGCTTTACCAGGGGCTTTAAGGTTAAGTTGCCGTTGAAATAGGCTCTGGGGGGAAAGGCGTATATAGGCCATATATCAGGAGGATTGGGGACATCACGCCGCGCTCGCGGGTGCCAGCGCCCATTGTATTGTTCAACGGGTCAACTGGCATTTGGCCACCCTAGCTAGCCCTATTCTTCTCCGGCAGCCGCCTTTTCTCAAGCAACCGACATCCCATCTGACTCCTGGGTTCGTCTCTCTCTTTTCCGTCATCTCTTAAAGGGGTAGATGCACGTGCAAATCCGTCATTGAAGTTTTGGACAAAATAGTGTTTCTTTACTCTCGAATATCTGTTGTTAAAATTAATTGCCGTTTAGAAAATATCTTAAGTGACACCCTAAAAATATTTGAAAATCTCCACGGGAAAAATTAGATGCCACTATCCCTTCAATATCTATGAACAATCGAGGTTTTATCTAGCCTATCCCTTTCTTTGTCATAGAGTTCCGGAATGAGCTGTTTATAGGTTAATTTTGAACCAATATGTTTCAAGAAATTAATCTAGTAACATTAATTTATACACCCTGGTTTTTAGCATAATGTTATTCTTTATTATTCTAACACCAAAATTATATTTTTTTTAAAAAAACAATCATTTCGATATCTTAGTACATTAACCGAATAACTGGAATCTCTTCATCCATTTCTTGAGTCACATTCATCTTGTTTTCCAAAGGAAAAAAAAGAAACCCTTGAAAAAAGAGTAAAATAGGAAGAGGAAAGAGTCCAAAAATTCCTGCGGTCCACTGGTGCCCCTCCTTTTTATCCTCCCAGCAGCTTTTTTTCAAGATTTTTTTTTTAATTCGACTTGTAAGGGGTAGAGAGAAGAAAGAGTCGAAGAACGTGCCCCTTACCTCCCCTAGAGGGTTTTAACTCTTTCTTTTTTGGGGGGGGGATGGAGGATGGAGGATGGAGAGGAAAAGGTCTCCGAAAAATGGACGTTTCTTTATGAAACAAGATGGCCCAAGGGCTGGGCCTTAATAGTAATTTTACACGGCTCACGTGACCCCCCGTATAGTTGACAACTAAAAACATTTCTGAAACACAATCGTGTATCCCTTTAATTTCTAATAACGTCACATTTCAAATAATATTAATGAAACTAAATTGTGCACCCCACTAAAGTATAATTTTTAAAAACCATACGAATCAAATAATGTATTTAAACAAAATCCTGGATCCCCTAAACCAGAAATCACTATGACCGTAAGGCGTCCCCTCTATTTTACGAAACCTAACCTAACCATCCAGCATAATCTCTGATGTATCACGCGCACAAAGTGCAGTAGTGCACGAAAATTATCATCTTGTTTCCCTTCACTCAAAAAAGCCCGCGAGATTTAAACTACCTTTCTTTCCTCTCTCTCCGAGCGGGATGCCCCCTCTCCCTCTTCCCCCTCTCACTAATACACGGCTCACGTGACCCCCCGTATAGTTGATTTCCAATAAATCGTACAACTAAAAACATTTCTGAAACACAATCGTGTATCCCTTTAATTTCTAATAACGTCACATTTCAAATAATATTAATGAAACTAAATTGTGCACCCCACTAAAGTATAATTTTTAAAAACCATACGAATCAAATAATGTATTTAAACAAAATCCTGCATCCCCTAAACCAGAAATCACTATGACCGTAAAGCGTCCCCTCTATTTTACGAAACCTAACCTAACCATCCAGCATAATCTCTGATGTATCACGCGCACAAAGTGCAGTAGTGCACGAAAATTATCATCTTGTTTCCCGCGAGATTTAAACTACCTTTCTTTCCTCTCTCTCCGAGCGGGATGCCCCCTCTCCCTCTTCCCCCTCTCACTAATATACCAGGCAGGCAGTTCTCTCTCTACGCGGAGCTTCGTATCGCCACCGCGTACGCTAGCGATCTCTCTCTCTCATCGTAAGCGTACGTTTCGCGGACGCGACCGGTTTCCCTCTCTCTCTCATCGTAAGCGTTCGTTTCGCGGACGCGTCCGGGACAGGGACAGGGGTTTTGGTGCCGTTTCTTAAATTTTACCGTAATTAAAATTACGTGTAAAATTAAATTACCGTAATTAAAATTACGTGTAAAATTAAAAAAAAGATGTAGAAGGCGAAAGGTTCGAATTTGGGCGGACAGGGATGCTAGCAGTTTAAAATAGAGTAGATAGTTGAGTAACGAAATCATAGTGTTACGCTTAAATGGTAATTTCGGGTGTAATACGAATTGGAATAATTACATCTGATTTTTTTTTAACCACTTGGTGTCAACCATCTTTCGAGAAAGGTTTATTAGAAACAGTTTGAAACTATATATTCTCTCTCACACCATCTCATTTACTAACTCTGTAGGCCTACACGTATATGGGAGTGCAGAAGGATGCTCGGTGTTGTTTGAGGGGGTTAGATGGAAGAGGTTGCGTGGTAGGGGGAGGGAGGCGTTTATCTGGGATCCGATCCGCATCCCCGATCGAAGACTGATCGATATTAAGCTTCTTCGATTGGCGAAGAGACCAGATTTCTTTTCTAGTTTAGACACCACTTTCTTCTACCCGTCCGGATCTTTTCTGGGAAAGCAACCCCCGTCTGACGTTTTTTTTTCTCTTCCTCTCCTCCCTAAGTCACTTCACCCTTGGTTGGTTACGTAACTGAAGAAGTATATATATATATTTAGTTCATCCCACTCGGGAATCTACTAGATCTATTTTTTGGCCGAAGAAAGTTTGGGAAACGCGAAATTGACCATTTCAACGAAAAACTTCCTTACACCTTACTCCGTTGTGTTCTTTCTATAACGTTACACCTTTCAAGAAGACCCTCGTGAAACTGGTCTATTCCTTGTTAACTTTTCACGCGCTGTAATTTGACCCTGAAATGGAAGCTCGCACGCGCGGAAGCCTAAAGTAGATCACGCGAATTTCTTCCTTGTTGTTTAAACGTACCGCGGACCATTTGGTCAAACAAAAAGGCTTCTTTTGATCCTTTTGCCTAGTGTAACGTGGCTTGATGCGAAAGCCTGGTGGTAACTTTGTGTTTTCTTCTTCAACGCCATGTACCAGCCGAAGCTAATTTAGCTTAAGACTTTGAGAAAGTAACTTTTAGAAAAAGGGTTCATTCAATCGGACTCTTCCAATCTGTCTAGATTGGGCACCACCACCTCTACCAATGCTGGAATTCTATTATCTAGTAGGCTTGTAAACCCCCTTTCTTTTCGCTCGCTAGTTTCACCTTATTTATCCATTAATATAGATTCACTCCATTTAGTTTAAGGTATTTTTTTAGTTACATTCAACTTTGGTTTTAAACCGCGAAAGAATTTGATGTTTTTCTTAGGTTTTTGCATTGATTAATAACTTACTTATACCAACAAGATATATTGATACCTTATCCAGGATAAATTTCATAATATCTTTTCTATCGAAGTTTTATCGGGTAAAGCCATTTAAAGCGAAAGAAGCCGTGTTTCAAAGTAGCTACTTGCGTTTTTCATTCCACTTTGGTAGGGCTACATACAGTAAACAAGAAGATTATGTCTAATTTGTTCTAGATAGACCTAATTTTCTTTAATAAAAATCAAAAATCTCCCGTCTTGTTTATATTTACCCCTTCCTCTTTTAACATCTAAGTATATAGCTCATTGCAACCTTGGAAAGGAATCTATGTACCGAATCGAGCTTAAATGAAATTGGCCCATTTGAAGTTTGTTTAGTTTTTTTATTCTGAAGCCTGGCCAACATCCTAGTATATATTGAAATACAGTTTCTATAAAGGTACGAATATCCATTGATTAACGCTGGTAAATCGGTCGTTTCCAAGGTTGCGATCTCGGGGTACAATCTGCGTATCGAATCTTTTCCGATATATGTGGCCCCTGTAGCTTGGGCTTCCTCTTTTATCCTTTGTTCCCCTTTTCTCTCTTCTTTTCCTCAATACAGCTCGCCCTTTTTTCTTTGCGCCAGGGCTTATCTATAGACTGGGGTTTTTTTTTCATACGCGGAGCTAAGCTTATAACGTGGAATGAGAGGGTTGTGTCACGGATCTTGTACGTACCCCAGATGTTGGCGTTTGCCCGAAAGACCCCCCTTCCTCCTCTCCATCTTTCGCCTTTTTGGTTGCGATGCAACATCTACAAGTTTCAGACTTATCCTTTAGCTCCTTTACCTTATTGCTTCTCTTCCCTTTTTGAGCCTTTCGCGATAAATGAGCCAACAAACATCGACTTTTTCGGGGGTTTTTAGGATCGAGAGCAACACCCGTACACTGATAGTGCAGGGATGTCCAACGCCCTGATATGTATCTGATAAATGGGCTATAGTTCATTATTCCCCCCAGTTTGGTGTTGGGGATGGCGAAATGTACAAAGTATTAAAAATTTTCCATGTTTGTTAATAGACTTGATTATTTTTAATCACTGAAGTAGTTTAGTTTGCCTACCCAAAGGTCGCTGGATGTCCAAAGTACTGAGAATCCTTTACGTTATTATTATTACTTGCTGAAGTAAAATGTCTTAAACGGACTTCGAAAGGTCCAAGGTCGTTATTGGTGCCAAATAACCTTTACCGGCCCTACCTCTCTTTACATTTTGATATAGGCTATTCTTACTGGTCACCCTGAACGTGTTGGTACCCCAAAACATAAATTGCTCTCCAAGTTGTACTCACCAACTTAAAGAGTCCCCTTTTTTATGGTGGGGAAGAAATGGACCATTTCGATAAAAAGACGCGCGCGAGATAGTGGCAGCTGTCTTAAACATTTCGACACTTGGAAAACGGTTCAAAGAATCGTTCAAAGTGGGGCGCGAGCTAAAAACTAAATATTAATCGAAATGGTCCTTGAGATTGCGGGAATGAAAGCTCTTTTATATCGTAGTACGCGAGAGGAGGGAAATCGATCGTCGTAATATAAGGTTGATAAAGCTGACTTTCGTGTCTTCTCTTCTCTAACTGCTCCTTTTTTCTCTCTCCAAGAGAGAACTCACCTTTTCTGAGAGAGAGAGGGATGAAAAAATACGGCAGTTCTGTTTTTATAACCTCAGTGAACCTTAATTCTTTCTTATAAAAGAAGAAATTCCACTTTTTTTCTCAGGAAGAATAGTAATAAAATTCCTTAACGCAATCTGGCTTTATTTAACAATGATCTTATCCGACTTATCGCCAGCCAGGGTTTGCGTTTTTCATTAACTTTGTTTCACGAGTTATCGGCGTTAGAAATGTATTTAGCCTAGTTATTTCCTTTGATTGTAATTGGAAGTAGATTAACTCGAAAGTTTTACGATAGTAAAAATGGCTAAATGTTGTTCTAAATTCGCCGGTTTCGTCACATGCCCGATTTTTAAGTTAAATTTGTACTTGAACATCTGGTGTTTACGGTAAACTTAAAAGTGTTTCAGAATGTCCATCAGACGCCAAGCTGTTTCCTCAGACACAAATAAATAAATAAATAAATAGGCTTTTAGTTGCTTGGGCTGTTGGCCAAATATAAATCTTATGGTTGGCATTTTTTTTTTTTTAAATATAACTTTGTTTAGTGGCAAAACATTTTAGCTTATGGTTTCTCTTCTTTTTTTCACGCGTCTAAGTATGAACTTAACTTTTAGAAGCAGAAAGAAAGAAAGAAAAGGTTGATCGATTTTTATTTTATTTATATGGTTTTTTTTCATCCTGTCTCTCTACTTCCTCTTCCACACGCACACACTTCGTGTTTTATTTCCCCTCTTTCTGGTATTAAATTGTAAGGTGGCAAGGATAGATGGAACCGAGAAGCACTATCCCTTTGCGAGCTCAGAAAGAAAAGAAAAAACTTGTAAAAAAATAAAAATAGTATAGAGGTTTTGATGGGGGTGGGTTTTAGCTGGGGGCTCATTGCCCGCGTTACGCGTTTCTACGTGTAAGGTTTGTCGTTGTCGGAATCGGTTTTTTCTTCCTTTTTCTGCTTCCCGGCTTCTTTTTCGTGACTGTTTTTCTCATCGCAACATCCCTTTAAGCATCTTCTTCCATCGTGCGAGAAAAAGTATTTTATGTTTTTAGTTCATCTTATTCACCCCAATCTTCTTTGCTGTAACTTTTTAAAGGGATGGTAACACGGAAAATGTTGCGGATCTATTTGGGAACAGTAATAGGCTTAGCTTGTTTATATCTTGGGTTGGGAATTTGGAAATGGATGATTTTGGCCTCGGATGAAATATATTAACTTTAGGTTAAAGTTTAGTTGTAATCTTAAAAGGGATCCATCCCTCCTCTCCATCTTTTGGAATTTAAGCGAGTCTCTCTTTAATACGCAAAGTGGTTTTTTCTTTTGCGCTTGTAGAACATTTTCCTCATCCCTCTGTCTGTGGATTGAGAATTCGTGGACCCGAGGCGACTAAACCGCTTTCGTTTTAGCAATGAGCGTTATTTTTTGCTCCCACGCTTCATACTGAACTCATTTTTTCTTACATTCATTTCGCCCTCTACCAATCTCTTCGAATGATTCTTAGCCCCGGGAATATTATTAAGGAGCAATGTATTTTGGCGGTAGATCACGATAAAACAACAAAAAAATAGAAGAAATAAAATTATTGGGGTTTACGCCCTGCCTATTATTATTTATTATTATTATTTATTTATATATAATTTATATAATTGCCGTTTAATCATCCGGTACCGTAAGAAAATGTTTTGGAGATGTGTTTAATACAGTTCCTTTGAACGTTGATATACTGCCAATTATTTTACTGAAGGACCATTCACACTAGACTAAAACCATACGCTTTGGCAGACAATATTTGAACAATTTTCTTCAGTCTGAATGGGGCTTTAGATTCTCAAGTCGCCTTTTTTTAGTAAGGGAAAATTGGGCATGTGAAGGTTTAGCTTTTAGTCATTAGAGAAGACTTAAAATATATTAAACCGAATTAATTAAAATTTCCATAAGCCCCGAAGGTACAATATGGCTTCACGCAACGCCAAGACCCTTTCTTAAACACTTGCTAGAGGGTCTGAAACGGTTTTTTCTAAAGACGCTTTTAAAACTCCCCACTTTCCTGTAAGGCCCTGTAACTTGGTTTTTTTAACGTCAACAAAATGTTTCGAAACTGTTCTCTCTCTCTCAGAGTAGCATCCCCCCTCCCTTCATCGTTTCCTTACCATCAAGAGAAAAGAGAGAAGCTAGAAACCCTCTCGGCGCTGGCTGGCGTTCGTTACTTAGTGGCACGTGACTCGCAAACTACGCCATCCCTGGAATACAACTAAGAAATGAGGTTGGGTGGAAGTGGCGCTTGATGCCACTAGAAAAAGCAAATGAAGGAGAATGAGTGGGGGGCTGGCCCGTGGGCAGTACACGGAAGATGCTGCGCCAGGAGAAAAAGGGATGAAGTAGAAAATAGAGGTGCTCCCGACGGAGTAAAAAGGGGAATGGGCGGAAATGGCCGTAGCCAGGGTGTCGCCCGCCCATCCGTAGACCTTATAGAGCTCGCCTCGGAGCGATTAACAAAATTGTTCTTTTTTCCTTCTTCTTCTTCATCTTCTTCTCTTCCATCGTTCGCGTTCAAACCATCACTCTCCATCCTATTTTGGATTTTCTCCACGCGTCCCTACTCGATCTTTGAATCCTTAGGTTTATCATTCAGGACGACGCTACCTGGAAAAAGTTTTTTCTCCCTTCCCCCTTAGCGATCTAGGCCTCTTTTCGATGGGGTACCCGCCCCATCGCATTTGTTCTCGAGTGTTTGGGCCACCCTGGTTAAGTGGCGATTCTGGTGGCAACCTTCTCCTCCTCCTCCTTCCATCCATCCCAACTCTCTCCGCATCCCCATCTATTCCAGCCAGAGCATCCTGGACCATTCTTCCACTTTTCCTCCCTCCCGTCTCATTCTCGAATCGATACCCTTCGGCTGCTTTCGCTCCCGGCCTCCTTTTTTGTTTTCATACCGTGAGTTCCGATTTTCTATCCCTTGGCTGAAAAAAAATATATATATAGCAAGCACCCTCTTGTTCTAGCGCGTGGTGTGGCGTATTGAGGTCGGAAGGGCCTCCGGAATACAAAGATTCCTCTAGTCTATTTTCGTTAGCGTCCCTTTTTCGGACAGATTCTAGGGGCCCCATTTTTCCCCTAACCCCCCTTGATTTACAGACCATCTTTCTTGGCATTGTTGTCGAGCGTTAAGGTATATGCCCTCTAAATGTGATAAGAGTTGTATTAGGAAAGCTTTCCAACGTTGTGTAATGTCAGATCAGTAAAATATAACGGACCTTTTCGATTATGGTATCGCGCTATCTCGTTCTCGGTGTTTGGTTTCCAACTAATTTTGGAAACGTTACCTAATGCGAGATGGCGAACGTATTCCGTCGAAAAGGTCTATGATGTAAAGAATAGCGCAGTTTGTTTCCCTTCTATCCGTATCACGAATCTCGCTTCTATTTTAAGGTATTTTTTTTGTCGTAATAGAACCTCGTTTAGTATATTTCCTACGGTTCTTTTTATCCTTCAAAGAGATAGGGGTAATCGGAGGAGGGGTAACTTAATTTGCGTGCACGGATTAACTCTGGGGAAAGATTCCGGAAAGATCCCATTCCTTCTCTACGTTTTTAAATAAAAAATAACCGGTAACAATGTCTCGAGAGAATTCTCCTTCTCCGAGACTCGTGTTTAAAGATCCAAATAATGCATCCTTCCTTTTTTTAGAGGGGAAAAAATAAACCTGTAGTCTAGGTGGTCTATTTTATTTTGTAGGTTGAGAATCTATTTAAATTTGGCCCCTTAAATTTCATCTTTGCGTGTACGGAATATGCGTAGAAATAATTCAACAACTAGTTTCTTTTTTATATATATAAGTTCTTAAATTAACAATTTAATTCTATCACAAACAAAATTCTCATTTATTTTAATAATATACTCTAAAACCCCAAACATTTTATTTTTAAACTCAAGTCAATTCGTCTTGGACTTAGTCTAGGCGTTACCAATGTCTAGAAATTCTAATTTATTCTTTCTCCTAAGCTTACCACTTCTGCATGATAATTTCAATTGGAAATACTGTTGAAATGGTAAAGAACTGTCTGTAAGTCTTGATTGTGGACAGAAAAAGAAAAATACATGGCGCCGTTTTATATATGTTACGTTTCCGTTTCGTCATTCAACCCCAACACAAAGAAAATCCCGAAGAAGAAAAAAAAAAGGCACAAAAATTATATATAATTTCAAAATTAGATGCAAATTTATTCGGAGACGTTTCTTTTCAATAAGGACATTTTTTTTTGTCTTCTGTACACGCTTCTTCAAGTAATTTTGTATTCTCAAGTCTTGACGTTTCTGTCGCCTCTTGTAAATTTGAGAATATTTGCAATTGGGGTATTTAATTAGTAAGTACTGCAAAAGGTTTTTAGTTGAGAAGTTTTTAGTATTTGAGAAATCCTCGAACACGGGTGTGCTGCGGGTAAAACGTTTTACAGGGGCTCATAGGATTAACGTTATGAAGTTTCAGCCTGCAAGTTGGCTTCTCTCTAAAAATAATTTTGTTTGGGTTTTCCAAATATTTCTTCAAGTTGTTAGTTTTTATTGACCTTTCCTCTTTTTTGCTGAACATATTGTCGAAAACATAACAAAACTGACAGGGTTTCTTCCCCTTCCTGTATACTGACCATCGTCCAGTCTTGGGGACGTTAAGGCGACGTAGTACGCGCGCAACCTCTGCTAGCCATGTACTCCTTTGAGCGTTCCCTATACTCTATTAATAAAAGTCGTGGCGTAAATTGTATTTATAGCGTATTTACTGTCACGTTTACGCTCTGATAGAGATTTCTGTTGTGTCGCCTTTATTTTCTATGGCTACTGTAGCCTGCCAGGGAAACTGAAGTTAATATCGAGCCACGCTATATTTTAAGAGAGTTTTCCCGCTTTTCATCCCGTCGTTTAATCAACTGATAATTTTAACGCGAGTATTAGCCCAGTTTCACCATAGGCCATTTCGAATTTATGCTAGAGATATTTCATATTATAGCTTAATGGTATTGGTACCACTTAAAATTTCCCTTTCCCTCTAACACATAACTTAGTTCGGACACAACCAGTAATTGAAGGCTATTATTCCCCTTTGAACGGTCAATTCTTTCATAAGTAACAAAGGCAGGCGTGATTACGCGCGTTACTTTGGAAGAAATGGTCCTTGTATTTTGAAAAACCTCTTTTCAGCCCCCTTATAATTCTCCGGCCTGCACGTTTTTATTCCCGCCATTAATATTATTATTTCGGTTTTCCCGCGACATTTTTTCCTAACTATTTGAGATTTTACCGCAGTTTAAACCACGTCTGGTGTAAAGTAGTTTCGATTTGAAATGCGTGGTCCACTAGTATTGACAGTGGTTTAATCTTAGGGTGAAATATATTGAGTATGACCGCGTGTTCCTCGGTCGGGTCGGGGCGTTGTCATTGTTTCCTATTATCCTAAGAGCTCCCTTGTTTTCTTTATCCCCCCCCCCCCGTCGGACGCTCCACTTATTTATCATCTTTTTTTGTTTCACTAAACCAAATATAGTTTTTTTTTTACGCGCGCCCCCTCGTGGATTTTGGATGAAGCTTAGCTAACACCGTAACCGATGAAATTTTAAACGATGTAGCCTTTTTAAGCCACGGGATTTAGTCCAACGTTGTGTGAAGGAGTTAAGCCAGAGTGGCTTCTTAACTTTATTTTATTGGCCTCGCCCCTAAATGCTTGGTTAGTCGTTGACACGGGAATTAGTGGAGGGAAGGTACAACCGTATCACGTGACCGATATATCGTTCTATTTCATAATTAGAATCTCGCGCAATAAATAGTTTACGCGTGTTTATTAAATTGGTCTGTTTTGCAGACTCGGGTAAATTTTCTTGTTTTTAGGGTTGAGTGTAAGCTTGTCATTACTTCACTAAGCCTTGGCCTACCAGGTATTAAACGCTCGCGCCAAAGTAGACCTCGGTGAGGTTTTAGACCTAAGGGGATATTAGCGCGCGCGAGTAAAGACGGCTTAGTGTGTATTTTTGCGGCTGTAGTTGCCAAGGTTTAAGATTACTCGTTAAGAGAAGGCGGGAAAAGTTTGGCGATGGGGGAATATAGGCGTTCGTCCGATCTCTCTCTCTCTACTTTATTCCTCCGAAGAGTGGTGGGCGCGAGAAGAAGTTGCGTGAAACGACTTTCTTTCGCGCCAAAGCTTTTTCTTAGCTCTTCTCATTAACGTTTTCTGTAAAACGGGCATTTGCGGATTGCTAGTGTGGTGGCCGGTAAGCCAACCCTTCCTCTTCTTTGGCGCGAGAAACGGGGTTGAGTGAACCAACCGATAACGGAAAAACACACCGTCAAGGTATAAAGGAAAACAAGATTGGCAAGACCATATACTTTAGACACTCTTACGAAGATTAGGAAAAGATTTAGTGAAATCAATCATTAAGTCTGTGACACTGTCTGCTGGCTAATTCGTGTTTTTAACTTCATTTGGTCAAACGAGGTCGGATACGTCAATACCCCTGAAAACCTATCGGAGTTACTTTGCGTTTAAAAATCTTGATGTTATAGCGAATAGAACGGATTTGGCTTTTCGGCTTCACCCATCTCAGACTGCTTTCCTGGCAAACAGTAGCCAATGAAGCGACCAATCTCCCCCATCACCTCCTCCATTCCACCCTTTTACTCCCTCCCGTCCAAGTAAACCGCCATAAAGAGAACTTGTATATTTTTTTCTCCCCCGCCTTATACTATACTCTTCTCTCCAGTTTTGGGATCCCCGTGGCCCCTATATAGGTATGTTTGCCTACGTAATGTTGACTCTTCGTGCCTTGGCCTTCCACCTTCTACTTTTTCTTTTCTTTCTATATGGGCGCTCAGCTCGTCTCCAACGGCGTTCCCATTACGCCGACTCCCCGAAAGAAGCTCTAGGTGGCGACGTTCTTGTTTGACTATACTATAGCCGTCGGGGGTCGCTCTGAGTAGGCCAGTCTACAAATACCTGTACCTCTCCTGTATAGACATTTTTTAACAAGTGCTAGATTCCTACTGACAACTTGGAGAAATTAACTATAGTAGTTTCGTTCTCAATGTTTGGTTAATTATCATTGTAAACGAGGAGCGCTATCTTTTATCCACCCACGACAGCTTCCTGTAGTTAGTTTCTCCAAGATGATGACTGTATTATGTTTACAACAATGCTGGATAGACGTGTACCCATGTATATTGAATTGCCCCCTTAAATATCCTTGGGGTTCTCCGGTCAGTTCCCATCATGAAAAATGAATAGAAATTGATCAATATTCATTCCTATCACCTCAGAACTATGGTAATATCGACAGGGGGGACTCCCCCTCCTGTATTGAAGTGTGTACGCGTGGGAAGCCCCCACTGGGGTTCTCTTTGTCTTTTTTTGTCCGCTACCCTCTGATATGAATAAAAGGTTCTGTGTTTTTCTGGCTTTCCCTCCTTAATATCGCCGGCATTATTGAGTTAACCTGACAAAAGGGGGGGAGGGTAGAGACATGGAAGACCCCCCCCCCTCCTAGACGCTATTGAAATATTTAAAAGCTCCATTAACGTAGTAGACATACGGGGTGCAGGCACGGCGCCCAGACGGCAAATATTATAATATCTAGATAATATACGCTTCGAAACTATATTTGATAGGCGAGAATAATGTACCGATGGAGCTTTTGTAAAGATCCCTCTTTTCTATTCAGTGTATTTGAGAGAATATTACTCGCTTTTACATCGTAATCGAGCAGACGCCACGGATCATTTTAATTCCTTCTTGCTTGCTGGAATTGCCCATTTTCTCTCGCTCTCAGTTCAGTTTCCGTCTTTGAAATTAAGCTAGCTTTGTTTTAGCAAAACCATTAGATCCAGAGATCATGATAGCCACTATAGTGTTTTTCTCTGTCGAAATATTTTCATTTGTGTCGAGTGCAGTCGATTTAAAGGAATATAATGTTTGTTTTTCGTGTTTTGAATAAATTTTCTTTGCGAATTGAAGATCCAGTTTAGTTCCGAACAATTTGTACTTGGGTTAAAACTAAAGTCATCCATGAACTTATAGGAAAGAGTTAAGGATCGTCCACCGGATTTTGATACTTCTATACGGAGGAATGTTTTGGTTTACCTACCTCGTTTTGTGTAAATATTTTTGATACGAAGTAAGCCTTGAGCCAAGGAAGGAATGTCGTATCCAGAAAGAGTTAGAGAACTCCTGCGTAGATGGCTTTGCCTGGCTACCGCTAGGGGGTCTGCGTGTTGGCTTTGGTGGCGCTGAGAGTTGGGGGCGCGCGTCATCCGGATCTCTCTTCAACCGCGCGCGCGCGTGTTTTCGTCCGTTTTTCCCGCCGCCGCCACCGTCGCTCCGCTCCGCTCTCGTGTGTCTCGTTCGAGAGAGTTTTGCGCCTCTCGCTTCGGGTTTTGGAAAATCGGGACCCCAAAAGCGCGGGAGCGATTCCGAGTAAGGCGTTCGAAGGGCGATTAGCATTCTCTCTCTCTTTCTCACTCATTCTGTCTCTCTTTCCTCGGGAATTGGAAGGAAAAGGGCTTGACCGAGATATCCCCGACCAAGAAGCCCGTCGACGGAGAACCGACTCGAGTTCCCCGCCGCCCGCGTGTGAGGTGTGCGCGAACCGATTACATTTACCGGAACAACCGACAAAATATTATCTAATCGGGCCTTTTTGGCTACAGTGACAATCTCTACCACCACCAACACCACTACCGTCTTCGTCTCGAGTTTCCCGCCTTCTTTATCTTGCCCGGCGCGTTTGTGATTCTTAATTCCACCGTCATCCGTAATCTGATATTCTCGATTATCCGATTGGCCAGTCTCTTTTTTCCATCTCGGCGTGTCTCGATAATCAACGATATTTAGCGACAACTAAGAAACGTAAAAATATTTATAGATCTATTTTTTCATCAAGACCTTCTCGGTCTCTCGCCGTATACTTTGACATACGCGCCCCGTTGAAAATTCAAAATAGTATTTTTAATACGCAAAATTTGATATTGTTAAATAGCTCCGAAATTATAACGCGAAACCCGAGGTTTTTTTAAAGTTTCTGATTTCGGAAAATCAGCGTGAATTTTCGTGTGGAAATAAAAATCTCGGAAAAACATAACCGCGGCTGTAGCTTTGGAAAGCTTCTGGAGGGAAAAATTCTTTTTAATCTGGTTTTATTCATCATTAATGCTGGCTAACGATACGATGCAGTGGGCTTCTCTCGCCTCATGGCCAACCAGCCCTTTACTTCTTTGGGTAAGAGACTCCATCATGATTTTAATCTAGAAAGAAAATACCTTAGTCTCATTTCGTTAGTTTATCCCGAGTATATTTTGCTTGCTCCTTGGTAATCAAATGCTTTGAAATGTTTCTAACGTTAACTATAATAGGTAGTGATTAGAATTGCGTGAATTCCGAAGCAAAAACAACTTTTGGGGGAGTTGGTATTGTAAAATGTTTCACGTTTTGATGTACTTTAGTACTAAACTTCCCATTTGAATATAAGACATAGTAAGTACCGAACTCGCGCCTTATAACTTACCAAAATGTATATTAGAATATATGATGCGTATTATATTTCAAACTCTACCATTCTTTCCTATTTTAAAATCAATTTGAATTTGAGAAAAGTGTTTGAATGTTTCGTAGATCTGAAAATCGCTGGGTTTATTGCCTTTTAAACATCCCATGATACCCTATCGATTCTCTCTATCGTATTTAACCTTAGTGGTTATTCGATACCGAGTCAGTCAGTCTTGCCAGCTTTTTCCCCGTGGTACGGCGCTCGCGAGTATAGTAGATTTCAGCCTGGTTATCTTACCTAACCTTTTAAGGAATTGGGATGGGAGATACCTACTGGACCTCTTTTTAAATTGAAACCACCACCGCTGGTCTTATTGGAAATTTAACGCTTCTCCGATCTCGCCATTCCCCCTCTTTAAACTCCCAGAATCCCCAAACTCCATCTTCCTCCCTTTAAAGGTCGGGACCGAGAGGGGAAGAGGTAGAACCCACCTTAAGGTTTGCTCGCGGAAATATAAGGAGTCGATTGATGGAAACGGAATGGTCTGGTTTCAATATCCGGACCAAGAAACCCGAAATCGAAAAAAAAAGTAAAAGAAAAATCCCAAAAATAGAAAAAAAGAAAGACAGAATCAAGACCACCTTTCTCTCTTTCTCGCTATCTTTTGGTCCAGTTGGTTCTTTTGGAAGTACATAGCGCGAAGTAAACTTATATTTAAGTCGAAACAGGTGTTTGAAAATAGGCCTAGAATTTCTAAATCTATGCAATAGTAGGTCAGTTGTTGGAAAAGTTCAAGTAAATCATCCCACTCCAAAGCTTCTCAAATGGGAGTTCAAAATAATTTTTCACCAAACCTGTTACGTTATGTTATGTCTTACTTCACTATGGGCGACTTCTGTCTTTACGCTTTTCTTGTTTTGTTGAATTTTGGTTCGGATATAGTGGCGTGCACGGTATGAAATTTCAACCTAGCCATTGAGACTTTGATTTTAGGACACTAGCTTCTTCAATCTATTCGAAGAGATCTCTCTGTCCCTGACAGAGTTACGGACCTCGAATTATACTGGTAATTGCTTGTTTTCTATACCGTGGCGAGGGCGGACATTCAACCAAGGCCTCAACGATGCGCGATCCAATTTCTGTCGTATTACTTACTGACCACCCCTGGAAATAAGTGATCGGGTTACGGAAGAAGCGTTCCGTTTTTATGTGTCCTCCTTGCTTTCCCCCTTTTTGTTTTGCCTTCGGGGATATTCGTGGTAATCAAATAATTCCGAGGCGATTTATCTCAAAGGGAAGCTGCATGCTGTAATCGGAAAGTTGTTTTTTAAACTCGCGCTAGATTACTTATACTTGACCTTAATTTTCTTCTTCCTGTAAATGGATCGCTCCGGTGTATCGGTCTAGTTACTTGGTACACTCTCATTACTCCTAAATAATTGCTTAATCTGAAATAGATTGAATAGTTTCGGTTTTACTTAAATATGAATCGCAAATTTCATAATTATTATTTATTCTTATTATTGCTTTCACTGAATTCAAATGAAACATCTCGTGCATTTAGAATGATAATAACTGTATTTTAAAAATGGGTCATTTCTATGAACCTGATTTTTACCAACGTCTACTTTCCATTTGAACCCTGATCAAAGGCCAAGCGTAAGGTAGCGCTCTTCTTTCGTAAGAAATTATCTATCCCCTACACGCAGTTACCCCCTGATTATAAAGAGTATTATAATTAGTACTCTGAAATTATAATATATATAAAAAAGAAGAAAAAAAACTCGATTATGTGTTGTTAGGGTTTATAGAGTGGCCTTGTTTATTGTTTTGGTCGTTCCGTGACTGAAATGTCGAGGCTTGGGCCCTTGGCCTTTCCCCACCGGGATTACACCCAGCTGATAAATTAAACTTTATTAAGCGTCCTTTATTTCTACGGCGGCCCTCCGATTGAGTATCATGGACTCCCCCCTCCCCCAAGCATCCATATATCATCGTAATCGCCCATTGCATAGCACCGTTCGTTCCTAAAAGACCACCACCCTTTCCTCAAAGGCGTTTTCGTTTCAAACTTGACCGTATTTCGTCCTCCCTCCACCTTTGATTAGTTTTTAACCCTTTGATACTTAACCACATTATAGAAGTATGGGCATAAACTAACTCGTGTCTTAAACCGAAATGGTCCATTTATGTATACTGTAATATAGTTTTCTGGCTCCCATTAACATTATCTCTTGTACTGTTTATCGGGTGTGGCTTTTCATGCTTTTCTCTCTCTCCCCTCCCCCTTCTCCCTCTCTCCAATGGCCGACCACTCCCGGATGGACCCCTATAACCCCTTTTTAGACAATTCGGAACACCTTTTAGCTATATACGACCATGCATGCACCCAATCTGTTCCAAGCAAGAGGGGGGATAGGTACTTCAGCTGTGTCTAAGATAAATTGATGATACGAGATGCGATAGAAGCCGGCCGCTCTGGTGCTCTTCACTGTATAGTTAGTTACTCGAGGGAGAGACCGTTTATAGCCAGTGTGGCGCGCGCGTTTTGAGAATACTTTATCGGGGAGATACTCCAAAATCGCGTGACGTCATCAATCTTCGAATTTTCTAAGCATTTACCAACACCCCTCTCCCCAACTTTGTATTGTAAAATATTTTAAACTTATTTTCTAAAAAAATTTAAATTCTTTAAAATCGTAAACTATTAAATTTTATACTCAAATAATCAAATATTCACCAACGAAATTTATAAATTACTTCAAATAGGTCTCGCTAATGAATCTCTTCTCTTATTATTCCAATAATTAAAATATTATATTGGTTAATTTAAATATAAATTAAAACCGCAATTAGCTTCTAATAATTAAAGTTTGGGATTCGTTTAAAATTTGCAAGCGGAGAGGGAATTGGAAAATTTATTCCAATTGATTCATTCCAGCGTTCAATTCAAAATCAGCGGGAAATCGAATCTCTTTACCGACCAACGGGAATATAATGAAATCGTTACGACGAGGTTAAACTATATTATTGTAGTCGTACCAAACCCCTCCCCCCCCTTTCTGTCAGAGAACGTCAACGGTGTTTAAACACACTGGTCTGGTAAATAAAACGATAATAAAACTTTCAGTTTAGATCGACGTTACGTGAAAATATCGTATATTATAAATATATATTTGCGTGTAAATCGTTAAGGAGATAGTTATAGGTTTGTCCTTAACATTGTTTGACCTCTGTTAGTTGTGTGACCCCTGGCTGATACACCGCCCCATCTTGGGAATTTGGTTCTTCCTTTTTTTTCTTTTTGGGGTGGAGTTTTTTTTATTGCGCAATACTTTAGACTGTCACGTAATTATAATAGGGTCACGTGATTGCTTGTTATAACGATTTTTAGTCTTATAAATGATTGAGAAATATGTCAGTCACGTTTTTCACTCTGTGTTTTCCTTTTATATAGTATAGTTTTTTTTACAACCCTTTCTCTCCCACCGTGTATATATATCAACATAATTTCGATACCCAAGCAATTTAGATAATTTGTTCTTAGTGTAACTGCCTACACCCCCATCCCTGTCCATTCCCGATAAATGCCCCGAGTCGATGTTTGTTGGAGAAATTGCAATTGGAAAAACAATCCAGGTGTTTTGTAAATAATCCATTTTTAAAATAACGCTAGAAATTGTTTACGTAACGCAGCTTATGCTTATGAAAAAATAAATTTTATATATTAAATGTTCATAGCATCGATACCTGCTCGCCAAATATCACATAAACTCGTTAGAAACTCACATCACGCTTTACTTTATATATGTATAAATATTTCTTTTTCATTTATTTTATAAAGAAAATACGGTACACTTATTTCTCCGATATTTATTTTTATTTTTTGTTATTTCTCTAATATTAATATTTATCTCCGTTTGGCGAGCATTAAGTTTCGGTGGGGGGCTAGACAACACACTCTTGTCCGTTCGAATTTCCAACTCACGCGATCTTTTACCTGTCCTTCCCCCAATGCGTCTATTTGCTTCGAAACATCTGGTTTGATATTTTTATTATTTGCAATTTTTCCTGCCATAAATTATACCCCTTTTTTTTTCTCTCGTTTTTCGTAAATTAAGCTTATAAATGGATCGATTCGTTCTATAAACTTTTGGTAGTTTATTTTAGAGACTATACTGTAGGGTTTTGTTTTGGTTTAGAGCGAACTTTTTAATCGTTGCTTAAATACTTAAACAAAACACGGACAATGTTTGGGAAGGAAAAGATTTAATGCGTTTGTAATGTTAGATATTTTGCTTATGTATATTTTCATACAGGATAATATTTTTTTTTAATAAAAATGTAAAGCAATAGCCCCTTGATTGTGGCTTCCCCTCTGAATATCGGTGTATTGCGTGGTAAACATTTCTACAGGCGCTCGTAGGAAATACATGGCGAAGTTTGCCCCTATTTTTGGGCTTTCCCTCAAAGGTTTATTTTAAATATTTTTAAAATTCTTTCTTCTTTCAAAAGCTTTAAATTTATAATTTGTAATTAACTTGCAGCTTGTTAATTTTTTATGAAAGTAATATCAATATCCCCGTACAGTTTCCTTCCATAAAAACCATCAAGAGTTATAAATAGCGTAAGAAAAGAATAAGTTTTCTTAGCCGTACGCGCGACCGAGGTTGTCATAGATAAAGATTTGTATACACGCGACTACCCTACAACTTGACACTAGAGTTCAAGGCAAGCGTATAAGGCGGAAATAAATTTCTACGGGGTTGTCATCACTAAGGTCCGTTGTTTTCATCCCTTAGTGAGAATCGGAATTTGGTTATGACGGGGAAGCCCCTCCAATTCCGTTTCCATAGCAACCAAGAAGGGGTGATGTATATATATATATATATATATATATATTTTTTGCTTAGTTTTCTTTCGAGGATAAGTTAGATTATTCTTCGCCTTCCCGCTTCGCTTCCTGTCTTGGGAACAGAATGGGGTACGCTTCGCTTTGCCCTCTCTTGACTTTACCCCTCCCCCACCACCAATCCCCAAACCTTACTCTATTCTATATCGCCATGGTCTCCCCCCCTTTCTCCCTTTTCTCGGGTAATCCCGGATTAACCCCATCCAAACTTCCTCACCCTCTTCCAGACTATCATCCGCCTTAAATCCACACCATCTCTTCTTACCCTCCTGCCTCTTTCATCCCTTCCCATCAATATTTCCAATTTCGGGTCCCTTCACGCTCTCTTTCACACCACCCCAGGCATTCTCTCTCTCTCTCAGACGGTAACGTAGTTTAGGATATAGTTATTTTTGGATCGAGCGAGATGTATAGACACGTCTCTAAAAATAATGAATGATATATTTTTTGGAAAATATTTGGGTATAATACAACTTTATTTTTTCAAATAACAATTTTTAATCATTTGTTTGCGTTACAATAATTTTAATCCAATTTTGTGACGTAATTTGGTCTAATTTTCGATAATGATGAAGATTAAGACACTCGGGACGTTATAATAAATTAATTATCCTTCGGTTTGGTCAATTAATAATTGGAGAAACTTTAGATTAGCCATTTCAATTTTAATACTCTTCAAAATAACGCCCCGAAACTCTTCAAATTTCAAAGTACCCTGGCGTAATATTAGAAATTGAGTTAATAATTAAAAAGGTGCTTAAAACTTTATAAGTTCTATATATATCGGTATCTAAATAATGAAATCATCCCTGGTTCTATTATCTCTTGGAAGCGATAATTAAGGGTTGAAACTCTATACCGTATAGTAATTTTAAACATCTAATCTGGTGCATGGGTTATAGGTACGCGTTGTTATATTCATCTCGCTTTTCCCTAAGGAGAGCTAATTTTAGAGTCTGCATCAGTAGGCAGGACAGGCTTATAGAACATTCTAAAGTTATAGGCTAGACGCTTGGTGTATAGACCAAAATAGTGGGCAATGGGTGAGAGGGAGGCAGAGAGATAGGTTCTAGTATAAGGTTGTCAGGGGAAGCTCTTCCAATCGAGGTAGTTTGATCTCTCCGCTACGCCCGCTATTAAATGCACCATAATGATCCGTTATGGATATTCCTTCCTCCCCCCTCCCTCCCTCCTTGACCACTCCCCCTACTTTCAAGCAATCTCCTATAATTATTCGGTACCGAAGTAACTCAACCAAAAATAGCCTAAATTCTTTCTGTAAAGAATTTCGCCCTTTAGGTTCTCATTTAATGCAAAGGTTGAACTGAACTGGTATTGTACCTTGTTTTCTAATTTTCTCTAAATAGGTCAAATTTTTTGTTTTAATAAAATCAGCTCTGATAAAAAATTTTCTCTAATAAGTCATCTCCTTTAATAATTTTTAATTTTTTTTTCTCGAAGGAAAGTAACGTTACGCTTGGCGTAAAATTGATTGTAAATACGCGTTTTTTCTTTCTTTTTGATATTACTATTTTTGTTCTAAATTTATTTATTCCTTAAAGGTGAAAGATTTGAAGCTTTATATATATTCTTTCTAAAATGGGGAAACTTCCTTTAGTAAGAATTTATTCAATTATCCCGATAGTATTTGAATATAGTTTAACGCAAATCGTAAACGAACTTCCTAAATAAGTCCACGTGATGATCTTTTAGGAAGGGGATCTTATTGTTTAAATTCATGGGTAGTTTGTTGGAATATATTCATGTTACAGCTGATACAATGGATGATTGCGCAAACGCCATTGGCCGAGTGGAACGATCTCTGATTGCTAAATCAATATTATAAAGCCTCCTTTTTTTTTACTTTTATGTTATTTTTTTTCTTCTTCCTTCCATTTCATTCCCTGGAATATTTTTCTTCTTTTCAAAGTCTTTACAACCCTTTCTTTTTTTCTTTAAAAATGCCCCTTTTTCCTGAAATTGGAAAATCACTGTAAAATATTTTATTATTTTATATAACGGGTAGGGGTTATGAAAATGTATTACACTTCCAGGCGCGATTCTTCTTCCTTTTCCCCAAAAATGTTTTATGTAAAAACTTGATGAGGTGATCATCATCTTGATTATAGTTGAATCATGAATGCGATATTTTTTGGAATAACAATGATTTCAAAATGGTTGCTTATTGCGTTACCTTACCGTACCAATTTTTATAGTGTATTAGTTTTATGTTTTAACTAATGTTTATATTTTTTTTCTTTTCTCTTTCTAGGTAAGTTTTAATTAAATTTCCCTTGGATAATTACAATATCAGTGTGGGAGAAATTATGGTATACACTACGGACACGTATTGGTAGTTCGTAAGTTTTTAAACGAATGGTGATTATTTATAATATTGACGGATCTATAGGAGTTATTTCCTCTCCATACTTTCCGGAAGTATGTTCCACAGTCCCCCAAAAATTGGTTTTGAAATTTTACCTAGTGATCGGAAGTCAACGAAACATGAACGTACTACCAAAAAATCTACAATACCTGTTTGATATTACTTCAAAAGATTCAAATGGTTCTAGGGTTTCATTTTAATCGTACCACATTACTAATAATGATATCCGGAAAATTCTGACCATCAAGCGCTAGGGTTTTTGTAGGAAGCTATTAAAGCCCTTCCCTACACATATACTCACTCGCATTAGCGAAAATGAAGTCAAAAATCTTGTATGAATATTAAGGCAGGACTTTGTGCAGACTCTCTAAGTTTCTCTGCCACCAACCCGCAGACACACACACTGAGTGTGACGCTGAAAACTGACGGTGGTGCGTCGAGACAAGTCCGGCAATGCAAGCTGGAAATATTTTCAGTCGTCGAAATAATTATCTTTCCGAGCTCGAGTCTCGAAAGACGTTCCCTCCAAAGATAGGGTCCTCGGGAAGACTAGCAAATTCCGTTAAGGGGAAGCTTTTGCGCAAGGCGACGTTTTCCAAATGCATATATGGCGAAGAGAGAGAGAGGGAGAGAGACAGAATTCAGGGGAAACGCGTAAGCGATTTTATGACCCCTACCTACGTTACGTGGCTAGAAGCGGTGTATGTGTGTATGTATATATATGAGAGAGCCTTCGGGCTAATATATGACTGTTATAAGCCATGAACGTTCCACAGCAGACCCTTCCCCACCATAGGAACGCGTAAACACAGACCCAAGCCCTACTCGGCGTCCAACCAAGCCAGCTATTGATTCCTATTTCTCTCCTTTCCTACCTTCCTTTCCTCAATCCCTCTTTTACTCTCTTCTACAACTCTACTCTCTCTACTATTAGAAGTAAATTAACTTTGAAATTATTAAACAACATACATTTATGAAGGGTATACCTGTATTTTTTCCTGAATCCTGAAGTGTTTTTGAGTTCTTATTCCTTCATGAAGTTTTGATGGAAATTATGAATCTCGGGGTTTGGAGCATTTGATAACTTCTGTTTCTTATACTATGCGCATAGAGCGCGTGTTGTTTCGAGACACGCGAAGGCGCATTCGTCCTCTACCCCCTTCCCCTCTCTTCGTGTGGCCATAATGACCCCCTTCTTTCTCTCCAACTCACACACACACATACTCGCACGCGAAAATACTTTTCCATACTTTTCTCTCTCTCTCTCTCCATATTTTCTCTATCTCAGGGCAACAAACAACCGCTCTTGTCGCCCTGCCTACAATCTTGTTCGTATTTACCCTCCTACTACCCTCCTTTAAAGCCCTGGAGTTACGCTGTCTGCCAGTTAAAAGTTCGCTTAAAAGTTTTTTTATGAACAACCATTAGTATGTTACATTAATTTATGCTCTTCTGAAATTAAGTGAAGTAGATGTAAACTTATTTAATGGCTGCCTTCTTTTTTTTTTTTTTGACAAAACGAAACACACTGACTGCAAAGTTTTATTTAAATTGGGGACCCCTTTCCTTCCCCACCTCCTTGACCGTTTATATTATCGTTTCACGCACTTGCTTAAAATCATAAGCGTCGCGTCGTTAACCCCCTCCTTTTCTCTCTCCCAACTTTCTTTTGTTTCGCTTAGGTAGTTTTATCCTCTCCTCCCGGTTCATTTTGGGTTCCGTCTCTCGCCACCCAAACTTCTCTTCTCTAGAGGCGTTGGAATATTGGCGCGGCCCAAAGGCCAAGGCCCAAAATCCGTCGAAGCGAAGCGAGCTTTGGAAACCAGCTTCTAATCCGCGACTCATTCAACATTGGTACGCTCGACCGCCCCCCTTTATGCGCCCGCCCGGCATGTACACGCCGTAGATCCGAATGCTGTAGAAGATGAAGGGATATCGCGGTATTCTCTTAAGGCTTAATGACTAAATTCGGCGGCGCGAAGTGGACGCAATTGGACCTTGTACCCGCGTGCCTTGCCCCCCCCTATACTGAACGCTTTATTCGCTCGATAGAAACTAATAGAAAATCCGTCGGATAGATATTAAAGGGAGTTAGAGAGGGGAAAGTGAGCGGGGGGAGGGGGTTTGAAAGGTCAGTTGGAAACAGTTCGGAATCTATTATCCGGCGAATTAGCTCTCTGGCGCCCTTACACTACTCTATGCTCTCTCTATATTCTACAACTTCTGCTCTGATCGGTGGAAACTGACGCTTTCCACCGATTGAACTGGGGTGCCTGATGCTTAGGCCTAATTCGAATATATATATTCACCACCTTCCCTCGCCCCACCTCCCGCTTTATTGTATCTCGCGCCATTAATTGGCGAGGATGCCCGTGTGTCGGGGAAGGAACCATTCAAAAGGGAGGACACGTCGATGGATGGAGAGTTGTAAGACGACTTAAATCCCGTAGAGTCGTTTCTGACTTGCTGCCTGTTTCGGCACCAAACCATCCAAACTCTGATGTTTTAGTCCGTAAGGATTATAGGAATAGATATAAAGGCTTCTACGTTAGGTCTATTCTTATTTGTCGTTCCCGAAGTTCGTCACTGGACGTGGTAATGCTTTTGGGAAGAGTTTTAAGCCATTGTTGGGTTATCAACGAGGTTATAAAACGATTTGGGTACGCCAAACTTTGTGGAGCCGCGTAGATATTTGACTTAACACTTAGTGTTGAAACGGTAAACACATCTACCTACAATAAACAGATTTCTGGTGTGACTTAAGGCTTTGTGTACTTCATCTTCCCCGCGTTGCTTTATTCATCTATATGGACAAACGATATAGATTCTCTTTGAACATTGGCGAGTCGCGGCTGCTGTATCGGGCGAATAGAAATTGGCGCAATAATATCAGGGGCATTAGTCGCCTCGCATCCGTCCATAATAGCGGAAATAATTAGGAAGGAACACCGGGAAGCCCTACTAGACCCTGTTTATCGGCTACCCATCCCCATCCCCATCCCCTTCTTCCTCCTCTTCCTCATCCTCCTCTTTCCCCGGCTTTTATTTCGACGATACCGTCGTCGTCCAAACGTTCGTTCCATCGGAGAGAGAGAGAGAAGAGTCAGATTTGAGAGACAGGAAAATTGTTTAGGCAACCTATAGATATAGCTAGCCTCGAAATAAACCAACACCGCGTTTCTCTTCTCTTCTCTCCTCTCCTCCGCTCCCATCCTATCCTAATCAGATAGCTGACTGCCAAAACTCCCCCCACCAGGCTAATTCGACATCTCATTTATCATTCTGAATTAAAAAAATATATACGTTAATACCGAGATAAAAAAAATTACCAACCAGAGTTTCTCGTTAAACTTTTCCTGCCACTGCCATAGATTTATCTTGCGTTTATACCAAGTTAGTGTCAAAGTTAGCATGACATCACACACATACACCGTAGGTGAGTTGAGCTTTTTAATCTTTCTAAAATATAGGCTTAGCCTAGTTGAAAGTTTCAAGGTTTGAAACTTTTCATTTAATTCTGAAATAAATAAATAATGTAGGCTATTTCATTTATATTTTAAACTTATGTTTCCTATAGCGGAATTATTCAGTTTTCCCACGAAGTTTATGACACCGAAAAACGAAGCGAAATGAATATAGTGTTTCTTTCTTTCTTTAGCTCTGGACGACACCATACGGATTAGACGTTTTAATTTCGTTTGGGGGGAAAACTGTACGCGTCGAACACGAGCTTTGTTTTCTGGTGATTGTACTTTTTTAATCGAGTTTTTCTCCTTGTTTTTTTAATAAAACTACGGGCCAATTTAAATTCCTATCACGCGCTAACAGAGTAAAGGGTTTCGCTCGCTCTGGCGCTATTATTTTGACCTAGGCATTCGTGATTAAGAAGGCGAGAGAGAGAGAGTTAGGGGGAGAAATAATGGCCAAGAAACGAGACCCAAGTCGACCCCGAGAGAGCCCAACTCGCGCCATTAGACCGTGTAGTATTTAAAAAGAACTCATTAGGACTCCCCCCATTCCCTTACCCTTAACTGCTTGGAGAATATCGAGGCAGGAGAGGCGGGGGGTTATATAGGGGTTGTTTTAAGGGGGGGGGATAGGTCAAAGAAAGCCGATCGATGCCTTTTTTGTTTTTAGAGGAAGCTGTGGAAGGAGAGAAAGGGGGGGGGGAGTGCGTGCTAGCCTCTTTAACTATATCAATTTTGTAATTATTTTTGATGGTGGAATGTCTTTGGGCTGTCGACCCGTACACAGAGTATCGCGTTCACTATTAAACGCAACCCTAACCCATCCACCATGCAGAATCGCGCCCTCTTACTTTTCTTTACTCGATTAACATCCAATGTCATCAACGTTTTAGCTCCATTAGTGTTTTTAACTATTCCCAGCCTTTTACGCTACGATTGGCCAGTTTTTAGTTAAAAACTATTCTAGGCGCCAGGCTTAATTTCGTTTAAATTTACTGTAGTGTAGCGTTACGCGTCACCTACTACGCCCTCAAAATAGGTATGGAAAAATATTCGAGCCATATATTTAATTTCATATCCCAGACCAAGTGTAAACACCATTAATATTAGTCATTAGAAACCCCCATGGGTCACTCAAAAATAGGTGGAAAAATATATTCAAAACATAAGTCATTTGAAACGCAATATATTGTGTCCCCTAACACCAATTGTAAAAACACCATTAATAAAAGTCAGTACAAACTCCAAACAAATAGTTAAACATAATTTTCAGTCCCTGAATGTCAGCTTCTCTCCGAGGAGTGCAGCGTGTGTAACACTTTGGCGACATATAGGGGATTAGATTTTTATACTTCGATCCGATTTTTCTATTAAGTATGGGTTTGGTTTGGCAGACGTGGGTCGATCTAAGTCTATGGGTTCTTACTCTTAGTAGTTAGTTATATTAAAGGAGCTAGAGAGGCTGCTGGTGGGAGTGCTGGCTTTTTGAACCTAGGTCAAATATAATCAAAGGTTTGGGTTCCTTAGGACTATCTCTCTCTCTCTCTCTCTAGTTTTACTACACACCCACCTATTTAAAATGTGAACACGACATCCTGATCAGAAAGACCGACCGCACCAGGGATAAGGGAGGGATATTGAGCCTTAGGAAAAGAAAAAGTGAATAAAAATGAAAAATTAAATGAAGAACTCTCTACTATGTAATTTTTTCTTAGTACGTAGACGATCCCTAACTATGACTTCCCCTTCTATTTTACTAGCTTCTTGGATTTATTTTTAATATAGAAGTCTCTTACTTTTACAACATCTTCCAATATTTTGCGACTGATTTTGTAGAAAAATTATTTTGGTTTTTCTCAGTTACTTCTTGACCAATTAATTTTAATTATAGTTAGAAAAAATTGCGAAGCACCCAAAAATTATTTCTTTTAACTCAGTGATATCATATTTTTTTTTTTTTTTTTGGGAAAGTTTCTCAGTTTATTCAGCATAAATTGTTTTGCAAAAGTTAGGTCCAAGTAAACGAGACGTTATCCAAGTTTATTTTCTTCCTTTAAAATAGTAGATATAAAAATCAAATCGAAATGTAGTTCAAAACTTTATTTTTATTTTTATTCCATTTTTTATAAGTTACGATTATTTTATATTTTCTTTTTTTGTTGATTCCATCATACGGCTGACCTATTTCTCCTCTCCATCTTCCAATTCAATTCCGAACCTTAAAATATGACCTAGAAATTTCAATATTTTTACGATTTTATTTATACCTTTTTTCTCCCGGACGCTACCGGTATATTACTCGAAGGAGAGTGAATTTTTTTCCCCATCCCCCACTTCATTTCATAAAAATGACTCTATCAATATATTTGAACACAATTTCTTAAAATGACATGATCAATGCAACGTAGAATCTTACTGGGAAAAAATCTAAAAATTTGATTGGGGGAAATAGGTTAACCCTTTTAGTGATTTTTCATGTTAAAACAGGGATTCCTTTTTCAACTTTTACCGCGTAACAAGTTACAACCTTAAAATGGGCTTAAAGTTGTAGGGAAGTTACGTTTCTATAAGTATATATTGAACGCGTTTAAAGAGTGAAACTGAACTAAACTGACTGACCTAAACCTCTTTTTGGGTTACTACCGTTAGTATTAGGAATAATTCTACGTTACATTAGTGTTTGACTTTGGTAAGGCTTGAAAGTTGGCCATTTGTTAGCCCTGTCGAAAAGGCGGGGGCCGAACTTTGCGCCGAGTTTTCGATTAAATTGGTTTATATGGAAGGTTGAACGGTGCGGTGGTGGCGATGGTGGAGAGAGAGAGAAGGGTTTTTGAGTAGCTTTCTGGGTGAATAGTTTGAAGAGTGGAGGGGCTGGACTCGAGTCCTCCGCACCGCTTTAAACAAGGTACTTGGCAGTTTAAGGGCGGGAGAGTTATTGGGCGAATAGGTTTAAGGGAAAATGAGCGGGTGTCAAATGGAGGATCTTCGATATAAATGTCCGTAGTTTGCTCGGGATACTCTGCAGCCCCTACCTCTACACTCTTCTCTAACACTGATGCCATCGTGCTTCAAAACTTCATTTCAACCTAGCTAGTCCTGGGAGATTAGTTCAGATCCCAAGAGCTAGCGTCTTTAAAACTTTTGGAAAGGTGACGTGAAACGTGACTATAAAAATTATTGCATTGTTCCTTCTACCAACAACCATGACGCGAGAGCTGACGTGGTTTTTAGTATAAATGCGTCAAAGTTTGAAGTACTTTACATTTGTTTCTTTTTCAAAAAGAAGATTCTAGCTTTAGTATTAGGCCTTGATGTGAAGCAGACGATGTTTATTAGGAAGTTTAAGCGTTATTTGTTGTTCATTAAGTCTTGCATTAAATTCCAATTCACCAACCAACTTTAAAATCAATATACACTAGAATTCCCTCACCAGCTAACTTCATTCGGTTACAAGTTTTCATATAGGGTGTAGGGTTACTTAGGCCCCTAGCTAAGAAGAAAGTTGTTGACTTTTGTTAAATCTTTATGTACTTTAAAATCCCTTCCAAAATGTCTGTGTGTGTATTTTTAGAAGCTATTAGCTGCTAGCCGTCCTTCGCATATCTTGTTCTAATTTGATATCTTTATGTACATTTCAAGGCATAGCTATAGGATATGGGTAACTACTCTGAAACGAGGGAAGGGAAGGGATTGAAAAAAAAATATGTATGGAGAGCAAACTGAATCGACATTTTTTGTCGTAGTTCTCTCTCGTTAGGGAAATTGCCCGGGGCTTCGAATTTCGCATTATTATATATATATGAACGTAGGGTCTCTGTTGTTTTAACAGCGGTTCTCGCGTACTTGCCTTTATGATTGTATTGATTTCTGCAAAGGCGGGTCCCCACAAAAAATGAATTATTTTTCTTTTTTATATACTTTTTTACATAGCTCTAAACGTGGCCTTCAGTCTAGAATCTCATCTATTTTATTTATACAATATATTAAAACTATGCTGCTCTACATTTCCAAATAATTTCGCCTAGACCGCCTAGAAAACTCATATTTGTTATCTTCTGTAACGCTTATGATTATTTTTATCATTTACAATTTTCTAAGGTCATTCGCTGTACGCTAACAAACCAAATTAACTCGGGATGCATTTTAGAAAAAGCATCTAAAAATTCTCAAACAATATTATTCAATTTACTCAGCGTTGATTTTTGGGGTAATTCAATCTCGAGAAATTCCTGCCCACACAAAAGGGAGAAGACCTTTGAAGTTTCGAAGCGTATCCAGGCAGGCAAGGTTATAATATTACCTTCAATGAATTTTGTTAGGGAACCTCTGTTGTTGACGGTTTCATCACCCTTTTCTCTCTCCTCTTAAAAATTCTTTAATTGAAAGTAACACGACAACGGCGGCTTCGGGTTCGCTAGAGCTTGCGTCATTTTGGCGCGATTGTTTCGCGCGTAAAATTAACTCTTCCCGCCCCCACTCCTCGTCGTCTACGTCACTTGCTTGTGTAAGGTTCTTCCTTTTGTTTGAGAGAAGAATCTGGTATAACCTCCAGTCACTCCGCTTTTAAATACGCTTTGGAAACAATTTCCCAATTAAACAAAAATCGGCTTTTATCTTCTTTCATTCTCTCTGTCTCTCTCTTTAAGCTCCCTAATTTCGCTTCACTTCATTAAACCTAAAGCTTTCCAATTTTACAGAGGTTTAAACTCAACAAGGGCCAGGAAAAAAAATATGCTAAATTCGATGGAGTACGGTGCTGGAAAGTTTCCGAGTTATTTACGATGGTTATTGTTTGACTATAACACCTCGTTGAATTGAATATATTCATCAGATCATTGTATAATCTATTAATATAATACAAAAAAGAACACACACATTACGGTATAAAAAGAGGGCCAAACCATAGATAACCCCCCTAGTTGGACCAGCTATTAGGTCGTAAAAAAAGGCGCCTAAAACAAGCTAAAATAAAAAGAAACGATGCAGGGCCATGCAGCCTTTTATACATTGAAAAACGTTTTATAATGCGTTTACGGTCGTTAGGCGAATGCAATATTTTCCCCACAAAAATCTTCTCCACCCTGCGCTGTCCATGGAGGAAAAAATAGATAGGAGTAGAAAAAGTATGGGCTGGAGATGCAGCTCAACTTTTAGTCAGCAAACTCTCAATTTGGATTAGTATAAAAGCGTGCTATTTTCATCTCCTTTCTATTTTTTCCTCCATGTTCTGCTTGCTCTAACGCATCATCCTTTCATATATATATAAAGCGGGGATTTAGGGAAAAAGAATGGGGGCTCCCATGGATGGAGAATGTAGCCGTGAGTAGGATGAGGGAATAACAAGGCTGTAGGCTTCCCTTTGTTCACTTGGTCTGGTGATCGAGGGTGAAACAACACTGAACGATTTTTAGTCCCGTCACAAAAGAGGGGAGAAAAAAACAACTTTAGTGTATATACAAAAAGGGGTGAAAATGACCCTAGCCAAGGTGAAATTTTATTTAAAACCCTGCATGAGCCCTTTATCTATACTATTATTTATTTTTTTGGAAGAGGGTAAAAATTCGATTAAAGGTAATGTGAAATGTTTTTTTAGAATATTAACGTTTTCTGTTCAAATTTCAAACCACAGTATGTTTTTATTTTTTAAAATTCCAAAGTATACTAAAACTATCAATCAACTTGTAAAATTACAACCGCGCTATATTCAAACTATAATTTATTTGGGATCATTATTACCAAGTCTAATCTAGACTTCTGTTTATTTAAATCAAACCCAATCTTAGGTAAATCGTCGTCGCGAAAATATATTCAAGTAAGTAGGCGATTAAAGTCATAGTCACGTATCATACAAATACAATCTACAGTAGACGAAATTTACGACGAGCTTATCTCGTACCAAGGGATGAAGCTGATTCGTTTATTAATCCCCGCATAACCCCTTTTCCTTTATACGCGTCCCGTCTTTTTATACCGCACGTCGCCCTCCCAACCTTAGACGAACCTAAACTATATATAGAGAAAATAGAACGGCGGGGAATCCTCGGATGGATGGACGCTCGCTCTCTCGCGAGATGGAAGAGGAGAGAAGACCAAGAGCAGAGATGGGGAGACTGCCATAAAACGGGATGAAGACTGCGGCGGTCGTATAACAGCGCGGAATAATCCGCTGGCGATTATATCGGTGTTTAAACAATAAGCGTCACCCTGGATTCGCCCCAAAGACAATTACGTTTTACCGGCCAGCTAATTTCATCCCCCCTTTTTACACTCCCCCCTTCACGGTTTTCTCCGCTTAAATTTAGTCTCGCTCTTCCCCACAAAATGGGGGGAGGGGTAAAGATAATAAGGTCTTTCTCCCCCCCCCCTTCAGCTGGATGAAACCCCCTCGCTTAACAAACATACGAGCAGAAGTATATTAAAATAATGTTATCAAGTGTTTTAATTATATTCGGAAAACTCCGTTTAGACGTTGAGTTGATCCGTCGCTAGTGTAAGAAACCCCCATAACTTTGCGTTTATTTTATTCCGATGCCGAGGATAAAGATAGAAAAGAGACTTGAATGACTGTTGGAACTAGTCCGGCCCGAGAATTTTCTAAGAGCTTAAGTTTTGATGGGTTTTCGCTCCCCGCACGTTTTCCTAATATATTTCTCCATATTTCGTCCATGGAACATCGCGGATTTTACCCCGATAAAGCGTAAAAGGAATCTCTCGATTGCCTTCAAAGTTACCTACCATGCCTTTAAACATATTCGGGGTAAGACGGTGAATTGGCTATAACCGTGATGCCGTTGCTGGTAAAGAAGTAGAGGGACAGAGGAGAGTGAGGTAGAGAACCTATATCTTGATTAAAAAGGCCCTCCATCTCATTGCAAGAATCTAACCTATATTTTGCTTGCTATCTTCAAAGGGGTTATTTTTACGTACGTGTGTATCTGTTTTTGTCGCTGGATACATGGTGTTTTCTAAGATAGGTATGGCGGTCATTTATAGCTCCCTTGAATGGCCAATTTGGCCATTTTAGTACACGCTTAACGTACCAGGGAATGTTTAAATTTGGTCTACAACGTCGTGTGAACCATAGCAAAGAACGTCGTTAACATATTCACCTTGCAGTTTTAAGTAAAACACGTTGGCAACGCCACAAAACTGAATATTCGAAATGGACAAACAAGTTCCGAACTTTCATCTATAGGTTCAATATGTACGTTCTCTTCTCCCCCCCCCTCTGGAGATCTATGGGGAAATTATATCCAAGCATTCCGAAAGCAAAGCCTCTATCCAACAAGGCTTAGATTGTAAGTAGCCTAGACGTCTCTAATAGAAAACACGAGGGTTTTTGCGTAGACAATATACTGCGGCGTTAATGCGAGGAGTTGAAGCGAAGGATTATCATTCATTACGGTCTTTTCCAATTCCCAGTATATATTCCCTCCTTTGTAATCCTGTCGCACTGTTGAAACCTAACCCAGGGATAGAAAAGTATACAGGGACGCCCGTGCCAGGGGCAGCTGATATTTTAAGACCGTTGTCATCGTTTAAGCTGGCTTTGGACCTTCCCATGGTTTAGAAGTAAATAAAAGTCGGATATGCTCTCCCACCCCCGTTCGTAGTAGTATCCTCTCTTTATTTCCTGGTCATCATCCTACTCCTACTCCTTTTTCTCATTTAATTCCTTTTTCCAATGAGATTATATCCAAAATACCCCTTCTCTGTCTCTCTTCTCTTTCGATAACCTAGACAATGGGTTGGACGAAACGAATTTAACAAGTTGATTAAGAATGAATATGTTTTTTATTTATCTTGATTCTTTTATTATGATGGTGCCGGACCAAGAGAGTTTGATCAATAAGTTAACCACCTTATACAACAGTTTTTAAAAGTGGGGATGGGTCAAGCTTAAGAAAAGTTCATTTTCGGGTCGAAGCCTAAAAAAATATTGGGGGAGTCCTTTAACCATCGATAAAGGGTTAAAAATACGCGTGTAGGTTGGGCATGGAGCGTGTGGGCAGAAGATGGGGATTGAAACTCTCTTTCCGGTATCGCTGATTCTCAATTATCACCCTCGGTTTGGTTTGGTCTTCTCTTCCTCTCATTCCATACCTTCCTTTTTCGTCCACTTACCATGATTGAATAAAGATAATGTAGGGAGAAGTTTACCTTCCTTACTGCGTGGTTATCTCAACCTCGACGTGTAGCTTAATTCGGGTTTATTGTTGAGCGTATCTTCGCCTTTGTCTGCGGAAATTCTCTAGCTGCTCGGATGGAATTTATTCTTGGTCCAATCTGCTAAAAAGAATAAAGTGATACGGTTAAGCGGTACTCATTTGGTTACACGTTCCCGGCTTTCCACTCTATTCAGGCCCTTAATTGGCGCGAAAAGGGACGTACTTTTTGGGGGGACGTTTTCCTTTTTCCCGCGGCTTTGGCGCGCGCTTTTCCCTCTGCCCTGGCGCTAATCCTGACATAATCCCAGTCCCGAGCGTCTGACGCTGGCGCTCGTAGAGAATAACCCCCAGGGAGGTTTATTGCCGGCAGAAGTTTTTCGTTTGTTTTAACGGGAGGAAATTGGTTTGGTTTAGAATTGTTTGATTTTAAAACGTTGGAATTAGGAGAAACGGAAAAGGAATTTAAGGACCGTGCCCCCCCCCCGCCTATATATGCCAGAGGGGATTTTCGATAAATATAACGAATTTCGCGAAATCTCTCATTGCAGTCTAGCGGGCTTTCTATTCAGTTTTCGGGTGGTTGCCCTTAGAAATTGTTGGAAAACGAAGGAATTGGGAAGATGGGTTTGCTTTGGGGGCAAAAAAGGAATTCCCTTTACATTTTCTCGCTCTCTCTTCGTTAAAATTCCCTAATCTATAGTTCTTCGTGCACGCATTTTGCCTTTGTATATGAAAGAAATATTCCCTTATGGGTTCTTTCCGACGCTTATAAAACTTTAGGCTCTTCAGACGCGAAATGAACAAAATTTTCATCCTTGAGTCGAATATTCTTAACTAAAAGGCGCGTAAGTAAGCTTACGTATTGTCATTATCCCACGTTTTCTTCTTCTTAAGACTAACATCTAATTCCTATTTTGAATTTCGAAATTTATTATACTTAAATAATGATGTTGTGTTTTGGGTTGGAAATGCGTTTGAAATTAAGTAGGATTAGTGAAAAGTTTCTTATAATTTTAATACGAACTAAAAGGGTCAAGTGGAAGAAATCGGGATCAATCAAATTTTGAAATCAATTTATTTGATTCAATCGTTCGCGTAAACTCCTAACTTTAAAATTCCATTTGCGATATTTTATGTTTTCTTTTTCTTGGAGATTTTGGAAAAAATATTTGCGCCAGTTTTTAAATGACTCGGAATATAGCGTGTATATTATTAAGTTGCGGATTGACGTATAGCCGCCCTCATTTCACCCTATCACGGGAAAAATATGCCTTTTCATTTTGAGAAAGTCTCTAGAGAGCTCTAGGAGAGTTCTTCGTTTCGAAATTAGCCGGGCCAAGGCTGCTCGAGCTTTATTGCTCGGTAACAGATGCTCGATTGCTCTGAAAATCTAGGAGCTAAGCTAGAGTAAGGAAGCTAGGATCGCGCTATTTCTTTGAAATCATTCTCTTCTCCTTTTACCCCGGTGCACCCTGGTTCACCGTGGTTCACCCTGAAAATCTCATTGCTTCCTCCGCAACCTATCTTTCAACCTTTGTCCAACCTTATTCACTCAATTTAGCTATAGGTAAGAGGAACGCGACCAAGGCGATATAATTCCACCCTGTTTGAACTTTGTACGTATTGGCTCTAATACGTCGAACAAACTTTGGAAAACTTGGTGGCCTAGAAAAGATCATTTTAGTTTGACGCCCGATCGGTTTCAACTATTATTGCCACGAGTCGACCCACGGGGGATGGATAGCTTGCAAAATCTTTAACTGAGTTAGTCCCAAACCCTAAATTCCACTGTAGTATCCAACCTCTCGAACTAGCCAACCGAAGGTGGTGGTATTTACGGCCAACTAAGGCTGGGTTTGGCGTGAAACTTCTCGCCCCCCCCCCCAACTTCTTGCGGGTAGGGCAAGGGGTAGAAGGTTTTATTGGCTAGAAGACTTTTAAATTATGCGAATTCTTTGGCTAGCTTTCGGTTTTCACTCGTTAGGGTAGGGGTGGTGGTGGTGTGTTGGAATGGAAAGTACCTTTTCCACAATTCGAATATCGATTCCTTTTGGACCCATGGAAGAAATTCTTTTATTTTTTCTTTTACGATTCTTCCTTCTGGCAGTCTCTTCCGAAATGTCTTGGTATGGCCCGAATTTTACAATGGGACGGAGCTATATCTCATCCTGATGCTCCACTTTCTTTTTCTTGGACGTCCGATCCTATACCCAGACGGACCCTTCCTTGCTGACTCTTTTTTTTTAAGGTTATACCCTCAGTGTTCGTGGGAACCGAGTGAATATACGTTCGCAATTGTTAATGTTATTAGCTATGGGGAAAGAACCAGTTTTTGCGGCTTTAAATCTATTCCTTCTTTACTGGCGAATAGATTAAATATAGAGTAAGTTTGATATACCTGATATACAAGTTCGAATGGCTCTCTCTTGGTTTTTTATTCGTTTTCCCACTACTATTAAGAGTTTTTCCTTAATACGGGCTTTTCCAGGGAAAGAGATGGCGAGGTACAATCTCACCTTCTACTAAGCCGCGGTATCTGCTAGCAAACATTCACGCTCAAAACTTCAGTCGAAGTAGTCCGTTAAATACCACCTCCCGCTGTCTATCTTACTTCTTTAATGTTTTTTTGGACCAAGTCTGCCTGTTTTTCCTTTTCGATCTACGCGTTATCTTTCACCGCTAGATTCCACCAACATTTAGCCAAGCTGACGGATTCTCCCGCCTTTGCGTATGGTTTAATTTGGGCCTGGAAAAAATGCCTGCCTGGGTAACCTTGGTTTATATATATTCTCGCTGCCACTTTTCCTTCTCGGGGTCCCCATCTACGCTCGGATTTACGAGTAAAATATAGTCGACGTTCGCTGGTTAATAAATTCTAAGATTTACCTTGGCGCTCGCTCGCTCGCCATGCGGGTCGGCCGAATTGCCCCGCTACGTTTTTCGGTTTCCCCCCCGTATACTTTAGAGCTGGATTCTCTTTCCTCCTACATCTTATTTCTACTCCCAAGCATCCTTTCTCGCGAATTTCGATGTAAGCCAGGTTGAGCCCATAGCCTCGTCCCCCCCCCTTTCTTCTCTCTCTAGCTCCTTTAATCTCATTGCCACCGCCCGCTAGCTCTATATTTTTACCGAATTTTCTACAGCCACCCTCGTTTCTTTATGGAGCTTTTTTTCCTTAGGAAAACGTACGAACTATATATGGGATTTTCCCCAAAAATATGAATATCTCATCCTTTTTAGGATATATTATGATTTCCGTGTTTATCTTTGCTCCAAAACATAATTTCGAAATACCTAAATTGAAGTGAAAGATTTTTATAATTTATAATTGGCGATGGAAGTAATTTATATTTAAGAAATTCCTTTTTTATCTTGTAATTATTCCCATAAGATCTAAAGACGATATTATATCTTTTATTACATTGGTTTATCTTAATTTATTCATCCAAATCCTGTAACGCAACTTAAAGGAGGTATTTTTCTTTTTAGCGAGTAAAATAATAATAATAATAAGACAGGAAAATAAGCAGTCACTTTCTCGGCCGGAAGTACCTTATAAAGATTGGTAACCCGTGAACGTAAGGTAGTACTTAGGAGGAGGAGGAAGAAGGGGGTGGGATAATAAGTACAAATCCAAACGTAAGAAGGCGGAAGTAAAAAGGACCCAACTACAAGAAATAGAGGATAGGTGTAGGAAGCGGAGAGGTACAGAGAAATTATGGGGGGCATTTACGACTTTTAATTAGGACTCGTTTTCCGCTCAGTGGCGCTTCGTTCGCGTTTGTCACTCGTAATTACGGTGACCATGTATACTCAACTCAGGCTTGACTCCCAGACAAAACGACGATCATAACATGAATTTCTTCAACTCTACCAATCGTATTTACAACTGCGTGTGAAGTAAAATACACCGAACTGTTGTAAACTTATAGATTCCTATTCAAGAGACAAATTTTAAAAATTCATGACGCTACCGGGGAATCTTTTTTTAAGGAAAACCTTGGGTATGAGAGGAAAAGAGAAGACTAAGAGGACAGGGATGAAGAGAAAAAAAGAGGGATGGAGAGAGAGAGAAATATTTCTCTTTTTGGTAAAAGAAAACTCTGCATGGTAGAGCAATAAGGATGCGGATGAAGTTAGAGTTATCCAAAGCGAGTTTTGTAAGGAAGTCGGCCCTCGTGGGACTCTCTCTCCCCCCTACTCCGATTTTAACCCCCCCCCCGCTACAAAAAATGGTTTTCCACGTTTTTTTTATAAGTGGGTTAAAAGGTCAAAACGCCATTTTTTCTTAGTTTTTTGATAAACCTTAGTATAGACGTTTGGTATATTTAAATATAGTGGTAGACTTTAATTAAAAAGGTTTCTCTGCATTTATTGAGGATGTAGTTTCATCTTAGCTTGAAGTAAATTTGTTTTTACGATTCACTAGGCCCCACAAAATGTTTATTTTTAAACCATAACTTAAAAGTAATATTTTAACAATTTTTGAAGTTAGTTTTTTTTTTTAAACTTAATTTTAAGGGTATTTTTTCTTTACCTTTTTTCTTCTTCTTTCATACCTCGAGGTAAAATGTTACGAAAGAAATTAATAAAACTCAACGCGTTGGCGTTGGGTAATACAGGGGGGGGGTGAATCTCAACCACACCCTTTTATGTTGTATAATTTTTTAAGGGTTTGAGACTGGAAGTAGAACGCGAACCCCGCTTGCTAGGAAAAAGATAGAGTGAACAAAAAAAAAAGCAAGCAAGCCACCTATGGCCGCTGCCGAGAAGGAAATTGAAGTGCACTTAACCGAATTGAAACTAGTAGCTGGCGGCTGGAATAATTAGCATAGAGAATGGATTTAGAGGTTTTCGGGAGCGACCAGCCACTACTTTAAACGTAATACAATATAAAATGAGGTAGTCTTTCGTCTATAACAGAAGAAAATCATTAAATGCCGCCGTCGCCGCGGTTTATGGGAGTTAAATAAAATTCTTTTGCCAAGGGTTGTTAAATGTAGAAAACGAAAAGAGGGACGGAATGGTTTGGTTTGTTTGCGGTGAAGTAAATGATTTAATTTGCTTAGAAACCATAAAAGCGTTACCTTTCATTATAATTTACAGACAATAACGAGCAAAATATGCAAATTTTATTTCTCTATTCGAACATTTTTAAGGTATGATTGAATTAGGCGGGAAAAGTTCTTTATTGCACGTGCTATGGCCTATTTTTTTTCTGTTCAAAATCGACCATACTTCGTTCCTAACACCCTGTTCTTTTTTGAACGCCCTGTATAGTCGACGTCAGGGAGCCCAGTGGTCCTATAATTCCTATAAAATCCTATATTTTTGAACCTGTCCTATATTATCCTATAATTTCACGAAAGGTCCTATAATATCCTGTATTTTTGTCATACAATTGCATTTTAATCTCGTTTCTCGTTTCTCAACGTCAAATTTAGAAGAAAGGCGCGTTTAAAATGACAATTTTAAGTTTTTAACGCGTTACTTACGAGTCGAGCTAAATTGTAAATTACAACGTTTTTGAATTCAGCCTTTACGCTTACTAAAAAGCCCGCCAAAATACCTTTAGCTCCATAGCGACTTACGTCTCTTTCGCTCTAAGAGCGCGAGTTGTAACAAACGCAACTTTTTATTTCTTCCTTCACCCTTCTCTATCGCCCCCCCCCCTTCTTCCCGAACACGGCCGACTTAGATCATCTCCTCCATCGCCTGTACAGGCGACGGAGGAGATGATATAAGTTGGCCGTGTCCCGAAACTTCGGAGTCCCTCTCGCCCTGGCGCCGGCTTTTCTTTGTTAGTTTGACGCGAGATAATCGGTTATTGTTAATTTTTAAGTCGGATTTAAATATCTAAAATTAGGCTAAAATGAATGAACTTCGTGATCAAAACTGTGCCAAGATCGAGGAACCTAGGACTCAAATCATTTTGCGATGAAATCTGCCTGTAAGTTTTTGTCTTTTTCGCAAGTCTTTATGTTTCAAGTGCCGTTAGTTTTAGGGTTAGTGAGGTGGGAGTTAGGGTTAGCTCGAGGGCTTGACTCGAGGCAAAATGCCGGTGGGGAGTACGGGGATTCAAGATGTTGTCCCGTAGGTGCCGGTAATGGGTGGTACGTGGGGGGGGGGAGAGGGGATCCCGATGAAATTCAAAATGGTAGTTATTATAATTATTATTTTTTCAATTTTTAGTCCTATATTTTCCCTTAAATACGCGTATTTTCTCCTATAAAATCCTATTTTTCCTATAAGTAATTTAAAATTTTCTCTGGGCTCCCTGGTCGATGAGTAATCATTCAATTTTATTTTTATATAATATTCTCACACACATACACATTCATCCATCCCCATGCCTAGCTGCAAAGAAAGGAACGCAGTCTCCTCCGCTAGACGGTAACGTGCTGTAAAGATCCTCTTTCCTTCTTTCCCCTTTACCATCATCTTCCAGAATTCTCTTATCTCGAACTTTCCTTATAAGAATCCTTTGAAAAATAGTAAAAAAAGGGGGAAGAGTAAAAAAATTTCCCATCTTTTTCTCGTGCACGCGTTTGCCTTTTTTTCCCTTCTCTCCCTTACCTCTTCTAGGCCTAGTGCCTCCGACTCAAACAGTCTTTCAATAAAAAGCTTCGGGTTTCTTAGTAATTCATTTTTATCGACTCGGACGTATTTCATTATGCGTGACGCCCAATTTTTATCAATATTTCTAACCGTTTTTCGAGCGTAAATGAAGAGCCACCTTGGGGTTTTAGTCTATGGTATGTCTACGGTCTATTTTTATTCCACCAATAGTAATTTTTACCGCGATGGAAGTTTTTATCTTCGTTGTGGAAGCTTCGACGCTCCTTTTTCTTTAAATATACTTAGTCTACTGGGAATGATGAGTCTGGTACAAATAAAAGTGTACTAGAGTGCTTTGAGGGTACCCCCGGGGATGTAAATATATTGGGATGAAGCTCCCGGAAGATGGAGTGGAAATGGCATGGTAGAGTACCAAATCCTTTTCCTAATTGACATCTGTAGCCGAGAAATTTCTTTCATTTGGAAAAGTGGCTGGGTTGTGTAACCGTCGCTTCGAGAGTTGGTGCAGGGTACTACGATGTTCAATCGCGTGGAAAGATGCCTGGACCAAAAAATTGTGTCTCTCTCTCTATTGGTTCCTCCAGAACACTTCCGAATTTATTTTCCTATTGAATAGTGTATCTTTTTAGATTTTTCTCAAGTGTTCGATATGCCTCTGGGGTTTAAACAATTTTATCCAAACTAACGCTTCCTCTCTCTCTCTTTTTCTCTCCATCCTCTTGAGACTTACTCGACCTTTCTCACTCCCAGACAAGCACTCTTAATTAGAATTATCTTCGAAATTATTTTTCCGGAAATAAAATTTTTATTCAAGTGTTTCAACGATAATTTTTAATTGGGGCCGTTGGCGTTGGAGAGCCTACTTAAGTAGTTATCTAATTTAACTTTAGATATTTTGTAACAATTTTTACGATCTCATTAGGGGTTTTTAATTAGATTTGTGACGGTATTTTATAAAGTATTCCACGTTTGCCGATTTTTCTTTATGAGACTCTCCCGGAGTCAAAGAAGAAACAGATTACTAATCCAATTTCTTCATTCTTTATATTTTCATCCATTTGGGGGTTTTTTAACTTATAAAGCGTAGAAAGATCGAACGATATACCATTTCATCATATCGATTTTAAAATGGGATAACCCCATTGAACCGAAAGCAATATTCTTCCATCTTAACAGCAGCCGGGCCAACTTTTTGAGAGAGAGAGAGAGAGAAAGAATAGGCTTAGCTTAGAAGAAAAATGACCATACTTTATATTTTCCCCAAATATAATAAACGGAAAGATTTTTGCTTTTGTTTTTATTTTTTTTTTTTCCGTTTGTGTACAATCAAAAAGTGGAGAGTTTAGATCAAATGAAAAATATATTTTTCTTTTTCTTTTTTGTTTTTCCTAACTAAATCTATACTCGTAAGAATTGCGGGATAAACCAAGGAAGTTTGGATGAGTATTTGACGCCGAATTAATGGATGGAACAATATAAGAGAGAGCCCCCTAGTGCCCTGTTCAATTAATAACCGTGAATGAAGCGATACTCAAGCCGTATCAAATTCCGATATAGATTCGATTCCCTTACTTTTAGCTTTAGTACTTATTGAAACTCAGTAGGTGAACCTATACGGGCGGATTCAACGAACGGAAGACTTAGAACGGCTCTAGTTTTCCATGATTGTCCTTTTATGAGACCGGCCTTATTTCCAGCCCTTCTTCTCTCCCTAAGATTCTCTTCTCCGTACCCCTTCTGCCCCCTAACAGAAGCCAAAATTGGATGGCTTCAACTACTGATCGATAGGCGATCGCTGCTTCATCGATTTCTCCCCCTTTCCGTTCCCCCTCCCGCGGTAGTACCTTTTGGAAACGGCCAACTTGGTCTTCGAGCTCTATTTTCTAGCTTTAATTCTATAGCTAAGCCTTTTTGGTCGGCTTAAGAATTTAATAAGTATAGCTGGCTCTTTTAACGTCCGCTTACCGACGTAACTGCTGTTTCCAAATTAGTTTCCACTGAGTTTTAAACATTTCGTTTTGAAATGGAATGGGTTATAGCTTTGGATGGAAGTAGGGAAGGGGGAATGGAATAATTAGCTCGCCTTCAGAGTCGTCTACCTGGGATTATTCCCACAGTCACGTACTACCGCGTATAAGACGTGCATTTCCGACGATCTAGTTCCGGTACGCCGGAAATAGGATTGCGCTGCGGATAAGAAATAGTTTAGGCGTTTTAGGGTTAAAGGTCAGGAAGAAAATGTCTGATACCGCGTGGATTTTAAGTTCTAAGTGTTTACGCAAATTTTAATTGCGAAAAATAATGAAAATCGTTCTTGAATTGTTATTAAAAACAGATAAATGTATTAGCGCAATGAATGAATGTAATTTCCCCTCCACGTATTATTTTACTCTCCTAGCTTTTCTTTTATATCAAACACTAGCAGTCCCAATGTCTTTTGATGGATTTTTTTATTTCCTGTGTCGGGGTAGTGGAGAGAGGGTGGCGAGGAACTAAGCCATGAACTGTCTTGACTAGCTTCTTAAATTGAGCGTGTAATACGTAGCCATTCGAGATCTTTATACCCCCTTACCTTCTTCTTCTTCCATCAGTCTGTCGTACGCCCGTTCTATTCTCGACTCGATTTCGGGATCCACTTATATTGCCTTTTGCCCTCTTTTCTATTCTACCTATACATACCTCCATCTGGGATTTTTTTTCTCTTCCCTCCCCCATCCCGTTACTTTTTTCTTGGGGGGTACTTCTTGTATTTGCATTTTACTTTCTCTTTTTCTCTCTTCTAGAAAGATGGAGAGAGAGAGAGAAAGAAAGAGAGGTCTGAGAGAAAAAGAACTTTCTTTTGGAGTGCCCAATCTTCCTTTACCACTTTTGACGCGCAATTCTTTAGTTCGCATGTACATTCAGAAATACATTAATTCGAAATTATTGTTAAAAATATTAAGTCTTCTTCTGTAGTTGTACCAGTTGTTATCTTTTATAAAAATGTCGGGGGGAAGGATGTTGGAACGCGGAAATATTTTTACGATGGAAAATAGACCATCCCGCGTATATACGTTAGGCTTAATGTTAAGCCTAACTTCACCAAAGGTACAAACTCCATCCTGGAAAAGGAAAATACATACTCGTTTCGTCTTTTATCCTTCTCCTTTTTCCAATTCGGTTTTTTGATCGCTTGCGGATCGAAGCTGGAAACAAAAACTTTTGGAAAAGAGGGGGGAGAGAGAGAGAGAGAGAGAGAGAGAGAGAGAGAGAGAGAGAGAGAGAGAGAGAGGGGGGGAGGGAGAGAGAGAGAGAGAGAGAAAAGCGATCCTTTATGTTCCTCCGTAAGCCCGGTTGGTAATGGGCATTTGGGCCTCCTGGTGCCTGTACTCTAGGCCTTCTCCCCTACTGGTTCGAAGGCCCCGAAGACGTAAAGAGAAAGAAGGTCCGCGAGAGAAGGGGGGGTTTTTGGGCCCTTTTTTTACTTCTTCTGTTGGGAATGAAAGGGGGACACCAAAAAGCATTAACAGTCGGGGGAATGATGGGTAGGATGCTGTTCTCTTGTAGGGATACGGACGTTCAGCTTTCAGTGTGTGTGTGTGCGTTTTTCCCTGCCGCGCTCCAGGGTAACTATCATGGTGGGTAGACCTTCTTTTCTCTGGTCATCCTCATCTTACAGGAATGTCGCCGCGAGCTCTGTTCCATCCCTTGATCGAATCCTTTAGTTTTAAACCCGGGGATAGCGTCATGGTTTTTGGGCATCATTAGAAGTGGGACCTCCGTAAATTTCACCTTCCCAAAATATCCCTAGTTAGAGCTGCGCAGTAATTTTTCCTAAATCTTAAGTATGAAAATCGTTGAATTTTTCCAAGACCTTAAGATGGTATTACTGGTACATCCAATGAAGACATTTCCGCAATGTACTTGTCGACCTTGTTTCCTTGGTAGTTTTCCTGCCACCCTAATTCGAGACCCGGGTCATGGTTATTTGCCATTGGGCCGTTCGGTGTCAATAGAGATCTATAGGAGCGCGGTTATATGCAAAGGGGGTACCAAGATATTGTCCAAGATACTGGCTGGCGTTGGGGACAAGTTAGGAACAACACACAAGCTAAGCGAGAGACGATGCTCAGTTGATGGGTTTTTGTCGATTTGCGAGGCACGATCGTGTTCTCTTATCCCATCTTCCCCTGCCTCGCTGTATGCGCCCGTTCAAGTCGTAGTGGTTGGTATAGGGTTTGGGATGGAACCCTGGAAGACCCCAGTTTGATGGCAGTTTGATAATGTTCCGGTTAAATCTCTCGTAGAGAAAGAGATCCGAAGTACTTATCTTTCCATTCGGAATTTTAGACGTCCCCCGACAAATCTGTCATTGATGCGAGTCCAAGTATAGACATAGCGCCTCCGAGACCTTTTACGCGCGAAGATAAATAATATCATTAGTAAGCTGTAAAATATGAAATAATAATAATGTATTATGGTTTGGTAGAAATAGGGGTTATTTTAACTATCCCTGTAAGCCAGCTTTACCCCTGAACATTCATTCACTGCGGGTAAAACATTTCTACAGGCGCGTATTGAAAATACATTAGATATTTTCACCCTGGAAGCTTTCTTTCCCCACAAACATCATTTATTAATACTGAACCTGAAATAGCTTAAGGGGTTAGTTTTATTTATTTACTCTAAACAAACACTGATGTCTAACAAATTAATCCTCGTTCAAATTATTTATTTATATCATAATTCAATCAGAGATACGTATTCTAACGTTATAACCAACCCGTATACGTAACATTGCCAAACCCCCCGAAGGTAAACCATAAATCATAACAGTCTCCTTATGGTATAAAGATATTTTTTTATCCATCCCAAGTCTGGCAGTCTGACCCGAAACTACTTAAATTTTGATCCGACGCTAGTTGGTTCGCTGCATGCTCGGAGTAACGCGGGGGTGTCCGAACTGTCAGATTTCTTTTCCATTAGCGTTATTCCTTTTTGTTTAGCCTTCCTGCCTCGAGAGAAAAGGCGCGGTGAATAAAGGCCAGGGATATGGACAGAATCGTGAATCTTGCCTGACGACAGAAGTAGTTTAACAAAACGTAATCCAAAAATTGTATTGGAAACCTAACTTCAGCGATCACTGATTACAGTCCCAGTTTTTACAATCTTTTGGTCGTAAGGGGATTCAAACCGACGTAGCTTTTCCACTTCTAATTGGATCCTACCATGGTGACAATGAGAATTAAGTTAAAATATTTGTGGAGTATTATAATTTCTTTGTCATTTACTTCTTGGGACGCTTATATCTTCTTCAATGCTAGTAGACAAAAAGCCAATATTTATATACTAGACGCTCGCGGCGTTATATTTTTTGTGCCCCGCGCCGAGCTATTATTTACCGTGACATTCGATAAATCTCGGTGGTGGTCTTCTTTCTTTTCCAAGAGAGCGAGGGAGAGAGAGAGAAAGAAGAAACGGTACTGTGTATATGCCACTGAGAGAAAGGCCAGGACTTAGGTATACTGCAGTTAGAAAGCGAATCCTGGCTTTCTTCTTTACATAAATAGATCCGTCAGTAATATACTTCAATAAGGATATTTTTTCCGCTATCTGTGTCCGTAGTGTCTGTCTTACCATCAGTGTGTACATTGACAATAGTGAGTGCGTGAGATTCTCACGTATCTATGCTAAATTTTGTGGGAAGTGGTGACATATTCGCTAATAACATAACGAATGTTATCAACCCCCTGAAGCGGCGTAAATGTGATAATGTTCTTATAAATACTTACTTTGGGGTCTAAAAAATGTAAAACTCTAAATATACCGCTACTTCCTCAAATATATGGACACTTCCCCAAAAATATATGGACACTTCCTCAAATATTTCCATCTTCACCTGATGTCCTACGTTATATATATATAGAGAGAGAGACTCTTGGTTTTATTTTGGGTAGCTAAGAAACGCGCTCGACTACGTGACCTTATTCCGATATCTTATATTTGTTTTCTTTCGTTTCTCTTTCCCGTTTTAGCCTGGCAATGACCCTTACTGCTTCGTGGAATTTGCCGACCACCAGGCGGCGGCCGCCGCGCTTTTGGCCATGAACAAGAGACAATGTCTAGGAAAGGTAAGCGTCTGAAAATCACTTCCTTTTTTTTACTTGTCGTTTTGTTTTCCTTTGACGTGGCGCGCGATAGCAAGAAAAAAAAAGTGTCTTCGGAACTAGTCAATCACATGTACATATACTGTCCCTGTTCCCCCCCCCCCGGTTCCTCATTTTGACTGGAGAGCATTTGTGGAGGGCGAATAAGTCATCGTTATATCGGAATTTGCCGTCTTAAAAGGGACTTATTTTCTATTGATAAACTGTTTATCTAAACTGGGAAGACGCTTTTCCTTCGAAGGTTGGTTCAGGCTATATAAACACACGTCAGTCTCTACGGACGTTTTGGGCCCCTATTACGACCTACAAGGTCCCTACTGTGCCGTTCAATGTTTGAAAGAAGACCAATTTAGTTCGCTTCGAAACCCAGAAACTCGAGTAAAAGCTGGAAAAAAATACCCCTTCCCTTTTTCTGGAGGTTACGCTGGGTTGGAAACCGTTTTTATTTTTTTTTTTCTGGTTGGCGTGTGGAAAGAATTTCAGAGTTTGTTGGTCAGTTTCCGAATGCTTTGGGAAAAAATTCCTAAGGAACGTTACGAGGACGGGGGTGTATAGGTTCGACCAAGAATCTACTTCCTTTACTTCCGCCCCCCACCCACCCAAAAAACCCCGGTCTATCGATTCGGAAAAAAAGATGCAGAGGCGGACTAGGGTTAGAAGATTAGATGCCTGAGGAACAACTCTGAAATTCATGGGAGCTCTTAATTATATATATTACTCTTAAATTTAATATTCATGATAAATTACTTTAAACTTTTTAATGAAAAGTAATAGCAACTGGTCTAATAGCTGTTTCTCGCGAGTTTTCTATGAAATTTGCGTCACTGTGATTGCCCAAGTCATTACATTTCAAATATGAAAGATTAAATGACGTAGGTGTTACCTTTCGCGAGTGATATCTAAGATTAAGAATAGGCCGATATATTTCTCAACCATTTCATCTTATAAAAGGAGACCATCCTTAAACCTAACCCCTGACCGTTTATAAAAGAAGCGAGCAGAAACGAAGCTCGACTGAACCTGCTTGGGTTCGCCTTACACGTAACCGCGCTGGCGGTTGGTTCTCTTGGATAAAGTATCCCCTTTTGAAAATCGGCATACGTGAGCCGCCTTTCTCAAGAAGAAGAAGAAGGAAAAAAACCTTACCCTTCGTCGTAGCTCTGCGGTTTTTTTTTTGGTACCACCCCCGCTTCTCCTACCTACCTACCTATCTTCGCTTTTCTTAAACTCCGCGGTAAAAAAAAAAAGATAACGCTGAAAATCGCCTGTCAGATACAGGAAAAATTTTCTTCTCTCAGTCAAGTTTTTTTCTTCTTCATGGGCCGAATTTAGGATAAAAATCGACTAAATCGAAAGAATATAACCACCCATTCTTGGATGGAAGGTCCAGGTATTTCGAGTACCCGTAGTAATTTGCCTCGCTTTTGTGTGCTGGTAAGAGGGTATTTTTTTTTTCTTTGCCCTCTTCTTCTTTCTCTGTCAGACCACGTTCGAAATCGAGTCAAATAGCCTTCCATCTTTCCTGTCGTGCGTGCGAGTACCGTATGGCCACAAATCCAAAGAGGTTTTTATTATTCAAGATTGCCCATGAAAATAACCCCTCCTACCTTTATGTTACGGTAGTTATCCGTTGGATAATGTTGCTTCGAATCGATGTTCAATATCGATTGTTTGAAAAATGTTTCTGGTAGATATTGAAATAGAAAATTGTGTAGTAAGATTTTTTTTAAAAAGAAGGTCATTGCTCTAACCAGTGGATACAGTATATTTCACAAAACAGAGTCGATAACAGCCATACTTAAGCATTCAACCTATTATTGCTGTATACCCATTTCTCGGGGCATTGATTATTATGATTAGGGTTCGATTTTCTGGTAGGAATGTTGTCCTTATTTGTTTTATCGTAAGTAAATGGTAGTTTGAGGGGAGAGGTAGCGCGCTATGGGAAGGATGGGCGATCGTTTGTCTCGCCATCTATCGAACTGAGAGCTATAATGGGTTTGGCCGGGTATCCCCCCCCCCCCCGAGTTCACCGCCGTTTATGGCTGCCCATTTCCGGTTGCCACTTTTCCACTTCCGTTTCGCGTCTGAGCTAGGCGCTTCCCTTTACTCTTCCCCCTTAGCTCCGATCGGAAATCACCTCGTAGCCTCTTCCCGGTTTACTGTATGCCATTTTTCCTATAGATGGAGAAAGAGTCTTTATCTTTCTTCGCTGTTTTCCACGTTTAGATAGATTGGGTTCACATTTTGCTTCCTATGCCCAAAAATTCCCAGGAACATAACGCGCTTTAGTTTGGCTTATCGGTCTCTAACTCGCTCCACTAAGCTCGTTTGTCTTTCGAAGAAATTTACAGCGTCTTGAGATACGATTGAGTTTTAAAATGATTCAAACTCTTCAGCTCACTCGTTACGTATTGCCGAAGGTTTAAGCTAGGGTAGCTTAGCGCGAGTTCGATAAACTTTATACTTAAACCCTCTTATTTAAATGATAGATGGTAAGATACGTTGAAGAATGGTATCGCGTCATGCAAAATTGTAACTGGATTTAAACACCGCTTCAATAAAACTTTAAATATTTTTTCCCTAAATGAAAAACACCAAAATAGGTAAAAAATACGAGCTAGGTTTCATTCGATCCTCTATGAGCAACTATAATATATTATCTCAAGGCTGAATACTTTTTTTTTACTCGAATCTTGGGCTAATTTTCGAAACCACGGCTGACGATTTATCGAGTGACTAGTCTTTTTGGAAGGCGCCTAATCAAAGTTTATAGATGATTAAATTAGTATCACCCCCTTCGTCCCACTATCGAAGGTTAAACGGGTAATTTGTGGATAATTATCCCTTCTCGCCCCCGCTGCTGCCCTTTTTTTTCACCAAGGGGGTTGAGGACCGAGAAAGGTTACTGGTATCCCCTGAGCGCTCGTTCGTTGTCCTTTATAACCGTTACTTTTGCTATTAGCTCCTGGTAAGGAAGGCCACACCATTTTCAATCGGTCTTCGATTGGGGACCTTTTCTGGGCAGATACGTCGTAACTGCGATTCTTTTCGTTGGCGCTCTGAGAGAATACATTATTAGGCTTGTCAATTATAACTCTACAAGGTGGCTCGCTTTTCTTTGAGGAATTTTATCCCTTCCAAGCTTTAAACGTGTTTTTAAGATTTTCGTTATCACCTCGGGGGAATATCTGTAAACACTCCTGGTCTAATTGGCGATAAGTAAACTTGAAAAGCTCCCAAGAACGTATTTGAGATGTTTTCCCCCGAAGCTATTTCTGGTTTGATTCCGGGGGGGGGGGGGTTACGTTCCCGAGGGCTCGCCACGTTTTTATCGAAACGGGATTGACGCGAAAGTACGCGACTTAATTAGTCTAGAAGTCCTTTTAATTTCTCTTCCCCCAGTTTTAATTGGGCGCGAGGAGCGACTACGAGGATGTGCCCGCGAGCTAGGGTCCTCTCCTCTTTGATTGATATCTTCTCATCAGTTATCCGCCTTTTTCCTTTTCTCCCTCGGGCTCATCTTCAGCCTCCCACCATCATTTTGCCAACTTCAATACGTTCTTTGGCGGGAAGAGAGTACTAACAAGGGTCTTATATCCCCCCTCCCATCTTTCCTATATACCAATGGTTCCTTTTTTCTTTTTGACTCGTTTACGGCGAGGAGGGGAAGGGGTAACGTTGGCGTGGAGACATCCCCGGAAGGACTCTTTAATATCAGCTCCCCAGATGTCATTAATACGTCCTTAACTATGTCCCCGATGATATTTATTTTATCCCGATATTTTCCAAATCGGTTATGACGCTTTTCCAACGCAATGAAAGGAAATTTATTTATTTTTCTAAATAGTTCCATTGCTGAGTTTAACCGTAACGCCAGTTATTTTCTTTGAAGAGTTTATGAATTGATGCTCGGAACCGTATCATTTTGAACCTTAATTCAAGTAGGGGGTTGGAATCGTGCCAGTTACGTTGTTAAATATGATGTCATTAATCTTTCATCGCAACGTTCATTTGGTTTTTGAAGTCGCTCTTCTTCCTACAAGTTCTTATTTTGTACTCGTACGCTTTTCATCCATAGTTAATTTAATTTCGTTGTCAGCGGTTTTCTGTTTGTCTTTTCTTATTTTTCTCTTCTCCACTTGAGCTCTATGTTTTCCCGCTTTATCCAAAACATACACTGTCTGCTTTTCTTAGCTCGTAGTTTACAGTAACTCGGTCTCTTCCCACGTAGCTAGCTCCAAAACGAAGAGCTTTCCTCGTATATGGAATTTTTGACGTAGCTAGGAACGTAGAGTCGCGCGCTATGGGTCAGACTTTGGGGGGGAAAGGAGATAGAGAGAGAGAGAGAAGGGTTGTGTAAATGTGCGCGTGTTTGTGAGAGCCAGAACCCAGTACATTGCATTGGGGAAAGGGGTGATTAGAAGGAAGCCTTTTGGCCATACTTCTACATCGTATGAAGGATGGTGCTTGTCCGACTTGTATCTTTTGGCCCGTTCTATGACGACCAGCAGCTGGAACTGACTGCCTCAGTCTGTTTTCTCCCCTTAAAGGGCTTAAACCTCTCTCTTTCTGTGTCTCTGATGTTATAAAGGAGTAGAGATGGGGGAAGGTCACCTTTTTTCTCCAGATACCCATCGTGATCCCTTCGTGAGTCCGGCTAGAGATATATTTTGGGGACTTTGCTTTAAGACAACTTCGTTCTCTTTACCACCAACCGGAAGTGGATTAGATTGAAACTAAAGGCTGCCTTCTTCCTGCGTCCCCACCGAAAAGGACGCCATTTCTTCCCCCTTAACTTTGAATTTATTTACTTCTACACTTACACGCTTTCTCGGAAAAATGGTCGACATTGGTTCTCCGTCTGTCACATTAGTAAAAGGTCGCCACTGAATTTTCCTCTTGGAGAAAAGAAATCATAGACTCGAAACAAAGTTTAAGAAACGGTGGGGTCTAAGTACACGTATACTTGTTATTTCGACCGGGCTTTTTGATTTAAGACTAGAGCGAACCCATTCCCCGTCTTTGACGGAATTAAAACGCGGTACTTACTATTAAAATGTCAAAAGGTATGGAACAAGGTTGCGCGTGCTTTGGATATAAATGGTCTATCCTTCAACTCTGAATCTGGTTCAAGTTCTTTCAATTAATGGGTGGAAAGGTGAAGGCGTGTATGTATTACCGTTGCTCGATTAGCGTGGGTTATTGGTGGCTGCATTGGTTGGAATACGTTGAACCGACTGTATGTATGTATGTACGCGCAGGGTACCAGTAGCCATTCAGCGTTGCGAACGAATTTCTCTAACTTAATTAGGAATTTTTCGCCTCGAATCAAATTCGTGATCCCCTTTTCTCTCCCCCTCTTTTTCTCTCTCTCTCGTTCATTTTTACCATTCCGCCCGACTCGTTCCTCTTTGAAATTAGTTTTTGGCGCCCTCTTCAAGCCGCCCTCTTATTTCTTTTCCTTTTCCAGCGCCTTTCTCCTTCTTGATTCGTCCACTATTTCCCCCTTGAACCCCTCGCCATGAATTCATTCAATCGTCGCATAAATAATGAACATTTATGAACAAAATTCTTACGGATGACGCTTCATCACCGATTGTAATTGTTTAAATATCCACGTATTAAACTATGACTCTCGTTGTACCTTTCGTGGTTTGACGGTCTGTCCCGTATTAAAGACCCCGTGACAACTAGAAGTTGACTTAATCTATGGTCGAATATTTTTGAAGGATATGAGTAAATTCTTGATCTTCCTCCAGTCGCTGGTAATAAGAGTTTTCGCGAAAAGAAACGCCTTGTCGAGTCGACGTAAAATAATCCCGGAGTACTTTTTATTTCATTCTTTCTTCAGACTTATATTTCTCCGGCTGCATCAGCGCTTGGCGTTTTCCAAAACCCTTGTCCGTCTTCCGGATAATTTAATTTCGGAGTTACGTAAACCCCCATATCGATTTTTTAAGGCCAAGTTTCGTTTAGGAACCAGTCCTTCTAATCATTTATTTATCGGCAGAACTTGGGCATAGCTTTTTCTTTTTTTTTACTTTAAATGATTCCTGGTTCGGACTGCTCATTCTTACGTCATATGTAGATAATGTTGTTAAATGTTTTTTCCGATATAGATTCTCAAAATGTTTATGTTCACGTCTTGGATATGTTTTAATCCATTTTACGAAACTTTACCATCATTACTAGCTCGCCATCTCATCTCTTTTAGGCTTTGTATCTTGGGCCTTTTCCCCATTCTCGTGTAACCCTTTTTACCCCCCCCCTTCTTTTACCCCATTTCGTTACGGACCGGGGCGCGTCACTTCCTCCCTAGACGATGAAGCCCGGAATGTGGACTTCCGGTCGTTACTCGTTCCTCTCTCTTCTCTCTACCGTCTATGATCTCCTCTCGGACTCTCAGGAATGGTTGGGTACCCCGGGTCTATGATAGAAAAGAGGAATCTTCCTTCTCCTGGAATGGGTTTTCGTGGATGTGGAAATGGGATAGAGCGAGACCGGGTCATCCTCGCTATCAGCTCATCTAAAAGATCTTTTTTCGTTATGTTTTACCCCCTCCCCCTGCTCTCTCGCCCGCCTTACTTCTCTCCCTTCCTACCAGGCCCCAAGACGCGTTCTCATCTTTTGCGGCCTTATTTATGTCCCTTCTCTTCTGGAAGTCATCTTTTCCCTTCCCCGTGTTTTATTTAATCTTCTGAAAACGCCAAAAGCAGGTTTCTTCCCTGGTATTACGGTACAACGAAAGCCACTGGCACTTTTAATCCGCTTACGAGCTTAATGTTGTAAACGAAAAAGAGACGAACGGGGTTTTTGGCGCTTAACAACTATCGTAAAAGGACGCGGTTCCAACAATCACTCATAAGCGTTTTCGACCCTCTCTAACCGTGATAAATACTGGAGTTAAAACTCGCTAACAATTAATGGTATTTTCTTTCTAACATACTGAAGTTAAAAATATTCACGACGCGACGGTGACGGTGTCTTTCGAAATTTTTAATTTTAAGTGATTCCCTTTTCCCTTTGCCCTCTGAACATATAAATATAAGCCGCTCAAGTGCGAACTAACTGTCTGCCTTTGAAGCCATCCACGTCTAGTCCGAACGTTCTAGTTTCTTTAGATGTCATTTTTTCCGGGTGTTGGGCCGGTTTCTCTTTCGCCTTTCGCTATCTAGCGGTCAATGGAAGGAAATTGGAACGGGGTGGGCGCGACTGGAGAAAGGGTAAGTGCCGAACGATCTTTACCGGATCCTTTCTCTTTTATTTCTTGGACGAATCTCTTCTCCGGAATCTGCTTATAAAGATTTCTTTAAAGATAAAAGATAAGAGAGAGAGAGAGAGAGAGAGAGAGAGAGAGAGAGAGAGAGAGAGAGAGAGAAATCTCGAGATTGTCAATGAGCTCGATCGATTATGTGTTTTCCGAGAAACTCAAAGGTTGTTTTTCCTTTTTCCAAAACATCTTTATCATTTTCGTAACCTAAAAAAATTTAGTTATTGGCCTACTTTATTTATATTAATTCTTCGGGTAAATATTAACTAAAGGATGGAGAGGGCATCTTTACTGAACGTTAGTATTGACTTTTGTGTCATCATAGGATACAAGTTATAGTGGTGCGACTTAGTTTCCAGAGCACGCTTATTGTAGCCCAAGGGTCCGTTGCTGTACACATACCAGTGTATTCCAAAAGAAGTTTGAGCATTCTTTTAACGAATGTTAAGTCACATTGAGTCAGTGGATAAATTGACGTCACCATGCACCACTTCAAGGGAAGAAAAAATCTTTATTTTTGCTGCATTGAATCGTAAAAGACTAATATCTCTTTTCGGTTTCATTCGACGTATCATATCGTCTGTAGTTTTTTGAATCCAGGGTAAAGGCGATTTATTCTTTATAGCGGATCTCTCCTCTCCCTTTCAACTACGTAACGTAGAGACTACGCGTAGTTGCGGTGTTATGGTCCACCTTAAGAACATATTCCGCACATATCAAGAAAGGTACTTGGGTCCAGCTGTTTTTTCCCTCTCCTCGTCTCGTTTTTAATTCAGCCGGTGTCCTTTGAGGTAGCCGCTCGCCAGGATTTTTTTCTTCTCCTTCCTTAGTCTTCTGGACTCTGGGCGGGCGACGAAGTGATCTTGAATTCAAACGTCAGCTGCTTCGATAATCCTTTTTTTCTCTTCTCTCTCAAACCCCTGTAAGTTCGGCCTTCCCTCTCTCTCTCTCTATTCTCTCATGCCATAAAAGCAGCTCGAGTCTCTATAAGAAACAGCCTCCCACGTCACCATCTTCCCAACTTTCTCTGGAGCGCTGGAAATGCGTGCGCAACGGTTTCAATACATTTATGTAGGGCCATAAAAAACATCTTGCTCGATCTGGCTTATGCCTATTTAGGTTTTTTTTCCTCTCTCCTTATCTTATAAAAATAGCCTTCCTGTATAACACCACTATTTCATTCTCGCTGCTGGAACATATATCTATCGTTCGTACAGGACCCAGCCTGTATCCCAAAATAGATTCTGTTAGATTCTTAGATAGAAGGTTTTTGATCAAATTTCTTTTGAAATCCTGGGTATTGATATTTCTCTGGTTTTCGTTGTTTGAAGGAATTAGTGGAATATTTCTTACAGGTGTTTCTAACAGAAAACTGTTTAAAGCGACAAGGTTAAGCTTGAATTTGTCCAGCAGCTCTATTAAAAATCAAAGTAATTAATCAAAGTTTTATTGTCGTCTCGTGTTTCCGGTATGTTTTCCCCCTCTACTCGCATTATGGTCTGTCCATTTCGAATCTATGGGTGCGCGTTCTAACGCATTATATATTTCCTGACCATCATTCCTTTATAAAGGTCTGTAGTAATTTTTTTCTCTCGCGAGATTGGGACTGTACGCGGTAGAACAACCCACCCTTTTCGTGTCGTTGCCGGACGAGGGTCAGTAGAAGGGTCACGCGAAGCGCTCTTTCGCTCAATATAAACAGGGAGACGTGAAACCTAGTTTTTTTTCTTCTCCACCCCTCTCTCCGATCGCTTATTGGCTAAAATCGTCCCCCGTTAGAAGTTGGGGTTTAGAGGAATGCCAGTAATAGGTTAACGCGATATTATCAAACGATTTTAGATGGCTTAGACGCCAAATATCTGTAAAGAATAGAGGAATAGCTTCATTTCTCGTTGATCTATTTCGGAAAAGATAGAACCAAGAAAAAGACCTGGATATTTTTTTTTTCTCGGAGATTCGTGTCTCATTCTGGGTCTTATATAGATCTTTTGCTCGTTTTCCAAAAGATAAATGTTTCTAGAGACGCATTATTCTTCCCCTCTTCACGACGACCGTGTGTGCCGCGTTAGTCCTACACTTCTCCCTTTCTCTTTGGCCCATTTTGGGCCCCCCACTCCGCTGTCCGCCCCAGCGTAGCGTAGAAAGCCGCCCACTCTTTATCCTTCCTTTTGCCCAGACCGGGCTCTCTGGTATCCATCTATGTGTATTGAAAGCTTTTCGAGCCATTCATTTTTACGGTTGTCCAAAGAAATACTTTTGTTTCGGAATTTTCCTATTTATTTAAACCCCGCTTTTCTTCAAGGTAAGAAATCATTTTAATGGTTGTTGTTTATGCCATCACTCCCCCCTCTCTACTTTGTGTTTCTTTATTTTTTGGCAAAAGAAAAAGATGGGTTTGCTTGTTTTTCTTTCTTTCTTTGTGGGTTGCCTTTAGCCATCGGATAGGGAGGAAACCCCAAGAAAAAAGCAAGCCATAGGCAACCATAATTTGAATGGATTGTACTTTTTACGCTATTCTTTACATAAGGAATGGTAACGGGCTCGCTCTTTTAGTGCCAGAGATGGGTGTGATATTGCCAAGGTATCAAATAGAGGGAATAATGGTAACGTTCCAGTAGGGATAGATTAGCTTGGATGGACGCCTTAGGGAAAAAATGTTGGTCACATCGTACACCGTAGAGCGTTGTGGACAAGACGCGCGTTTTAAGGAAGATTTTCGTAACGGTTTAGTATTGTTGCTAATTGCTATGGAAAGATGATGTTTACAAAAAATAATCTTTCAAACTCGGCGTATACGTCTCTTGATACGTGTAGTGTTAAATATCTTTTTGAACTGGTGCGGGAACTCATCGCGATGATATCGATGTTTCTTTCCAAAGAAAATTGTCGTTTTGGTTACGAGAGTTGTTTGAAAAAGTTGAAAACTCGGTAGGTAGCTATCGAGATTCACATGGCCGCGTGCACCCATCGTAGGAGAGATAGAGAGAGTCAGGCTAGGGCCATAACGGGAAACCCTTTCGTCGTAAAAATCGTACGAAAGAAGATACCTCTATACTTGGGCTATAGCGAAGTTCTATACGGCATTCCTGTAGCACCGCCACCAATCTTCCGTAACCGAGCAATTTGAAAATGAAAGAAGCTTTTCCACGAAACGACAGCAGTGTAGATATATAGCTCCCTGACTTCCACCTAAAAAAATATCTTCCCCTAGTGCCACGCTAACATCTTCTAGTTGGAAAAACTGGTAAATAGAAGTCTTAACTATATTCCATCGACGAATTGAAAGGAAAAACCGGGTGAAGAGTTAGCTGGTTTGATTGATTCTTAAACAAATTAAATGCCACCAGGGCTATCACTTGAAACATCTTTGTTAACTTTATAATGTGAAGAGACGTAGCTAATTGGAACATTGGTTTACTATACCCAGTTACGAGATTAGAAGGTGTTCCCGCGAAATGTCGCCATGATTTTTTTCAGTCTATGACTGTAGGCATTAAGAACGGTAACCTACCTTATTCGACTTCGTCCCACGGACATCCCATAAAGGTATATACTCCTAGTCCCGGAATCCGAATTCCATCAGTTGGCTTCCAATTTGCTCAAAAAACTGTAAGAACCGTATGGACTAAAACGATCCCAATGCCGCGGAGTCCTAACCCAATATTGTCTCAACAGTACCACAGGCGCGATGGAAGAACCGCTCTGTCCTTGTATCAAAATGGTCCTTTTGAATGAAATGACGTCGTACTCGTAACACGAAAGGAATAAGGGGGGGGGAACGGTGCGTGAGATGAGGCAAAAAGGAAGGTTTGGAGGGTTGGTAAAGAGCGCGTTGCGGATGACAAGCTTCCCGTGTTTATGTCCTCTCGAGAATGGCTGCGTCTGACAAGGGGAACATATCGAGGATTGAGCTATAGACGCTGATAACCGGCGTTGGTCGCGTTTGGCCTACACTAGAGATGAAATTGACTCGCCTCAAACTGGACACGAAAAAGGACCATCGATTGCCTTCTCACCCCTCCACTTGGACCTTCCTAGCTTGGCTTTGGTACTGGAAATGAACCCTCCTAGCTCCTTTTACACCCCCACCTCTCTCTCAATCCCGGCCATCTGACATTTTAACGTATATAAGCTTACAAACTTGGAGATTCTCTTTTCCGTACGGACCATGCTCGCTCATTACGACCGTCTTTATGTCGACTCCCATCTTCTTGTAAACCGTTACGTTGGCCCTAATTGTTACTAGGGATCAAAAGGAAATCCCTAGCATCTCTAAGGCCTCTTGGACCTCCCGCTACAGCGATTGAAGTTTCTCTTTTGCTGGTTTTAGTTTTTTTTTTCCCTTCTTCCGTTTGGAACGATGTTTGGCCTTACAGGCTTTGATTTGTGATTGAACCCTAGTTAGCTTGTTTACTTTCAATCGCTTCGACAAGAGTAGTAAAAGAAAGGGTAAAAGTTCAATTTACACAATGTCACGGGGGCTAATCTTTAATTGGTGTAAGGACTGATTGGTAAATGTTATAATTGGAATGTTACCTTCCCTTGAATTATTTCTTGGCCTTAAGGTTTCCTGAGATATTTTTAGATTCTCGATAATTTTCACTTCCGATCGTAGTGCAGGATATAGTTTCGGAAATGCGATTGTTTTCTCGGAGCCTTACGGGTGATTCCCTTTCTATCGAATTCTTCTCCGGGAAAGCAATAAAGCCATTATATTCCCTTTTCGAGTCATTCCCGCCGCCCTTTCTACTACCTAGAGGGTAATAAGAATTGGCCCATCAAATATCTAAAGCATCATCCGTGTACTGGTTCAATTGCTAGTTTGGCGTATAGAGAAACTCTTACATCGAAGTTGCCCGTTGATTTGAAATTGTTTATGAACCCTTTTTTATTTTTATTTCCGATCTCACCTATGGGGTAGTTCTGTTTAATTCACACGCTACCTAGCTGTCTCCTTTGGCTTTCATATTTATAACCGCCCATGAGATATGGTGTAGAAACTGTAGGACATCGTGATCGAGATGGACTGTCGAATTTAACCCAGTTTTGTTTTCACGCCTAAATGTGTCGATATTGTATTACTATTTTATATAAATCTGTAGAAGTTCGAGGAAAAATGACCCCCGATGGACCCGAAAGAATCGATCAATTTAACAGGGAAGCCAACTGAAGGGACACCCCATCCTCCATACACAAAAAAAATAAAAAAAAGCGATACATTAAGTATATATTCTTTGGCGACATTTTTGACCCCTTTCCGGCCGCGCGTCTGAGAGTCAAATGGTCATTTTTTCATCTTTTCCCCATCTTCCATCCCTTTTTTCTTTCCGCGTCCTCTGTCTCTCTCTCCAGCAGCTGACCAGAAGCTATAAAATGTCCCCAGTTCACGACCCCCTTCTTTAACTCCGTTATAAGTGCTATTTTCCCCCTTTCCGCCCCCCTTTGGTCAAAGTGTCCCTTATTTTTTTTTCTGGCCACGGCGCGCGATCTTACAATTGGACAGATGCGAAGTTAGGTCGAAGGTCACGTCGTCCGTCGCTAATCAGTTGTGACCACCAGGCCTTCAACCCCCTTGCCATCCCTTCGCACTATCCAGCGGGTTTCCTTTCGGTTGGGCTAACCCTCTTCTCTCTCCCCCCCCCCCCCGACGTCTTCTGGCTCTCGTTTGATTTTTTGACTGTTCCTGTAGGGATGATTGATTTGATGGCACTGTGCCGTCTTGGACGAGGGTCAAAACCTAGTGGCCGAAACCTCAACCCCCTCCCCTCCACGCTCTCTTCTCTTCTTTGGCTTTGCTTCCATGAATGTTTCATCCGATATATTTTTGGGTTTCTTTGGGAAAGATATATTTATGTCCATCTGGAAAGACCTGGAGGACATGGCGAAAAAGTTGCGGGCTGGATTCAGAGTTGGATAAGCGAAGAACGCTGAACTGAAAACTCGACAGTTTTCCCACGACGACGTTCTCGCGACACCTATCTGTATTATGCCAAAATATCAAGGGATTCGATGAAAGGGGATATAAAATAATTTCCTAGAAAGATAAATTGGGGATTTTTTTTTTCTTCTCTCGCTTCCCACTCGCTCTTGGAAGTATAATCTCGTATGGCGTTAAGAAGTTGCTCAATAAGAAAACGGTTAGAGCCGCGAGAAGCGGAGGAAACCGAGCGAGCTAGTCAGGAGGTTTTTCCCTGGAGCTTAAGCTACAGCTCCTAGCCGGAAGAGAGGAGCTCGTTAAGGAAGAAATAGGGTGCTAGCCGATAACCAAAAAGATCTCTTCCTCCCAAGCATTTTTTTCTCCTCTTCATCCTCCGTTCATTCCTCTTCTCTGGGTTCATAATTTGGAAGTAAATGATAAAAACGTTTCGCTCTCCGGTGTGGATCGAACCTTTGTAAAAATGTTACGGTTGCCCTTGAAGATAACTTCGTCGCGTTATGACCTTCCGTTGATCCTTATAAGGGTGAAAATCCCAAACATTTGTGGGAGGGGAAGGGTGTATTTGAAGTCGAGGCTCGGGCTCGCGACATCAAAGTCTTAGGCTAGTTAGAGCTTGGAACCGGCCTGACGTTTATTAAGCCCACTCTGGCCGATCCCTCCTTGTCATAGCTTCTCGCGTCACTCGCCACGAGTCTTAGCTCTCCGTCGACGACGTTAAGATCGCGATGCAACCCCTCAGGCTACCCATCTTCCTCTACGCGCCCTTTAAAAGGCTTCCTTTACGTCTGGAAGGGTTTTTTCCTCCTTAGTTATTTTAGCCTTTGCCTTGGTACCAGTAAATGCGTCTGTAGATACCTGTGCCTTGATATATATACAACCAGAAAAAAAATGTTTTTCGATTTAGGTTTTCTTTTTTATCTCTCAATCTTTTCCGTGTTTGGTGTTGGTCCCCAAAATCGATAGAAAAACGTAAAAAGTGTCGTCGGGAACCTATTTATAGAATGAGGTTAAATATTTTTGGTTTTTTTCCTCTCCCTTCGGGGTCGTCCGTCGCATGCAGCCTTATTTTTGACCCTAACACACCCTCGTGACCAACTAAAGAAATTGCTTTTTCGTATATACCTTCATTTGCCATCACGCCAGGACTTATGTGTTTGTGTCTGTATTTGATGGGGAAGGACGGTGACCTTTGACATTGTGACCTTTTCTAGGGGTCAGACGGTTATTCCTAAATAAAGGAGGATAGTTTGGGGCTGGAAATAACCACGCAGTATTATGGGCCATTAATCTTACTGGCTGTTAAATATATTAATTTTCATTTGGGATTAAGTAAAAGTCTTAAGAAATATTATAATTAATCTTTGCGTTGCGGTAGACGTTTTTGGCAGCTTTTAATCCACCTTAATCCGCAAAATGTTGCGCTATTTTGTTTTATATCCTATATTAAGGAATTATACGTCGATAAATCTTAGATAATTCATCATATATTTTCGACTTTAATATTTTTCTTGGGTGACAAGTCTTAAGCGCCTATGTTGGGATATTTAAGGCGCAATCTTTCCACCGTTAATATTGTTTCCTTCAGTTTCTTCTTTCTGTTTATGGTAGGAAAAGGGGGTTAATTTATAGGATGTTATGAGATTTCCAACTATACGGAGTACGGAAGGATAAGGAGAGGAGAGAGAGAGAGAGAGAGAGAGAGAGAGAGAGAGGTGATGGCGTAGCGTTTCTCAACACGCGAAATTAAGCCGATCTGTTTCGCGTCTCTCCCTTTTGCAGACGTTGACGTTTCGATTAACGTTTCTTGGCTGGCGCAAACGGGCGACGTCAAAAGGGAGGACCTCGCGCTCGCGAGCCACGCGATAAACGACTTTCAATCCATCCCTGACAACAATATGAACGCGAAGTTATGTAATTCCTTAAAATTCTAACGTGTCCCAACTGTCGTGAGGTGCTGCGAGATGATAGAAAAAATTACCTCTGAAAACTGAAGGTTAATTCATTTTTGGTGCAAACAAATAAGGGAGAAAAAAATAAATTAGAAAACGCGGTATAGAGAGTTAGACTTTTATCCATGAAGAAAAGCGAATGAACAGACGCGCCAGGGTGTCACGGCATTCATCCACGATCCCTGGTAGATAACGCTCTTTTCGTAGTGTTTGAATGGCCATTGATGAGAGAGAGATGCTTAGGAGAGAAATCCAGTAAGTGCGTGCTTTGAACATCTCCCGCCATTTTCTTGGCGCGCTTCACCTCTTAAAAGGAAGACTGAAGGAACTTCCTTCTCTAGATTGTCTTCCATCGCCCTCTTCCCTTGTCTCGAGTGCCTGCCTCTAAAGAAAAGGATGAAAAAAATAAACCCTTGATTTTAAAACTCTCTCTCACTCTCCTTTTCTCCTTCAATTGTTGGTGACGCCGAGTATTTCCGGTCTCTCTGAAATCAAATCGTCCAACCGTCAATTCATTCCAAGTCTACCATGAATGTTTGAACGCTCTTGCAATTCGTGACGTACCTACAACGCAACTGTATGTTCAGGTTTTGTTTAGACCAAGGTCAAAGTTTATTTTATTCAGTTTTGCGTAGGAATTGCGAGGTTGAGCCTTTTATTTGATACTCTCGAGTCTTTCTCCGAAAAAGGTTGTGGGTGCATAGTTGCCAGTCCAATCTAGTCGGACTGTTTCGCCGAAAATGGCAGCTGCCAGAGTCGGGATCAGTGTTTTTCTTTTGCCCCACTAAGCATTCAATCAAGCAAAACGAAAATCCGGTTTCTATACTTCTTTCCACTCGCAATCTTTCCTTCATTGGCTAGATTCGTTTGCGTATACAGGGAGTTGCGTTGGGATTGTTGCCTCAATGCCGTGTGAGAATGACGTTTGCCAGTTCCACGCTACCTTTTGATTAACAATTTAATTCTTAAAACGGGTTTTCGGTACAAATTCGTGTCCGTATCGTTGCGGAGAAGTTTTCTAAACACGGGGAAAACAATATTGCTTCCAAAAGACCCTGTTTGTTTTTGTGTAGAAACGGATAGGATAGAATCTTTGTCGGCTCAAGTCTCAATGCGAGTCGCTTTGTTTCCCGGCGATGGAAGTCAATTGTCTTCCGCTAGTCTTTTCATCTAGCCGGAATGCGACCCTAAGTGCTTGGGTCCGTCTGGCGGAAAGCGGGTTACAAAAGATTATATAACGGTCCGAAAGTTTTTAGAAGGAGATTCTTTGGTTTGTCGCGAAAATTCCGTTCGCCTCTCAATGTCTCAATACTTTTCAAAGGAAAGGTTTTTTCTTTTCTTCTTCTTCTTATATTATCTATTATTTTTGTTTCGAAAATATAAAAAAATATACTCGCCGTTATTTGTTCAGCTGTTTGTAGTGTATGGATTTATTTATAACTTATTGTTATTACAAACAAAAACAAATGTTTAAATACGGAAGTTGGTGGTCAAAGTTTAAAAGCGACTCTTTTTTGGGTTTTTTACGAAGAATGAGTCGCGATGACTGCGCGAGACATTAAGTGTTATGTGGAAATTATCAAAGAGAAAAAGAGTAATCGTCCCTCTTACTCCTTAGTTTTGTATCTTCCTCGGATGTTGGAACGTTTGGGATGAAACATAAAAGTCCGACCTACTTTTTTTTTAGATCCCTAGCGTCTAGGCTAAGTTTCCTTTTGGGCTTCTAGGGAAATATCCTGGCCGTTATTCTTATTATTTTTTGGCTTCAGACTGGCCATTTTATCCGTCCCTGACGTAATGTTCAGTCGGAGTTGGGCGTTAGTCTACAACGTTTCCCTCGGTTTAGTATCGTAGCTCGAAAGATTCAAAGCGAGGTTGAATCTGGAAATAGTTCCACCCGTTAAGGATGGTAAGTGAAGCTTTTGTGATATGGCTGGCTGCTGGCTTGGCGAAAAATGGTTTCTTTAGTTAAAGAAGGCAATTCCGAGTTTAGCGCGCGCAGCTCCTTCTTCTGGGATCCCCTTGGTCGTCGTTTCAACCCATTATCGACAGAATTTTCTTCTTTTTCTCCTCCGCTTCCCTTTTCTCTCTTTCTCTCTCTCTCTCTATCCGAGATTTTTGCTCTTTTAAATATATCCGCGCTTTCCGAGTTCCAGAGAAAAAGGAAAGGATGTTTTAGAGAGATCTAGATGTGTAAAAAAAGAGCGGCGGCGGCGTCTAGATATATTTCTTCTTTTGGTTTCGCGCTATCTCCTCTGACGATGGGTGTCTAGGCGATTTGCCTAAAGGACCATTTCGACGTGGTACAATATGACGGTAAGGGAAAAATATTCCACCGTATTTTCTATTCTAGGACAGGCTATTGTATTGTATTGCCTTCGCGGTGCAAATGTTAATTTTTCGAAATGTTGAACTAAATTTCTTCTTTTGAAGATGGATTATTAAGTATAAACGAAACTCCGTATTCTCACCGCTTGTTAAAGTACTTTTAAGGACAGTGACTAACTACTATCAATTTAAATAGTTAATTTAAGTTACAAATATTAATATTTTTCGTTATTCGATTTTTTCGACATTATCACGTGGTTGGTCACTGGTGGCAAAGTGTATGGTGGAAATGTCTTTAGAATTTCTATCGGATGTTGTCGACAATGGCATTGGAACCCGCGTGGTTTTTGTTACGGTCTCTAACATCCCGCATCCCGCGTTTTCACTCTTTTGGCTGGAAAGTCGATTTATTACGTATTCCGGGATATAGAGGATTTTTTTCGGAACGCTTTTTTTCTCTCTCTTCTTGGAGTTGATTATGCGTCGTCGTTTATTATATTTTGCGCCGCTCTCCTTCGATACTTCCTCGCGTTTTTCTTGTCCATTGTACTCTATCCATTCCATTGTTTATTATTTTTTAGGAGGTTTTAGGGATAGGAAAGGCTTAGGGCTTTACTTTCTCTCTCTTATCCTCCATTTTTTTCCTTTCTTTCTTTCTTTCTCTTTTGGAATATCTTTTGTGAAAAATAAACTAGGTTTCGCCTCATAAAAGCTGCCCCCGTCTTGACTTTATTGGGTAATTTGTGGCCCGGAAAATTGACTTCAAATGTAGCGAAGATACTTGGTGATAAAGGGAATTTGGAATTATGGTTGGGACACGGTGAATATAAACGAAATAGAGACTGAAATTGGGATTAGGTGATGTTAAATCCTCCGGTTAAGAAATAAACGAACTACAGTAAACTTATTACGAATTCAAGTTTAATTAACCGGTTAATTAAATATTGAAGCTTAATTTAATTAATGCAAAGTATACCGATACGCGAGACCGTATAAAAACCTCAAAGTATCAATTTTTGTCACTTCAAGTACCTTTTGGTTTCTCCATTGAATGAAAATTCTAGATAACTTTTTCTTCATGGCACGCTTACTTATTTCAGCGTCGATAGATGAAAGGGGAGGGGGAATAGAAAGTCTGTAAAAATGTCTACGACGAAAAGCTTTCTCCTTCTCTATTCAGACCGGTACTTTTTGAGCTTCCGAAATGCAAACACGTCTTCTCTTAATGCCTGGTATCTTCTCCGAGTTTATTCCCTTTTCTCTCTCTCCTTCTCCGCTCTCACTCATCTTGCTCTTCCGTTTTCATCCCTGAAAGTAAAAGAAACCCTAGGGGGTATTTTTGGACCTCCATCCTCTTCCTCCCCCCCTCCCCACCAGTGAGCTTCCCTTTAGGTTCCCTTTCTTTGGTATATGGGAGGTGGTAAGAGATGGCCATTGAAAACAGGTGTGCCCACGCGGCAGCAACGAATCTTTCTCAGTGTCTTTATATATACCCCCTTTGGAAATGTTTGAAATGCCCGGAGGCGCCTGCGAGCGCCGCTGCATCGCCTCGATGACGTAAAATAGCGAACAAGACGATACTTAACGAGAAATTGGTTTTTCTTTTTGCCGTATGGTTGGTCCGTGAGCGGATGAGGTAGAGGTAATATCCGCCCAGTGTTTACCCATACTATAGTGGACCCTCTAGACTAAATTTCATTCCGAGATTAAACCAGAGTCGAAGGTAGACGTCGTTTTTATTGAATTGGACTCGTTTTGAGGCGATTTACCTTTGAACTGTAGTCAATGTTGTGTGTGACATTACGTTATACTCAGCCGCCTGCTCATGTACTTTTATCAAAGCCTTTCTAGCAGTTTTTGACCCGGCGAGCGAGTGTTTATGTTAAACTATCTAATCACTACATTGTTTTTAGAGCTTTTCCAAGCAATTATTAGTAGTACATTGAAACATTCAAAAATTTTACATTATTAACTGACTCGCTTAATATTTTCGAGTCCAGTCTTCCTTTTCTTCTCTTCATGACGTCAGTAGGGGATATCCTTTCTTTTGGGTCCATTGGTCCGCTCTACCCTGACTACCCACCACTCAATTTCGGAAGCCTCTTCTTTATACTTCCATACCTTTTTTTTTCGTCTTCTTCTTCTTCTCCGCAAATCCCCTAAATCTTCTTCGCCGAATGAAAATTTCAGATCGAAGAAGGTCGCGCGCGAGAGCTAGAGACTTTTCTTCCAACCTGGCTGCTCAACTCGTGCCAGAGAACGCGGGGGTGCGGGAAACATTAAGCCCAATCCCTGATTCAATTTCCCAAAAGGTGAGAGACGAGAAGATGCTAGGTGGAAAAAAGGAAGAAAACTTCTATTACGCGAAACACATCCTCTCTCTTGGCGCGTTAAGCTATCCATCACCTTCCGCTTCTTCAGTTTATACCCCACGCACTAGATTTGCGCAACACTCTTTTTTCTATTTGCATAGAAGCCTAGACAAAAAAGGCTTAGCGAATATGTATACTTGATAAATAAATAAATAAATAAATGGATCACGAAGGTTTCAGTTGTGTGTTTAAGGCATGTTTTTTTAATTATGTACAGTTTTGACCTACTGGCTCGCGCGTTTCACGTCATCTAGATTACAAGGCGAGCGAGCTGGCTGCCCTCGTACATTGTCTTTCAATTTTATTCAAATTCCTAAGGCCTTATATGTCACGTGATCGCGTGACCGATACAGTTTTTCGGGCGAGTGTAGGAGTGAAGATAGGGGAGTAGGAAGCGGCCATATTTCGTAAGTGGCTGGCACTCTTTATTTCTTTCTCGGAACTAAACTGAGCGCGAAAACGGGGACGGAAGAACAAACTTAACGAGGCGGATTTCTTCCGTCGTGACTGTGTATTACTTTTTCCATCGCGAAGGTATACCAGTGTCAAAGGTCGGGTCTTATATATTTTGAAGGGGTACTTGTTTTTGACGGAAATAAGGCTTGGGCGGTGGTCAAATCTCAACCGATTGAAGAATGAAGCGAAAAATTGGATGGTTGCACGTTGGACGTAAACGTGATCCACTCGCGTGCTAGGCTACCCCCCACTTCGCTTGACCAAGTCGTTCAAGAGGCCGGAAATTTGTGAAGTTATTCTCATACATAAAATTCCCAGAATCATTTCGGAGCTCAGAAATTCATTTTCAGATTGGAATATGATTTTCTATTCCTTTTTTCTGCTTTTTCCAATGGGGGACACTAGTTTACTACGCGTTAATCGTAACTATGTTGAGCAAACTTTGTTTGGGAGAAGTGCCAGTGGATTTAATAGTACTTACGCGTCACTTCTTTTAAATTCAACTTCATCACTAGCTCGACTAATGTTTGAAAAATTCCGTTCGCTAAAAGGCTGAAAACGAAAAAGGCGGTGGCGTAGCCTCGTGTTAAAGCGGTATTCGAAACTTTGAAGGGTGTACTCGAGACGCGATTTTATTTCGTTTCACGACGTCCAGTTTTCCATAATATAAATGTCCCATTTTACGCGGCCAATTTACTCCGTTATTATCCGAAAGGAGTGTCGGGGTAAGGAGCGAGGGAAGGGAGGGTGTACTCGCGTTCTAGGAACGATATTAGCTCGATATCGCCGAGAAGGAGAAATAATATCGGGATCCCTATCGATGATTCATGTTTGATCTTAGGCGGGAAGAAAAAAGAAAGAGAAGAAAATGGCTGGAAAAGTAGAGATTGAGGGAAAAGGGTGAGTGAGAGAGTAAATAAATCATCCCCCCAAATCAATATTATAGATTAGGGAAAGGGTTTGACCTACGCTCTTTAATATTGGAAAGGGAAGACGCCCCCGCCCCCGCGAGAGAGCCCCCGTCAAAAATATAACCGTCGAGCGAAAAAAGAAATTCCTCTTGACTTTCGTCAGCCGGTTTTGTTTCGCGCTGTCGCCGAACAAATAAATTTACTTTCTTTTAGAACAAATAATTTCCCAAAGGGATGACGTTTCAAAACCTCCCCCCCCCCCTCGGGGTTTTTTTTTTTTCCACCGATTTCGTTCTTTTTGAACGCGGCTTTTGGGGGATATGGTCAATTAGACTTGGATACCAAAAGGAAATCGCCAAATTACGGTGTCTAAGGGCTTTCGTTATTACTTTGAAAACAAGCTGCGGAATCAAGAAGAATGATTACTAAACCTTCGGGGCCGAAAGGAAGTAAAATTTAGAGTTAATCCGTAACGAAAGAAGCTTAAGTCACTGGGAAAAATCACCGACGCGAAAAAGAAAAAGGAAAAAATAAAAATAAATGTAAAGAAAAAGATTGGTTGGTGGAAGAAGAAGTATAGATGGGTTGCGGAGATTTTTCCTTGGGAAAATTCGAAAAGTAAATTACGAGTTGGTTGGGTAAGAATCGGGCTCGAGCTTCTGGGCGCGGGAAGAAGGAAGGAATAGAGACAATTTTGTGGAAAAGCCGTAAATCTCAGCGCCCTATTAGCGGTCACTTAGCGGCCTCAACCTGGCTTTTGGAGCGAAGAGAAATTCGCAATTTATGGGGGATTCCGAAGCCTTCCAATCGGATCTCGCGTCCACCCTTCTTCTTAAGTCCACCCTAGCGTCACCACCCAGGGAACTCGGTGAACTCCATCCATGGTCGAAACATTTATTTACTAGCCACTAAAGTGAGAATAGATCCGAATACCGAGAATGCTTCCCAGAGAAATCTTACTTTCAACTTGTCACTAAAGTGTTAAAGCCTGAAGAAAAAAAGGGCTGGTCAGTTTTTATTATAGTCGCAAGAACAGATCGAAGGAAACAAAGCTTGTTCCATACCCTATGGACCAAAGTTCCAAATTCAACTATTCAAGGCATTTTAAAATTAGAAAATAATGGGCACATTGTCAATCCTTTTATATTTTTTTTTTTTTTTAAAATTAAGACTCTCCTCTTTAAGATGGTTTCACGCAGTTTTGAATCGTCTTTACGAAATTATTTTTTTTTACCCTTGGATGAAAAGCTATGGAATTCATCAAATAAAAAATGGGAAAAATGAGAAACAATAAACTGTTCCATGGACCAAAAATATGGTAGTCATCGATTAACACCCCAGGGGCCAGGGAGATAAAAAGCGACTTCCGAAACAAAAGACAGGGGACCCCCCCCCGGCGTAAGAAGAACCCCCAACCAACCTCCGGATAGAAACAGTTAAACCATGTTTTTCAAAAAGCTTAAAAAAAATAGTAATTTTTTTTTATCCAAAGTAAGAAATTGAAGATGAGAGTAATGGAGTGGAAAACATCTTTAACGCGAAAAAAAAAAATCCCTTCTCTCATCCCCCATCGTCGTTGCGCTTTTCATCTACAGCTTCGTGCCCGATTTAATTTAAAAGCAATTGCAGCGTCTACTATCCCCCTCTCTCTCCAGCACTACCCCTGTTCTTTATGGTTTACCAATTGGCTTCTTGGCAAGGCTAACAAATAATAAGGAACCCTGCCATACGCATTTTTTTTAATAAATCTAGGCCCTAGCATATCCTTATGGACAACCAATGTCTTTGTAACCTAGGCGAGATAGTGTTCATGTCGTTTTATTCAAATGTTGGAAAGCAGTTTGTTTTTGTTCGTTCAATTCTTACTGTAACTTAATTTGGGTTCTGAGATTTTACTTGACTTGAAAGGCATCTGATATGCAAACCATCACTTTTACTAATTTACACATAACCATTTAATCAGCCATTATTTCTTTGAAATACGGGAGAGAGGGAGAGTGCTCGAGAGGTGGGGTAAAACATGGTTTAAAATCTGTTACGGATGCCTGGTTCAACACAAAGAAGATTTTAATTTTACTTAAGGCATAAATCTTGTATACAAATCGCGTTTTTTCTCCTTTCCCCGCTCGAAAAGAGAGATATTTTGCGGGTGGCTGTGTGTAAGAGGAAAGAATTAAGCGGTTGTCCACCCGTTTTGAGAAAGGCAAGCATCAAGAAGGCCGAGGCTTAGATAAAGAGGATGAGCTTTCAGGGTTGTTGGGGGAGAATGAAAAAAAAAGCCTCAGATTAGCGGCGCGAGCTGAGCTATAGGTCTTTTCTTCAAGACATTAGGCGGTCTTCCGCTATAGTTTTTCTTCTAAAACTAAGGGAGCTTAGACAAATTATATTACATCAGGAAAACATTGATTTTGCCTTTGGAATCGACTACATACAAGGTGTTTCTGATATCTCTGTAATTAAAATGTTGTAGACCCCCATGTTCTTAGGCACGTTCAACTGAGTTAGACTTTAAGAATACACCCTGTATACCGAAATCGTTGGGAGGTTTCGTATAGCGAGTTTACGTCTTTATAATTTGTCTGGGTTTTGTCCTCTCCGGTTATAAATGGAATTTGGGAATCTTTTAGGACCGCTGTTCCGTTCCCTTTTCTCTCTTTATTCGTTTAATTGCCGCATCCTCCCGGAATATCCCTTACAATTAGGTCAATTAAAATCGATACAATAGCCCCAGGGCACAAAGGGCTAGCTAGCTTCGTCCGTTCCCCCGACTCTGACGAGAATTTTAAAACCAGATCCTTCTTCTTCTTCCTCTTCTTCTGTGGAAGGGTTTTTTTCTATTAGTCTCCGAGACTGAAACCCCATTTTAGAAAAGGGGGGTTTTTAATATCGAATTAGTGGGACCCCGGCAGGCTTTAAATTTCTTTCAGGGCCTTCGAGGGTGGTGGTTTAATTGATAATCGAAAAGAGAGGTCGTAATTATTGTAAGATTGCCTCGTCTATTTTTCTAATTAGATTGAATTGAAATTAAACTAATTGGATGCGTTGACCTCTCCTATGGGTTAGACTTTACCCGGGACTTTAATGTGTAGCGGGTGGGTTACCTCTACTGGGGCAATTTTGTTAAATTAAATAGTTAGGCTTTTTGTCTGAGAAAACCGAAAATATTATAATAAATTAGTATAAATATAAATATACTCGCAATGACGTCACAAATTCCGATTTAAAATTGGGGATTAATTTGATTAAAATAACGCTTTATTAGATTTGTCTAATGTTTTCGTTGTTTTCCAAAGTTTTCCTCAACTAAAGTCTTTCGAAAATTGGTTAAAAGTGTTGAAGGACATCTCTATCTATATCTTGTAGAGAAGAACCAACTCGGGTGCTGTTATCGTTTCGCGATGTACGTCTTTCTTTCTTTCTTTATTTTTATTTAATGCTCTCAGTGTGCAGAGACACACGGCTGCAGCAGGGAAAAAGAGGCTCGTGTCATCTGTTGCCAAAACACGTCAGGCGTTAGCTTCACCAACTAAAACTAGCTCGGTTCATTCGTTTTGTGAAGTAAAAACTCCAATAAAGAAGAGAGAGATAGAAAAAATATTCTCCTCCTAGATCTAATTTCGACACTAGTCAAGCCTGGGGATAAAGCGGGTAGTGAGTGGGTGCAGGGAGGACCTTGTGCGACGTAATAATAGTTGGGACAGTAAAAAGAGAGAGACGGACGGATAGATAGTGAGATAAAACCCAAGGCAAGCCAGTGCTACTAACGAGATGGTTGAGGAATTCGTAAAAAATAATCCTTCCAATGTTGGAGATCTTGTTTAAAACTTAAAGAACAACTTTGTAACATCGGATAAGACCGAATCCGTAAATATCGGCGCGTTTTTTGATTTTCCAATCTTATACCTTTTATTGAAGTTGTTCTTTTTAAATTAAGGAGGATAAAATTTGGTCAACCATTCCTACTACTTACTTGTAGGGTTGCGAAGGGATGGAGGATGGGGAGAGAACTAAATTGACGCGATTGGGATGGTCGGGAATGGCCAGGAAAGAAGCGGGGTGGTAGAATAGGATTGGAAGAGGCTGAGTGAGAGGGGCAGAAGGACCGAAGAGAGGAGGGTTAATCGGGTACCGTGTCCCGACCGTATTAGTGTCATGGCTGGCAGCCCGTCTCTTACACGTCCCCCCCCCCTTTCCCTTGGTTACCCAACTCTCTGGAAAAGATCGTAGAGCTATAGGATGAAATCCTTCTTTTTTTCTACGTCTCTCTCTTTTCTCTGTCTTTAACCCCTTCTAACGTCTCTTCTTTTCTATCTGAAGTTGGGTCTGTCGGGCACTTTTTGATCCGAAGTCTATGGTTGCCCTTTGGCCTTTTCTCCAATTAGCTCGGGTGTCCGGCGCAGATCCTAGTGGGTGCTAGTTAGTAGTAGTAGTACACTCTTAAAAAAGGGGTTCTAAAAATACACCCTAAAAGCTCTAACGAATTGTCCCAGATTTCACACCTTTTATGTACTAAAATAACTCCATTTGAAATATTTTATGAAGCATTGATTATTCCCTAAAGGAATACATTTTACTCCCTTAACGGTGTCTGTTTCACTCCCTTGACGGTGTCTGTTTTACTCCCTTGACGGTGTACGTTTCATTCCCTTGACGGTGTACGTTTTATTCCCTTGACGGTGTACGTTTTATTCCCTTGACGGTGTACGTTTTATTCCCTTGACGGTGTACGTTTTATTCCCTTGACGGTGTACGTTTTATTCCCTTGACGGTGTATGCTTTTATTCCCTTGACGGTGTATGCTTTTATTCCCTTTACGGTGTATGTTTTTATTCCCTTTACGGTGTATGTTTTTATTCCCTTACGGTGTATGTTTTTATTCCCTTTACGGTGTATGTTTTTATTCCCTTTACGGTGTATGTTTTTATTCCCTTTACGGTGTATGTTTTTATTCCCTTTACGGTGTATGTTTTTATTCCCTTTACGGAGTATGTTTTTATTCCCTTTACGGAGTACGTTACTATGTTTTTATTCCAATTACGGTGTTACGGAAGATAAATGTATATTATCAAAAAAGGTTTTAAGTCTACATGGTTTTTAGATTACATGCCCAGTGTGTTAAACTGGATTATATGATTGAATTTATGCTTTTCCACACATTTCCAAACGAATATAGAATTTATTTTTTTAAAAAGGGATTCAAAATGGTTTTAATAGCCTTATTCGGCTTACTTAGATCGAGCAATAAATACTCGAAGACTGTTAAAGTCTTGTTCAATAGCGGTATGTATTTTAAATTAAAAATCCAAAATGAGCAAAACCAAGCGAGCATCGCTGAAGATAGTTCATTCACTTCAAGGACTTTTACTTGATCTACGTAAAGTCCATACACATTGCTTTGGAATATGGATTTTCCTTCGAAGACTAGAATTGGTTCATTTTGTAGTATTTCACTGTCAGCTTGTTTCTTATGGAAGATCCTTGACCATTTCTCTTTCACTATACTGGGAATAAGTAGCAGAGTTCCATTTCTTTTTTTATCTATGCAAAATATAAAATTGAAATTCCTGTTTAAAGCAAGTGTACTAAATCAAAGCAAAATGAAGTTTCAGAGTAGATTAAATTTGAATTTTCAGGGAGGAACTAACATATAGCAATTAGATTTAATAGAAAAATACCCTTCAATTTAATCGAAAATACTCCTTCAAAATATTAAATATATTTGAGAATAAATCTCGTTCATCCAAAAGACAAGTAAAATTACTTACGTTTATCGGTGCCTTCACTGGCATGATTTAAAATTTGATTTTTAAGCTCCTTTACGGTAGACGGGGCTATGGTCCATATTCTGTTCTCATGTGTTGCTAGTGATTCATTGAATTTCTTCTCCACGTTTATTCTTTTTATCCGTTGAAACTCGTGAAAAATCTGAAAAAGAAATTTTTTATGTTGCTTGTGAACGTTTAATAATTGCATATTCGCCAATACTTGATTAATATTGCACAATGCAGGGTATTCTTCTAGAATGTCCGAGACGGGAATTGATGATTTTATTTTCTGAGCTCTGTCAGCAAAAGTTCTAGTCATTTTGGAGTTAATTAACGGATAATCCACTACTGTTTTCTTCATTTCTTCTTGCATTTGTTTAATGTGTTGTTTTATACTTCTTGGATCCTCGAGAGATGTTGGAACCTATTTACGAATGTATAAAACTATGATTGACACCTCACCTTATCAATTATTATAAATATAGTAGGGCATAATTAAACTCTTTCTCACCACAAATCTAGAAACCATCGGTTGTGTTCTTTTTCTGGAACAGTTGATCTTTTCCTCAGCAGATTTTGTACTGCTATTTGCCTTTTCGTTATCACTCTCAATCTGACTATGAAGTTCCTCATTACCATCCGTTTCCTCAACACTTGTTTTATTTCCGAAGTTATTATTTGATGAATTTAAATTCTGAATTTTTAAGTTCTCTCTACATTCCTGATTGGGGCATTTATTTTTTCTGACATCCTCTTCACGTTTTTTGGTCATAATTTTACTTTGCTCATTTAGTTCATCATCTCTCTCAATTGGCTCTTCATAACTTTCCATTTCTTTATCACGATTTTTTTCGTACTGATTTGAAACTTTAGAGTTTATTTCAATATCTCTGTCTAATTCGATACTGGGGGTATTAACTTCTGTTATATTCTCAATAACTGTGTCTAATTCGATACTGGGGGTATTAGCGTCTGTTATATTCTCAATATTGGAACCACTGTTATCTTCATTTAACTCAATGTCCACCACACTATTTTCTACAGTTAAATTTCGGCTTCCTAACCTATCATCTGTACATAACTTATTCAAATCATTTTCATTTTCTTCTATTTCATGTTTCTTTAATGCCAATTGCTCCTTTGTTCTGCCATATAATTTCCTATTTTCCTCGACAATGTCATTATTCTTCATGTGCTTTCTGCTATTTTTGAACTTGTTTCGTAGCAATTTAATCCATTTTGCCTATAACCCCCTCCCCAAAAGATTAGTCTGAATAATAGAAGACCAGAAGCTCTGTCATTATTTTCATATATATTACCGAATTTCCTAAATGTGGGAACTCAAGGGTTAACTTTGTGGCGACAATTGCATGTGATGGAGGATACCTGTAAATAAAGCTCATTAGAATTATACTTAAAATTCCAATAAATTCTTACTTACACCGAATATTTGTAAATCAGATCATTATATAAGACGTTGGTCAGTTGTCTATCAACTCTTGATTTCTCCTGTTTGTTTAAATCGTTGTACTGATCTTTGTTCATCGAAAGGGTATTGAATTCTGGGAGTTTATATTCTAGTGAGAACTGAGCTCTCGTAACTTTTGGTTTTTCTTTAATGGTATATTTTTCAGCTTCCATGACACTAAAAATTCGCTAATTAATGCCTGTCCATTTTAGAAACCTAACATTGCTCAGAAAAACCTTTGTAATTTTCCATTGATAAAGATAAATGTGGTCATCTTTGTTTCGTTAAAGTTACATAGGTTTTTAAAGTCAGAGCTTAACGTAAATTATTATAAAAAAATATTATACCAGGTGTCCGAATATTCTATGCTAGAAATCTCTTCATTGTCATTTTTTTCTCTCTATCAAAATTTAAATTATTTTCAGCTTTTCATCTAATAGACCAATTCGAATATTACATAGAGTGAAAGATAAGAAACAAACTTCCAGGGGCACGCCACCATACTGGATAATTTCCTTCTCGTCACGAGACGCCACTAGAGGCAGCTCACGCTGACTTCATGTGAGAGGTTAGCTAACTCGGTCCTACCTCTAGCGGTATCTCTAGCTGGAGCGAGTGAAATTATCCAGTATGGCGGCTTGCCCCTAGAAATTAGTATTCCTGCATGTAATATTCGAATTGTTCTATTATGACTCTGTTTCGGTACTAATGCCAAATGAATTACGACAGCCGAAAAGATTTGCTTAAAGTTAAAAAATTCCTTACTTGAGTGTCACTACTACTTTCTAGAGATTTACCCGCTTCTCTTAAGTCATCTTTACATGGGGTTATCTATCAATTCATTAAAAAATTTAAACTTTATAAACGCCAACTACCCTTTGACATAAGAACAAAAGTATTAAAATTATACTAACATCGCTTTTCGCTCTCACCAATTTTATAATCATTTTGTCTTTAATAGATGAATTGTTACTTAGATCAACATCTTGTTCAAAGTCTTCATCATATGCCTAAAAAACGAATATTTGATTATATCGCACGCAACATTCTTGTATTATTACAAATAGGAAGGGTTAAGAGTGAGAAAATTACGCCCCCTGGCTTCAAGACTACGCTACATCTCGCTTAGCACTATCAAAGGCTATAGCTTCCACTCCCTACTCAATTCTCTCTGCCTCCAAGGCTCTCAGCACGCTTCCAACTGTTGGTACAAAACGTACCCTTTTTCATCCTTTCCCATTTATTTTTCTCGGTATTTTTCCCCTCGACCAAGGTCGTCTCTTTGACCCGGTCCTCGCGGTAGATTTCCATTTATTCGTGAACACCTGATTTTAGGGATTCTAGGAAAATCGGCGACTTTTTTTTTTTGTTTGTTTGCTCCGTTTTGTATGACGAGCTAGGGCGTTATACAAAGCCTTACAGCTCCAAATTCTAACAACGGTCCCTTTAGCTGAATACTTAAGGGGCCCTCCATAAAGAAATGTATTTTTAAAGTGGCGTTAAAGCTTTTGATATAAAATTTAGAATGTTTTGGCATAAAAAATGCAAAATGGTTTTATTAAATAGAGACCGAATTAAGGTTCATCTTAGTCTTTATTTTTCCTGGTTACGATATTTTTTACTTTTACCTTCGTCTGTGGGAATGTGAGGGGATTTTATAAAACGTTCTAACATAATTCTTGAGATTGATTATTAAAAGAATCGATAAAAGTAACTTCATTTTCTCTTCACCCTACCTTTTAAGGAAGCTGATAATATTTGCGCTAACATAAGGACGCTTTGGCTAGAGAGTTTGAGACATCAACCAAGAGACCAAACTAGACGCTCAGAACTTCAGTTTAGTTAAGATAAAATTTCAGAACAACATGTACACATTATAAATAAAATTGATAAGCGAACGTGTTATAATTATCACGCCAAACTTGAAAGTTATAGCACACTCTTCTTGGTTAGGTTCTTAAACTCTCTATTAGGAAGGTAAATCGCGAACAAAATTAAAAATTACTTACTTGGTAAATTAAGTCGTCATGATTTACGTCAGAGAACGATGGATCCAATAAAATAGATTCTTTTACATTAGAAAGTGTCGGCTGGTCAGCGCTTATTTTCAATTTTCTTTTGCTATTTCCATAGCAAATTAAGCAAAGAATATTTGAACTCATTTTCTACATGAAACGGAAGCACCCGGTAGTCCGAAAACTATGCGAAAACCGATTTAACCGAATGGTATTGAAAGTTCCCTGTTGAAATTTCGGGAGTAATAGAGTACTTGTCTCTCCCCAAGCCCCAACTACTTTTCAAGTAGAAAGGGGTAAGAAACGTATCCCCCCTTGGATGACAGTAAAGGTGTCGGTGCATAGAACCTACACTCCCCAGGAATGGAAAGTGGGGTTTTTTGTCCCTCACGTCGCTACGTTCTATGTTCGGTTCCATGTATTGATTTTTTTTTTCTTGAGGAGCGGAGTGTGTGCTGGTGGACAGTCTAGTTTTAACATTCAAATTTATAGGCACTTAAATATAGAGACTTCCTGTTTTACCCTTATAAAATTTATATATAATAATCGCTTAGTGATGAGTTCGCTTAGCCAATATAAATGCTCAAAATGCGTCTTCTTTACAAGTAAATTTACCCTTTTAATTGCCCACGTAAAAAATATACATGGACATGGACCGAATTTCTCCTTAACTTGCGGAATAAATAATTGCGGAAAATGTTTCAAGAATGTTGAAAGTTATAGAAAGCACGTCTATAGACACCACAGAAATCTAATTACGGAAGAAAGTGCCCGATCAAATATCGAAACCAGCTCTTCAGAAAGCCTAGCTAATGAAATCTTGGGCAACGATGCAGATGGAGGTTTTATTGACGTAGACGAGCAGTTAGAATTTAATCTGAAACCTCTGGAATTAAGAGAAACTATAGTAAAACTTATTTTGAAATATAGAGAAAAACATTTCTTGCCTAAAAGTGTGACTGAAAATTTGACAAATGATCTGTTTGATTTGTGCATTAATATTCTTGAAGCCCAGTGCTCAAAGATTAAGGCTATACTTCAAGCAAATAACATTAAACTTGACGAAGATCAATTGTTTAAGTCAACAAAAGAAGTCAGTGAAGTATTTTCCAGCGTTAATACTAGTTATAAATTGTCTTCGTATTGCATCACGGCATTGAATATGGTTCAGCCTCAGCAATTTTCATTTTGTGAGAGCGTCAACAGAAAAAAACCTAGTGTTTTCCACTACGTGCCAATTTTGAAAGTTTTGGAAGGAATCTACAGTAAAGAAGAAGAGCCACAACGACACATCAATGTTAATCACATTCCAATAAATTTAATTGCTCATTTTAATCAAGGGGAAATAGCAAAGGATATCATAAAAAAGAACAACTCTGATGTGGAAACTATCCAACTTCAATTATACGTAGACGAGTTTGAAGTTGTCAATCCAATTGGCTCCAAAAGAGGAAAACAAAAGGTTATCGGGTGCTATTTTTCGGTTTTAAACCGCAAAAATCAATATAGAACCAAACTAAGCGATATTCACTTGGTCTTCCTTGCAAAATCGAAAGACGTCGATGAATTTGGATGGCATGAAACGTTTCGTCCGCTTTTGTTTGATTTGGAAAATCTGGCAACAAACGGGATTTATAATAAGTGTAAAAATAAAAATATGCGTGGATTTGTGAGTATATTTTCAGGAGATAATTTAGGATTGCATAAGCTTGCCGGTTTCAATGCGAGTTTCAACTCGGGCAGAATTTGCCGATTCTGCATGACGGACAGAAATGATATAGGAGATTTTTTATCAGAATCTGAGGTAGAACTTCGTAGTTTACAAAGACACCTTTATCATTTGGAATGCTTGGCTTTAGATGAAAAAGAGGGTTCCATTTACGGGGTACGATCGGAAAGCCCTCTGCTTAAACTTAGTTATTTTGATTTAACAAGACAGCTCCCAGTAGACATAATGCACGATTTACAAGAAGGGGTCATTAGTAAAATACTTAAACTCCTTCTATCGGAAATGATGAATTCGGGCGGCCTTTCTCTTGAAATTTTAAATCGAAAGCTGTGTGATTTTCCTTACGGAAAATCCGAAAAAAACAGGCCTCAAACTCAGATTAGAAATGCTATCTTGGGTAATGGACAACTAAAGGGCACAGCCACGGAATTGTTCTGTCTTTTCAGACTATTGCCCCTGATTTTTATAGACTACATATCTAACGATAATCCATACTGGGGGATATATATAGAACTTAGGCAAATTTGCGATTATTTATTCTCCCCTTCTATACCGAAAGAGCATTTGACTCTGCTTGAGCAGTATATCAGAAGATTCCTTACTCACGTTAAGGAGTTATGTGGTGACCACTTTTTAACACCGAAATTTCATTATCTTATTCATTACGTAAATTGCATAAAAAAATTTGGTCCGCTTCGCCACATATCATGCATTCGCTTCGAAAGTAAGCACTCCTACTTTAAAGCCATTACCCAAAGTTGCAAAAATTTCAAGAATATTACCAAAACTTTAGCACAGAAACATCAGTTTTACCAGTGTTATAACTGGCTGTCAGAAAATATACCGTGCATAGAACAAACATCTTTAGGGTCATTCATTGAAAAATCAGCTCTACCTTTGGAAGTTCAAACCCAACTTAGCCAGGATTTACCTGATGAAATATACTCTGTTAGAAGCGCAATTTACGATAGTATTCAATTCGCGATCGGAAATCTTTTTGTTTACGAACTAACAGCTTCGTCAAAGCCAAGATTCTTCCTCATTAAATTTATTTTCTCTGTAAATAACCGCTTAATAATAGCCGGAACGCTTTTAAACTGTAAAGAATTTTGTAAAATTTTGCATTGTTATGAAGTTGCCGAAGACCACTTTTCTGAATGGAGAATAATCCAAGCGGGTAAATTCACAAATTATCATATGATAGACCAATATAAAGTGAAAAACAAATCTTACATACCCATGCGGTACGGCACTCTTTCTAACCTTAACTATTTTTGAGCTACAATATATATTTTGTTTTCAAAATTATGATGTATACAAACCGATTCGTTTATTGTTAGTAAACTATGAAATAAATGAAAAAATTTGTAGAAGTTGTAAAATAGGAATCAAAATTATTTTACTCCCTTAAAACACCTTTTTTCAGGTATCGCGGATAATCCCCAAATGGAGTGTGGAATTCAGCACTCTTCTTTAAATACATTTGGGGAGTAAAACGGGAATAAAACATAACATACTCCTTTTTAATACCGTATCCAAATGGATATGAGAAAGGAGTACTTTCTAATTATTCCTTTCATACACCGTTTAAGGTGTATCCAACGGAGTATGAAAGGAATAAATAGGAAGTACTCCTTTCTTATATCCATTTGGGGTGTAATAAAGGAATAAAACAATTTATACTCCTTTTAAGATCCCTTCAATTTAGTACCGAAATGGAGTATGAAAGGAATAAAATTAAAATCATTCCATTCTTTAACACCCTTAAAGGTTTAAAAAGGGTGTAAATTTTAGTTAACTCCTTTTTCGCGATCCTTAAACACCTATAATGGAATATATGTATAAAGTTACTCCATTTAAACACCCTTTAAACTCCATATTTTTTTAGAGTGTAGTAGCAGCGGCGGCTTCCGTATACCCAGGAATATATCCTCCACCCAGAGTTTGACACTGACACCCTTTAGGTGTCCCGGTTACGGGTTACAATAAGTAGAAAGGTATCTGAATTCCTATGGTCACTAGTTTTGTACGTAATGAATTTTCCAATGAGACGGTGGTCTCTTTTTTTCTTCTTCTTCTTACGGTGCCGACACCCTTATCTGACTGTTGATCCCAGTTGCAGTTTTCTTCTCGCGACAAGCTTTGGGAACAAGAGAGAGAAGGCTTAAGTCGTATTGATGTGTAATGATAAACCTCGTCAGATAAAGTTAGTCGTTGCCAATATGATTTACGTCGAAATAGACTTTCTCCCAAGAATGAGAGATGAAGGTGATATATTACCTTTGAAGTTTTGAAACCGTAATATTTCATAGCTGTCTTTAAGAACGCTAGCACAATTTGTAGCTCAAGGAGTGCAGTACATTCCAGTTTAGAGAATGTTAATGATAACTTGAGGTTAATCTGTTTTTCAGAGAGTTTAGTATATGCCATTGAGACTATTGCCTCTGAGACGACGACGCCTTAGGTCTCTTTGGCCACGAGAATTCTTTCCCGCCTATATTAAGTCTTTTTCGCGCGGTCAAACTTTCTCGTTCAAACCCCCCCCCACACACACACACTCTTTGACTATATCGAGACAGGTGTAATTTGCTTTCCTCTTCTTTTAGTGGGTCTTCCCGAGACTTACGATTATTATCTGGTACTTTTCTGTCTCCCGTCTTACTATATGGTCCTTCTAGAACATTGAGGGAAAGCGCCCAAAGGGTGGGGGACACTATAGCTAGCGTTGATAAATGTCTTCTCGCTCGACTAAAAGTACGACTAAAACAACTTAATGTCCTTTTCGGCTAGGGAGATCTACGCTGTACTGTCATCGCCCGTAACCTTTGACCGGCGTACGACGCCCTTAACTCGCTTCGCCGATATTTATCGCGTCAACTCGGCGCTAGCGATGGACTATCTTTTTTCCCGCACGGGTCATTAGTAGAAAACGTTTACCAAGAGAGAGAGAGAAACTTGCAAAGTCCTCTCTAAAATAGTTTTCCTTTCTCCGAAGGGTTTGCTTTTAATTAAACATAGGAGATATGGAAGCCAACAACCTTAGGAAGGCGCTAGTTTATAGAACTTGAACTGATCAAGGAAGAAAAGTTCGTAACTAAAAGTCGGTACGCTTTTTCCATTTGGTTCAATGGCCTTTAAGTCCGGGTAATGTACCGAACGATTTATTTAAGTTACGAGCTTCTGGGCTGATTAGTGTAATCCCCTTTTAGCCAGAGTCTTTTAAAAGTTTGGTCTTCCTTTCGGGAGATAGTGATATCACGAACTTAACCGACCGTAACTACCCCGTGGTTTAAGGGAGGAAATACCCTGGAAATTAGGCCTAATCAATTTTGGTAGTCACGTGACTTTTATCTACTTTTCTAAAGCGCCAATCGCGATTCTCAAATATTTCAAAGAATATTGAAATGAATATGTGAAATTCCTGTTATTGAAGATGAGATACTTTTCAAATCTAACACCTTAATTGATCTCGTGAATTTTTTTAATATGTCAGCTTAGTATTCTCGTGGGAATTATATAAATTCATGGTTTCACTCTCCACGTTCCGATAGTTTCGAGCTCGTGCGGGGGAAAAGAAAAAAAGAAAAAGGTACAAGAGGAGGGGATGAGGGGGGGTCGATGATAAAGTTTGGTCTCTTGTATATAGTTTTAACCCCAGTATATAGCCGCCCTTGAACAAATTTCTAGTTTGCCCCTGTATCTATTGATTTTCTTCACAGCACTGTTTCTTTTCGCGCATGAGCCGAACTAGGTTAACTGGTCGAAATACCCATCGCCTCCTCAGTGCCATCTATCGTAAAATTTTCTTTTCTCTTTGATTCAATTTGCGATTAAATTCTCTTTCTCTTTTCAGGGGCCCTAAATGGGCAAAGAAAAAAAAATTCGCTTCTAGTCCGAAGTATTAGCTTGGGGTCAAAGTAGACTTTAGATTATAGTTTTAGGCGTATCTACTCTTCCGCTTCCGCGAAGAGCGATTGGTTCGAACGAGTAGAAATACTATAAAATAAACGTTGAAAGTTTTCTAGGAATTCGAGGAATGTTAGAATAGGTTATATATATTAAAGTAAGCGCTCCATTCACGCGAGAAAGGCATTATTAATCTAGAAAATGGCGATTATCGACTCGTGTACTATTCCCGAGGGGTCGCACACGCTCTACCCTATTTGATACGCTGTCTTTAGAAAGCTTTAGAGTTGTTTCAGTTTTTAAGCGTACTTAACTTGAGAAAATTGTGGATTTAATTATTTACCATCATTTTTGTCGCCGAAATTTTAGGCCTTATATTGAATAAGATTTTGATAAGTAATTGACCCCTCGACTTTAGCCTTTGGCCCTAACCTCCGTGAATGAATTTGTTAATTGCAATTTACCCTTTCCTTAACGGATATCCCGTTCTCTCGCAATGCGTTAAATTCCGGTTTGTAAACTTATATATAGATACTCGATAGACTTATTCAATATAAGACTACTTCTCGATTATTAGATCGCGATTTCCTGCCCAAAATTACCCTGATCAAAGCTATAGGATAAATAACACTTGCCATAAATTGAAAAGGTCCTTAAATAATTTTTACTGAGAAAATTGACTTGATTCGATGATTAAGAGGTTGATTTTCCAATGGTGACTGGATTTTCGTGGGATTTGGGTTCAGTACGTGGTTTAATCTCAACTTGAGAAAATAAAATGAGGGTTTGCGTTTCCTAATAGCTAGCTAGCGTCTTGGTTGGTGGATGGGAAAATTCTATTAAGGTTTCATTTGCATATCTTTCGCATTACTGGTCCCGATGATGATTCTAGCCTCTTAGTTTCGTCATATGCTCTTTCTTTCTTTCTTCGCTTTATTGCAAATCTTCTTCCAGTCTCGCCTTAATCCTGATTGGCTGCCGGAATGGATTCGTTGCTCCATAATTTCTTTTTATTAAGGGCTTGTTCTTTTTTAGTCTTTTCATCACCGTCTCTGACCTTTTGGCGGGGCGGTGTCCTCGGCTTAATTCTTAGCTAAGCCCAAGAAGTTGATTAGGAATTGTTCTTCGTCCCTGAACTCTCTCTCTCTGTCTCTCCTCCTCTCTCTCTCTCTCTCTCTCTCTTAATTGTAGTCTACCGAAATCTGATACTGTCCTTAATTATTTCTCTTTTCCTTTTACTAATCTTTTCATTTTCTTTCAATGTCTTTGGAAATTAGGGAAATCGCGAGAAATTGAACCAAGGATCCGTTGATGATTGTTTAAAGAGATAGTGACACGATATTATAGTACATTTGAAAATATAAGGGGTTATTTGTATAACCTATTGAATAAGTGTTCTGCGTAAGTTATTTGGGTTTAGATTACTTTCTCTTTAATCATTTAAGCTTTATTTACTACCGCTTTTAATTATCCCAAACATTGCCGTCACCTAATCAGGGATACTGACTCGTTCGATACTGAATCGATGGAATTAGAGATTATTTTAAAGGTGAAGTGACACCTCATGCCTAACCACCTGTTATTGGGGTTTTTGGAAAATAATTATATCTTTTCAAGAATAATAAATAATACAACATATTATATGTTTTATATTATAATTTATGTATATAATACTTTAGAACGTTTTAGGTTTTCGGTGGTAGTATTCCTTTAGAGAAGAGGGTAGAGTAAAATCATAAAAGGATATATTTATATATTTATTCATTGTTAAGCTACTTTCCAGCGGCGGTTGCTTTTAATTCTTAATAGGTCCCTTTCCCATTTAATAGGACTTGGCCATGCAGTCGAACAGATGTTAAATTACTCACGACTCGACGCTCTCTATTGATTTTAAATCCTTCCTAGCCTACTTCCTCTCTCCTCCCCCTCCCCCCTCCCTCCCTCGAGCGCCAGCTTTGACCGAAGCTCTAAACACGCCAAAAACAAGATGTCGCTTTTAGGGCTTTAGTATTTTTTTGTCATTTTAACCGAGATTCTTTCAATTAATTAGATACTAAGAATAAATTCTTAATTTCTCGTGCAAGGAGAAATTTATCACTAGTGATCGCTGGTGCAAATTAAGAATTAATAGCATTTTTTCCGAGTGTTAGCAACATTGTTGTAACCTCGCAGCGTACTTCAATCGAAATGGTCTATCTTCTAGAGGGGTATATATATATATATATATATATATATATATATATATATATATATATATATATATATATATATATATATATATATATATATATATATATATTAGGTAGAAGGGTATTCTATAGGTTCTCTTTGGCGAACGGAAGTGGTAATCCTCCTTAAGCCTAAGCCTCGTCGAAACCCGCTTTGATCCGCTTTCCGCTCCTCTTCTCTTCACTCTCTTTATCCTATTCTCATCAGTCAAAAGAAAACGAAGCCCGCAAGAGCTATCGAACTCCCCTCCCCCCCCTCCAAGCTGGAAAAGAAACTCTTCCACTTCCTAGACTCTAGCGCCTTCAGCCCCTTTTTTCCTTTCGATACCTATTATTAAAAAAAAAGCGCCAAAGGGACTAAGGATATACTTGGTTCTCTTCCTGGATCTTTTTTTCATAGATGTTTTTATATGGCTTGACGAATTTCATCCATAGTTTTGTCCACCTTAGGATGTGATGGGGGTAAACTTATACATTGAGAATGGATAGGTTGTGTGTTTTCATAAAAAAAATATATATTTTCGCAATGTATTTTGTTAAATTAGTAAAATTAAGTCGATAAAAACGCATTGTTAGTACTTTGGGAGAAGCCTACATTCAGGCTGAACCGCGTAATGTATTTTCTCATAGACCCCTGTAGAACTGTTTCACCCGCTATACTCCGGTGCTGTAGAAAAGCCAGCTTGTAGGGGCAATATTATTTTTATTATTATTATTAATTCTTTTTGACTACAACTCTTTCCCTAATAAATTTGGTAGCATTAAATTAGGGTTACTAAATTTATAAAATAATTAATTTTGCTGTGGGAACAGAACCTAGATTAGATATATTTTTTTTCCTTTGGTAATAAAAAAGGAAAATCGAACTGGACTCCAGAAAAAGATGTTTCCATCTCTAAATCTTGCTTTGAAATCCCTGTGCCATTTTCATATATCCTTTTTTTCTTTTCTGGCAAATATCTCTGTCCTAACACCCTCCCAGCCAGCATTTTTGGGTGATGTCAAAATCAATGGAGAAGTTTGCTACAGTTCTATCTCTTCCTCAAATCCGCCCCCTAAAATATCTCCCTATAGTACTAGTACTTCTTTTACGAAACCCTGCAAACCCCTGTTTCCACCCTCCCCTTGGCAATCTCGCAAACTTCTCGAGTTTGAGAACTGTGTTTTTTTTTCTCTCCCTCTCTCGTAATAATAGTCTAGATTTGCGGTTTTTTTCTATCGTGTTAAGATCTCTCGGATACACCTTCTTTTCGGGGACTATGAATTAAGAAAGAATAGTCGAAAACATTTTAAAAAGGGCGGGAAAAGGTCATTTTGATGTACTTAATCCACGAGACGCTTTTGCCGTCAACTCACTCTGCCTTTAGTAGCGCATTTTTTATATTAAAATGAAAGTCTATCTGGCTGATACTTCTCTTTTGAATGAAAAGGTCTATAGTTTCTTCAAGAAGATAATACAGCGCGTGAGCTCGTGAATTGAGAAAGGATGATGACGTGGAGTCGATAGGTCTTTTTGGCGCGTGAATCATTCCTAGCTTTCCTCGTGCAAATCATTTTTTTTTTAAATAAGGCGCAATTTAAGCTACGTATTAGCCACTGTCAAATACGTTGTTATTTAGCAAAGGGAAGAAAAGAAAATGCTTGAAAATAAAACAAAATATAAAAACTAAACTAAACTAGGGAATCCGGTTCAACCCCTTTCTTTTTGGCGCGGTAATCACCGGTTTTAAACGCCGCCGGCCGATCACGGCTCCGACCTTCTAGCTAGCTCTCTTTCTATCCAGGCTGGGCTGTCAAGATGCGAAAATAAATCGCCTTTGATTCTTATTATTTGGAGTCGTCGTTTCAAATGTGGCCTAGTCTTTTTTCGAAAGAGAGGGGTAATTTGAACCAACGATACCTTCTCTTCCGCCTTTCCTCCTACCTTTTCACATCAAACTCTCTTCCGAATCTCTTCTTTATAGTAGGCAGTTGAAAAAGAGAAGAAAAAAAGAAATAATAATTTTTTTTCTCCTACTGCCGTTCCAAAATTCGATTTGATAAACGACACCCCCCTTCTAAAGCTAAAAAGATTCGATTCAAGCATCTCCTACTCGACAAAATTTTATATTTATTTTTCTTATTGGGCCAGAGGAAGGTATAGCTTGGTATGGCGGTTTTTTTTTTAGTGGCACCACAGCGGATCGAATGAAGAAAATATATATCGTTTTAAATTTTCTTATTTTTTTTATGTATTTTGGTATTTTTGGGAATGTTTCTAGACCTGTTTGTCTGCCCCTAATCTTTTAGCTTAATATAATAAAGAAATAAAAGGATGAAAAACATTTTCGTGGAATGTAACACAAAATAGAAACAAGGGGGGAATGGAGTAGGAAGTGATTTTTTTCCTTTATAAACATCCTAATAATTCTCAAAGTCGATAGCTAAAAAAAGCAAGCGTGGTTTGTGTCTAGAGTGGCGAACAATGGGAGGTATTCCGTGTTACTGGGAACGATGAGACATGGGTTGAAATAAAAGACGAAAATGAGATGAGGTTAGAAAAAAAATGGAAGTATGTATGTATGGGTTAGCCCCAAAAACGGGAAAAAGTTTCCCCATAGCTTGATTGCCACGTAGACGTAAGTCGAAGTAATGATCACCCCTTTGCTGAAAGAGACTGAGAGGATAGGGTAAGAACAGAGGATTGTTTAGTAGTATTAGGAAAAATGACTTAAACCGAAGTTAAGCCCAATACTGGTCACCTCTTTTAATAATAATTTAATGAAAACCGTCCAAGGCTTCGCTATACGTCTTTGTGACCTCCTTGATTTAAACTTCGTTTCATTTTATATTCGTCTGTTTTTAATACTTCTTTTTAATTAATTTCTGTTATTAGTAGTAGAGGGAGGGAGATGGATCCGTGGGTCTCTTATCTTTTTGGATCGTGGCATTGGCCACCGATTTCCGCACACCTGACCACCTCCCCTGTAATCCTCTCTTATTCTTACGCCCAATCGATTACACAACCTTCTTCGTTTTTGGGTGTTCTTTTTTTTTTTTTTTTTTGGCCCCGGGCCCGTTACATCATGATCCTATATACTTCTCGGGAGGAAAGAGGGATTAAGAGGGAGGGGAGGGTTTGTGGGTCACGCAAATAGATACCCTCCTTCGAGGATTAAAGTCACTAAAGTCGAGGATCCACTAATCTCCACCTTTAAATCCTTGCTCGCGTGCTACTACTGATATACCTTTTTCCTCTTTTGTTTTTCCAAATTAAACCCTTCCACTCCCTTTTTGGGGTTATCTTTTATCCACGACGTTCTTTCGACCACCAGGGTCTTGTTTGTTGTGTCTTTGTGTGTGTCTCCTATTTTTCCTTCATTATCTTGTACTAGCGTGTCATTCGGAGGGTTCAACGCGAATGAAGGCTGTAGACCAATTCGATGGAAGGCTTGTACGAGTCTTAAACGCGTGCACCTTTTGGCTAAGTTCAAATTTATTAGAATGAATATAACCCGGGAGAAAGGTACTGAGGGTGAAATTGCTGTAACAGCAACGGAATTGGAAGGAAGGCCCGGGTCTTATTCGCTTGGTTGACTTCTTCCACTAGAGATGTTGACTTTTGAGTGAAGGGAGGAGGGAAAATGGGGTTTAAATGTTTTCCTATAGTTGTTTACAAAACCCTAGACGCCATCTACCAAGAATTGTGTTGACTAAATGCGATAAACTAAGAAAAACCTTGATATATGTAATCCGTGATGATAAATGGTTTGGTATAGGCGAAGAGTTGGTTCGGTGTACTCGTGTTTTGACTTAGTTTTCCCTTAGTTTCGTGTTTTATCGTTTATTTCTTTATTGTTTGTTTAAGGGGTTAACCCCGGGTAGGGGGAGCGTTATATGATTTAAATGTAAATGTTTGTTTGAGCGGCGGCGGCGGCACGTCAAACTGTTTGCTTGTCCCACACCATATACGTGACTTTCCAATAATGATTTATCATTTTGGTTTCCATAGTAAATTTAAATCATTTTAATTTTGTAAACCACGAGAATAAACAAGATCGAATGTTTATTCGTGTTTAGAAATTTAGAGACGTGTATTTATATTTTTATTATTATTTTTAGTTAGGTTTCTTGATAGACGTGTTTAAAAAGGGCGCGAAAAAGATGGAATCAAAATGCAAAGGTCACAGAGAAGTTTCTAAATCATATAAACCTCTTAAAGGGCCTCCTCGAATTCTAATGTTTCTAAAATTACTTTCAATAAACATAATAATTTAAGAGATATTTTATAGTTCCTCCTATTTGAAAGCTATTATATCTTCGTTTGCTCCTCACGTTTCCCTCGCTTAACTATCGTTATTTTAGGAACCAGTAAGAGCAGAGGTAAAAAATGAGAGAAGCTATAGCCTTTTTTACTCTATAATGTTATTGCCATTAAAATTTTCAGGTTTCTCCCTTCAATATCTTTTTTCTTCTTCTTCTTCTCTTCCTTTACTTAGGCCTACATTTAACCCCAACTTTGGTTCCTCGCTGGACGTCGAGCCAAATCGACTAGCGTAATTTATCTCAACATAAAATCGGGGTTGCGCCCACTAAGAGATGGGAGAGGCTAGAAATAAATGTAGTAGTCCGAAATGGTACCCATTCCTCCTCCTCCGCCGCCTCATCCTCAGCTTCTTCCATCCTTTGGAAACATTTCTTTCTCGGGCTACATAGCCATCCCTTTACAAAAAAAAAAGAAGTTTTATTTCTTATATAGCCCCAAAAAACCTCCCACCTTTTTTCCTAGGATACTATAAGGTTTGTTCAATCTAAGTGAGACAATGAAGCGATGTTAGGGGGAAATAGGCTATAATGGTGGGTTGAAAATGCACCCAAGATATATTTGTATGTGTTGAAACAAATACTTTGAACGTTAGTGAAGTGACATCTCCGCGGAGGAGAGAGAGAACCCTTCTGGTTTTTCTTACCTAACATTTTTAAACTTTGGGACATCAGAAACCCCTCGTAAAGTTCATACCATATGGAGATTGCAATAGGGAAATATATAAAATGAGCTTAAAATCGACGTGTATTGAATCGCGAATGATTGTATGTTGTTATATAGTAATCTGAGAATGGCATAAAACTGATTGAGATCAGTTTAGGTTTAGTACGAAGTTAAGAGAAGGAAGAATTTTAAGACGTTTCAAGTCTTGCCCTCTCTTTCTTAGCGTTGCAAACTAAACTTGACACGTACGCGTATGGACCACCCCCATTCTCTCGTGTTATATGTATTTTTTTACCGTCTACGCCTGGAAAATGCTTTTAGTTTGGGAAGCTTTTTTGTGTGTTTTAGATTTCGTAATAAATGTTCCGTTTTCAGGCGCTTTATAACCTTTTCTCCCCCCCCCCTTTGCCTATTTCTCGCTTTAGTTAATACCGTATCCCAACGGCGGGAAACATTACAACGGATGCTAGACAATGATTAGGATTGTGTTTATATTTAGTACGTGATACCTTTTGTCCTTATTGCATCCACGTATTGAAATAAATTCCAAAGAAATCTCCATTCACACGCCTGCATGCGTGGTGGTGGTGGTATACTGCATGCTGTTTAGGTTTTTATAACTTTTCTAAGGCCTGTTAAATAATAGCTTTTATCGCATTGACGATGCGTTCCTACGCTTCTCTACCACCATTGTTTATATACGCCATTCCTTTTAAAAGGGCATGAATTTGTGAGATTTTCCCCTTAAATATTTATTGTAAACGAGCGAGAAAGTAATCTTTACCTTCTTCTATTTTGAAAATATTGACCAATTCAATATTCTTGGGGGTTTTAAATAAATTCACCAAAAGGGTCAAAATGAAAAGCCATTATTATTTCAGTGAGCAGGAAAAGAGAAATAATTTTATTTTTATTTTTTATTTATTTTTAACGTCTCCTGCTTTTTATGTTTTGTAATTCGAATGTAAGGTTTTTATTTTTTTGACCTGACTCGATCTTTTTCTTTAATTTTTTTCACAGACAGATTGAGCTTTAATAGTTTGTCAAGCGATATGTTTTCATCCCATATTATTTAACTTTTTTGACCAAAAAGTTTCCTCTTTATGTTAGGGGGTAACGTTTAATAATTGACACTTAATGTGATTGACTGGTTCTCTGCTAAACGGTTTAATTTTTTTATTTATTTATTTATTTATTTATTTATTTATTTATTGGAGGGATAGGGTTGCTAAGCCAAATTGACTTATGTGCAACCCCCCAAAAGCATTAAGGTACAACAAATGAACCGAAAAATATTAAATTATTAAATAAATAAATAAGGAAACTTGATCTTGTCCGTGCGGTGTACGTCCTCCGGGACATCGGGCGAAGGAGATCTTAGTACGCGTGTTATTAATAATTATTATCTATGAAGAAGTCTTGTTGGGAGGAAGCAAAGTGCCGAGACCAAGGCTTAGGGTTGTACTTTTCTCTTCCCATCTTTCTTCTCTCTCTTCCCTTCTGTCTCGCGCCGATTCTTGTCCTTTGTTCTTTTAATCGCGACAAACCATTTGGAAAAGATCCTGACATCGAGCGCCGGAGCGCCTGCTGCCCGTTGCTCCCCGATTATGAACCTGGGGATGGACCCGAGCTGGGCTTACGTTCTCTGATTGGGGCCTCGTTACCTCCTCGAAAGACGTCACCTTGAAAACATTCCCGCGGGTCTCATTGCCGCTTTTGTCTAGATAGATAGTTTGGCCTCGGCTTTAAGACGTGTGTTCCCTTTATCTCCGTTACGATAGCCCTTGGCGGTACTTCTTTTTAACCAATGGACTATTTCTATCGAAGATTAGCGCGGTATCGGGACCGACTTTGGTAAACTATAATCGAAGGCGAGGACCGACTTCCCATACACTTTCGACTGAAGAAGTCCATCGAAACACTTTTTTTACGGTTAGGGAGAAATATATTTCAAACTAATGGAATTAGATTTTCCCAAGTTTGGTCAAGGGTAAAGTCGAAATCGCGCTCATCTTTGATTGAAACGGTCTATCTTCGTCTTTTGTTCTAGACGAGGTATTAGGGCAGATAAGACGCGCACCCATTTTGCCCCCCCCCTGCCCAATCTCTTCTTTACTAATTAGAAAAGAGGACGTAAGAAGATCACCACCTCTAGGTTTGTCTTATCAGCCTTTGACACACCCTACGACGACGACTTGGGCAAAAATCTCATCCTTATGGTTACATTACATGGCCGACGTTTATAACCACCACCACCGAGACAGGTGGCGCCCCCGTTTAAGTTTTATCGACTAAACCTAATTCAATTTCGGATCATAACACGAACCATCTTTTTTTTTCCTACCGCTAATAAATTTTATCCAAAGTATTTCCGTTCCAATCTGAGATACATACATATATATTCAGCGATTAAGGCTTAGCAAGAATTTCGTTTTAATGTTGACCCAAGGGTCGAAAGGGGTGTAAACTCCAAAGAGCCGTCTTATCTATCTCTCTTAGTAGTTTAGTTAAATATTCCGGGCGCGTTACGCCAATTTAATCGTACAGGAAAGCGACGTGATAATTGGTTTAAGCGCTTTGTCGACTGTAATAAGCGTATAGTGCACACTACTACTGGCTGCAGAAACACACCGTCCTCCTCTTCCACCCCCATCTTGTCCCGTTTCGTCCATTATGTAAACATTGACGTCTTAACTACGATGCAATTTCGCTTCTATTCGCGGAAGAGATCAAATTACAAACCCTCCCCCCCCTTTACGACCAAGGCCTAATACGGAAGTTGCACGCGGCGACTAAAAGTGGGGAGACCAAATTTTCCCACCCAAAACAGCTTTGAACTCGACAAACTCAATATATAAGTTTCATGAGCTCAGTTTGGATCGTATAACCTTAGTAGATTATCAATGTTTTCAATAGGTACGTAAAATTCTTTGGAGTACCGCCAAGGCTTACTCGAAAGCATAGCAAATAGAATATTAAGGGGAGTATTTACCTGTCTCTAGACTTACACGTGTTTAGAAACAACAACAAAATAGGAAAATAATTATCAACCATTGTATAGTTCTTTTGTTTATGGATATAATTATCTGCACGATGCGTGAATTACTAATAGGACCAAACCCCCTCCAAAAAAAAAGGTTTCTAATAACTAATTTAATTGCACAGAGCCACTAATTAAATGTTTAAATTAAGGATTATTCAATAGATTTATAATCCGTCTGTCCTGAAAGTTTATCTTCTAAATTCGTTATCACCGGAATTGTCTTCCTTCCCTCGGGGTTTGTAGACGCAGGTTAAACTTAAATATATACAGTATACACTATTGTAGATCCGGAAGTACTACCCGTATACATAAGTACACGGTACACGTTTCCAGGAAAACTTTTAAAACTCTCTTAGATATTCAATCCTTAGGATAAATCCCAGGCTGTTTTCTCTCTTTTACACCTTCGGACGACGGAACCGGTGCGACGCAGAAGGAGAGAGGGGGAGAAGTTCCTAAGCGGATTAGCCTTTTCTAGACAAGCGATTCGACATGGGAGAAAACGAGTACCCATATATTCCTACATTTCTCTCCTTTTCCAAAAGTCCTTCCGACTATTTTGCAAAAGCGTATTAAGCGGAAGAAGTTAAGTGTACCAGGGATTCAGGGCCAAATGTACCCATCTTTTATATTTATGCAAACGCAAAGGTAGTCCCTGGATCAGTTATGAAAATATTTCTGTCAGTTATTTGGGATATAGATGTCTTCGAGTTAATCTACTTCGAAAGATACTCATATAGAAGGTGCACCCCTTCCTATTTCTAGAAAGGGAACCACCGTTCAGTTGAAAATGTCTAAGTAGGCTCTTGTAATCCAACGACAAACGGTACCGAGTCACGCTTCTGTTAGACGCGTTCGATGGACAGATCGTGCCAAGTACTATTCCGCCCTAAACGGTTATGTCACTCCCGAATAGGTTTCAACACGTCCGGAGATTCTAACACTTTAGTTCGAATTGGCCCTTATGCCTTCTTTTTAATTTTAAAGTGCAAATGGTATTTGTCCTTATAGTAGGTATGCCGGCAACTGGAAATTATAAAATTGACTGCCTCGAATTACATCTTATATTTGAATTGTTCAAAAGTCCTCCGGGGAGGGAAATAGGCTGCGCGTACGAGAAACATGAATTAAGAATTTTGCATATTTGATACGTCTAAGTAGAGAGAGAGCGGCCCGAATTCCCTTCTCAACAAAGTCCGTATCCTAGAAATTGGAATATGTTAATCGATATCGTTCTATCTAGATTACATTTCCCCCGTATTACTTGACCATACAACCCGTAAATAGAGGACCCTACTCTAGCCTTTGTATTCAATGACAAATATAATTGCGCGAGTGCCTGTCATTTCGTAAATATTTTAAGATCGACTTTGTTCGAGTCGGCTAATTGCGTCAATTTTAGGAATCTTTAAGTCCTTTCCTATATATGAAATATTTACATTAAATTAGAATATTTTATGTTCGGAGAGAGTTTGTGAATACCGTAGAAGGTTAACTCAGTTCAGGAACGGAAGCAAACTTTAATTGAAACTTGAAAATATAGTCTTAACAAATTAAGATTTATTTCTAATTCAATATCAATTCAACGTACCTGTTTGAAATGAATTTTCCCAACACTCCAGGTAAAAACCATGATTTAGTTTAAGGGGTGGGGAAGGGAAGAGTGTATAAAAAGAGTGCCAAATGAGCATTCCCGCTAATTATTGCCCGGGCAATCGAAATTGATGACGTTTCACGCTCCAACGATCACGAGTGACTGCCGATAAGAAAGAAAAGATCTCCCCAAAAGGCTTAGTGAAAGAGTTACCCTAAAAAGAGGAAAGAAGGCTAACTATTGACGAAGCTCTAGAGTATAAGAGGTGTGGGTGGAAGGTTCCGATTCCGATATTGACTTGGCGCTCGCTAACGTGACCTGTATGGAGAGGTGAAGCTTTGATCTGGGTTCGGTGACGTTTTCCCGCGTTTTCTGTCGCTTAACGCCAGCGATATGTACTAGGGAAAGGAATATGTATATAATAAACCTTACCACCACGATTCTCGGGCCCAATAACGACATTATCGGCGCTGTTTCGCTGGCTCCCTTCTCTCTCCTTTTTGCACAACTTACTAACTTCCTTGGTAGAATTGTTTATACGCCTTTTCTACATCTTTAAATTACTTAAGATTCCGGTTCTGTCAAAGACAAGTATGAACCAGAAAATGTAGAGTGTTTTGAACTTTTTTTTTTTTTTTTTGTTATCTTACCTGGTTAAAATCTTCCTTATTCGGAAGGAATATTCAGCTGTTTTTAAAAAATATTTTCCCCTGACTTAAATAATTAAAGTGAGCCAGAAGCACGGAGTGTCTTACCTTCGCAAGTCCTTATTTTAAAAGAAGGTATCTTATCATATTGAAGAACAAGTCGGGAAAACCAAAATATTACCTCTCCGTGTCGAGAAGATTATATAAACTTAGGTAACCCATGAAAACGTCGACCTTTTTGCCCTCATCTTTTCCCGCGCTTTGCGTTTCCGCATTTCATCCTTACTCTCAACATTATCTTCCTCCATTTTACATACAAAAATCGAATACTCACAAAAAGAAGCGGCAAAAACCTGCTGGCTCTTTACAACCACTTAATTTGACTTAATATCCAACTTCCAAACACAAATATTTACTGGTAGATAAATTGACAACCTACAAGCAAAGAAAAATTCTCAAGAATGGCTCCCGCAAATTTAAAAGGTCTATTTTCAACTAGGTTTTTTTTTAATTTTTGGTCTAACTGTTATCTACACCTAGATGGTTTTCAGTGAAACAAACAAGGAGCATAAACACAATAATGGAAGCTTCAGTTTTATTTAAAACACGTAAAACAATTATCATCTCTGCAAATAGCTTACACATGTCTTTTTTACCAATGCCTAACCGTTTGGATTTTTCTAAAGCAATCTCAGCACCAAAAAATATTTTTTGATACAAAATAAATGTTTTATATTCTTATTAAGAATAAAACAAGAGGATAAAAAAGATCTGTCCTCTCGAAATTTTTTAAGCTTTTATCAAGATTACTCTATACAACAGTAACAAGGAGTATAAACCCATTAGTGGAAGCAGTATTTTTTTTCCGAAACAATCTCGCTTATGTTTATCCTCTCTAGGCTTCGCTAAATACGTATTTCTCTTACGTAAAATATTAATAGACAGGCAAGGATTCATACCATTAAAGAAGGAGAGCAATATTATCCATATTTTCATTTCATATACAGAGAAAAGAAATTATTATGTTTCTGAGAGGAGCTTCCCATTTTTGTTGTTGTTTTGAAAAATATATCGCAATGCACGGGCCTTAATAGATATAGGAGGCAATGAAGGAAATATATCGCATGCACGGGCCTTGGTAGATGTAGGAGGCAATGATAATCTCTCTCTTTGCACGAGAGGTTTATCTTTAATATTTAAATAAATATAATTATTTTTAATTATTTTAATCTTCAATAATTAACATTAATAATAGTTAAATCGTTTAAAATAAAGTTATACCTATTATCATCTCAAACTTTGCTAATATTGACGTTTAAAGCGAAGGGTACCCCTCTTGCCCGCTTTTTTCAAATTTGGGGTATATATACGATTCGTTTCCATTATAATAGTAAGGAAAAAGCGCAATTGCGAAAACCTTTGGTGGAGATCCCACCTTAGGGAGGCTAGACGTTTCTCGTAACCCTAGCTGATCGCCGCGTATATCCTAAAACCAAACGATGATAATGGAGTAGAAGCCAATGATATAGATTGGTGTCTATGTGGAATAGACTTTGTGGATAGTGGTGTTAGAAGCCAGTGTAAGTGCAGACTGGTGTCAATGTGGGATTGACAAAGAATAGAAGATGGTGGTGGTGGAAGCCAGAAAAGTACCAGACCGGTGTTCATATGGGATGGACGAAGACCAAACATGGTGGTGTGAGAACTCAAGTATAGAATAGCCAAAGGAGAGAAATACAATTTTCCAAATTTCTGTGAACTGTCAATGCGGTCCGGAAATTGGGAACACGTTTGCTCCGATACGCAAACTGCGAACGCGGTCACGTGGGTGTAACAACGGACAGACAGACACACAGACAGACACACACACACACACACACACACACACACAGACAGACACGGCCGTTACAGAACCTCTCCTGGACTACGTCACACGGAGAGGTAAAAAGAAAGGTGATCATTTGAATACGAAATTTCTTCTTGGCGTGTTTTTCCACATTTAGCCTACTTTATTTAGTTCCCTTTCAAACCCCCGGTGCACATTTTGAAACATTTATTATGATTCAGCAACGGACTTTTCTCTCTCACTCTTACTCTTTGCGAACATAAAACCCCCTTTTATCTCTCTCTCACGCTCTTGCATGCCGCTAGAATTTGAAGAGAGAAAAAGATATTCCACCAGAGTTAAATCGTAGAAAAAGAAGTGAGATTTGAAGAAACCTTATAGAGCATTTTAGTCCAAAATTCGAGCCATTTCGTTTTGCCGCTACTCTTTACGGTGTTAGATACGTTATGTCACGATAGGGTGGAAGGCTTGGTTAGATTCGTGATCAAAGTAATCTAAATATCAGAGCGAAGAAATTTCCTTCTCACCAAGCGAGGGATTTTGATGTAACGACTCCTTTTCCCCGCACCACACCTCCATCCTCATATCGGTCCGGTCTTGTATGGCTTTCACTTTGAATTTTCTTTGGGGGTAACGCTAGTTTACTCTTTGGAGTGGCGAATGCGAGAGATCTGGATAGATCCAGGGGCTTTTCGAGGTGTCGATATTCTTCTTCCAATCTGAAAGAACTTGTGTCAGCACCGGTCGTTTGCATACACACGCATTTTTTGGGGGTATAGCGGCCCCTGCTTTTCTTGGTGATCTTCTAGGATCTTCACCGTTTCTTTGCCTTCTCCTTTAGATAGTCGTACATACCCCTTGGTTGTCCACATTATAATATAGACCCTCTTAGGTACGACCCCGTAGGACTACTTGACTTGTTATTTTTACAGTAAATAAACGAAAGAGCTTGGTGCGTTTGTTTACATCGCTTTTTGAACCGATAATGCGCATGCATGGTTGGCGACTTTTGATAACTTCTAAAAGCGTGTAACATTTAATTTTACAATATTTCTTAATTGCACGATAAACGAAAACGAAGTACTTACTTAAAACATTTTTCAAGGTAATCTACTAAAATTATGGCCGTACAAATTTAGAATCTTAAAATTAGCATATTACAAATTAAGCAACTATTAATTAAACTATAGCGGAAATAAAACTTTCGATTATAAACGTACGTACAACTTCCTAACCATTCCCCGGGGTATGCAAAATACAGCGTTAGAAATAAAACCGTATAAGCACCCTGGAATCAAACTTATCGACTATATTTATATAACCATATAAGCTGGCTGGGGAAGAGAAGAAAGAGTAGGGAAATATTTGAGGCGGAGATTCGCTAGTTAATCAGTAAAAGCGACAAAATATAGCGTTCCCTTACTTCCTTCCCTACTCTTTAGGAGTTATTTTTCTCTTTCTCGCCTTGAATACATACATCTATCTCTCTTTTCAACTGCTTTCTATAC